>NC_059440.1:33094007-33415255 GCF_021028975.2 Sphaerodactylus townsendi
GTATCCCTCGAGGAAGATGGTCTGGGCAAGGAGTCTAAAATCTAAGACCGATTTCTTTGTCCTTTCTATTGCTTGCTCTTCTGCTTTCTTCGCAAAACAGGATTATTGTGGTAAATTCAGACCATGACCAATACAACATTGTATTCCCCCCCCACCATGACATCTCTTAATCTCTGCCCATGTGAATGCAACTGAATATTGCAGACAAGTGTTTTCTGCTGCTCCAGAGACTAGGACAGTGATGGCGAACCTATGGCACGGGTGGCAGAGGTGGCACTCAGAGACCTCTCTGTGGGCACGCACAAACAGAGTTCATCATGTGGGGGGGGGGAATCGCCCCCCACACACACACATACATCTAGGCTGGCCTGGGCCACTGGGCTCGATTATTAACATTAAACCTAAGACCTAGTTTTGGGGAAGCAGTATAGGTAACCCTGTTAAGCACTGTTAAACCCCACTGATTTTCATGCAAAGAACTAAAGCGCGATCCTTTACCTGGGAGTAAGCTCGGTTGCTGGCAATGTGACTTGCTTCTGGGTAAACCTGAGTAAACAGGTCGTGATTCACCCGTTCGAAGAGTTGCACAGTTGCTTCAAAGCAAAGCCAACAACTACCACCAAGCTTACTCCCCAGTAACACACGCCTCAGAGCCAACCATTTTTTCTAAACTAAAACCTCAGTATTCAGGTTAAATTGCCATGTTGGCACTTTGCGATGAATAAGTGGGTTTTGGGTAGCAATTTGGGCACTCAGTCTCAAAAAGGTTCGCCCTCACTGGGCTAGGACAAGGAGTAATGGATTCAAAGTGCAGGAAAAGAGAATCCACCTAAACATTAGGAAGAACTTTCTGACTGTCAAGGCTGTTTGACAGTGGGATATGCTACTGTTGCAGACGGGATCCTTCCTATCCCGTGCTTCGAACAAGCTCCAATTTCCACGCTGTCTTCTTGGCCACTGGCAAATTGCTTCCCAACTTGTCTGCTGCAGAAAGAGACTGTTCGCTGGTTTTTTTTGTCCTGACGTGCATGCTAACAAAACTTTCACAAAGACACCTGCAAAACTTCCAAAGGAAAACCAGGGGTAGCGTCTTCTACCAGAGGCGGGAGTTGGAGTGTATGAGATGAATGAGGGTCTGCAGCCAAGTATTTCTCCGACCACACAAACTAGAGACGAACGCTTTATTCCAAAGCGCTGCTGGGATTAATTTCCTTCGTTATTGCTCAATCCAGCATGTTGCGAGAAGAGACATGTTTGCAGCCGCTATTCCAGCAACAGAAAAGTGCCGCTTTAAAAGCCAGCCACCGACAGAGCTAGCGTGTAAACCTGCCTAATGCAGAGTAGGAACACTGGTCCACAGCTTATTGGAACTGGCATTGTCTCTTTGGCCGAGGAAGGTCTTTCCCAGCACCTGCTACCTGAGAGCCTTTTTTAACTGGAGATCCTACGGATCAACTGAGGATCTTTCTGCACACGATCAGCTGCCAGGCCTGGCTCCTCGCCCACTTTGGGCTGAAGACTGCATGCTTACAACACTGATCTTTGAATGCATCAAGGAAGGCATGAGAGAGGCATGCGGGACTTGGAAAAGTTTGGGGCCAAGCTTCCAAAGTCATTAGGGCTGTAAAGTTTATTGATGGGTGTTCCCTGCCAAGCCCAGGAGGTATATATACACACACGTCTGCTTCTCCACTCTGAATGAGTTCTGCCCCTTACTACGAACAGAGGACTCCCGGAACTCAGTTCAGAGAACAAAATATTGACCATGAAAACGAAATCTGAGGAAGATCAGACAAGTTCAGGATCTGGGGAGCCCAGGAAGGGGGTGAGTCTCTAATATTCTCTCTCTCTCTCTCTCTCTCTCTCTCTCTCTCTCTCTCTCTCTCTCTCTCTCTTTTCTTCCTCCCCTCCCCCAAAAAAGAAGTTTTGGTCCAGCTGTTTCAAAGCAGTAGCAGTCTGCCTCCAGCACAGTTTTTGGGAGAGGAAGGTGGCACAATTGGTGTGAGACAGAAATAGCTTCGGTAGCTTGAAGCGGTCTCCAAGTGGCCAAGAAGACAGCGTGGAAATCGGAGCTTGTCTGAAGCATGAGAATATCGAAGCATGAGAGGATATCGAAGAGATAGGAAAAGTGCAGAGAAGGGCAACGAGGATGATTGAAGGATTGGAGCACCTTCCTTATGAGGAGAGGCTGCAGCGTTTGGGACTCTTTAGTTTGGAGAGGAGACGTCTGAGGGGGTTAAGATTGAAGTCTATAAAATTATGCATGGGGTAGAAAATGTTGACAGAGAGAAATTTTTCTCTCTTTCTCACAATACTAGAACCAGGGGGCATTCATTGAAAATGCTGGGGGGAAGAATTAGGACTAATAAAAGGAAACACTTCTTCACGCAACGTGTGATTGGTGTTTGGAATATGCTGCCACAGGAGGGGGTGATGGCCACTAACCTGGGTAGCTTTAAAAAGGGGCTTGGACAGATTTATGGAGGAGAAGTCGATCTATGGCTACCAATCTTGATCCTCCTTGATCTCAGATTGCAAATGCCTTAGCAGACCAGGTGCTCAGGAGCAGCAGCCGCAGAAGGCCATTGCTTTCACATCCTGCACGTGAGCTCCCAAAGGCACCTGGTGGGCCACTGCGAGTAGCAGAATGCTGGACTAGATGGACTCTGGTCTGATCCAGCAGGCTCGTTCTTATGTTCTTATGTTCTTAATAGGAAGGATCACGTCTGCAACAGTGGCACAACAGAGCCAACGGCTAACACGGAGGAGGCGGGGGAACATTATTTTCAGTTTTGGTGAAGGGGTGGTCAGTTCAATGGTCCATCCTACAATCCCGGCTTGCAGAGCTACACGGCTCTCTGGGGGCAAAATGCTCAATTCATGCATGGTTGTATACAATTGGAGAGTTGGGCTCTTGTGTGGGAAGTATTGTGGGGTGCATCTGTGAGACCCTGTGGTGCAAATGGTTAAAACATCAATAACATCTTCCACCATATGTCAAATGTGAAGGCTAAGATCCAGAACATATTGTCGATGCTATGGTGGTCAGTTCAGATTATGTGAACATGTAATAAGGAGAGTGCCTCTGAGCATGCATCAAATGCCCAGTGTCTATGTTGCAACTGTCCTTACTTTCAGGTCTTATTTTCTCATCCTAATAAGCTGCTGTACCTAATTTTGTCTCCCTGCTTCCCCAGTTTGGTGGTGGAAAGCTACCTCCAGGCCCTGCCAGGAGGTTGGTAACCCTATATTTTAATCCACATAGCTGTTCAGATCTGCAGTGGCCAATCGGAAGCCCTGATGGCTCCACCCACTTTCTAGCAACACTAGGTGGGCTCCAAAATATGTTGCCTGGGGGACCCGTGCATTATTATTTACTACGTGAATAAAACTTGGCATCCATATAAAAGGCTTGCTATGAATGATCGTGGAGTCATTGCACTATCCCAGTGATATAGATCGGAGGAGTTAAGAAGGGGATGTGGCTTGCTTTAAGGGCACTGAGTTTGCAGCAGAGAAGGGGCTTGAACCAGCCAACGACCTCTCAAATGGTTTTCTCAGCTGTGGCCACCCACTCGAGAAACAATCAAGTATTTACTCTGCAGCGAAGTCCTTGCCACCCCTCCCCCTTCTGCTGCATTCCTGCCCTTGAGGCATCTAAATAGCTGCATGTGAACCCCTCCAGGAAAAACATGTGCCCGTTCTGAGAAATCTCCCAGTGAACAAGGCCAAGTGCAGAGCAATCAATCTGTCTTGGCGCTGCTGGGAGATGAGCTCTGGAGGACGTCAGAAAAGATAAGAGAGGGGAAGAAGCAGGACATAGATTGATTGATCTATGGCTACCAATCTTGACCCTCCTTGATCTCAAATTGCAAATGCTTTAGCAGACCAGGTGCTCAGGAGCAGCAGCAGCAGCAGCAGGCCGTTGCTTTCACATCCTGCATGAGAGCTCCCAAAGGCACCTGGTGGGCCACTGCGAGTAGCAGAGTGCTGGACTAGATGGACTCTGGTCTGATCCAGCAGGCTCGCTCTTATGTTCTTATGTTTTTAGGACAGATGCGAAGGCTGGCCTCTGGTTGGAGGCGAGGTCTGGCTTCTCGGGAAAATACGATCTGCCTGCCAGTGCCAAGCAAATCCAGAGGCTTTAGCAACCCATTGAAAGTGGACCCTTCTATTGGCACTGCTGGGCTGGCAAGGGCTCCGGAGTTCCATGGGAGTCAGGAAGGGCACCTCGTTTACAGGCTGGGAGCTTTTGACACTGCCAGGGTCTTCTTTGTGCACGCACCAAAGGCTGCTCTTCCTCAGTCTCTCCAAGAGGAAGCAAAATCAGGAGGGAGAATAGATATACGCCTTCCTGCATGGCTGAAGCGATCGGGGTGCTGAGGATCCTAGCCCCCAGATCTCTTTGCTTGCCCCGTCCCTGTGCAAACATGATGCGCACAGACCAAGACTTGTTATGTTACATGTTCTGTTGCATCTATTTACGAATTATGCTGTGGTACTTTCACACTCACGTATAGGGTTAAGTTTTTTTGGGTACTGTGAGAATAATAGCCATATACTGAATTGTGAGAAGTCAAACATTATGTTTTTTGCAAAATCATGGAGACCCTATAATTGGAAAATGAGAGGCAACTCTACTGAACAAGTTAAGTGGTTCAAATAACAGTAGTGGTTTGGCGATTACTCACTTCTGCTTCACTAAAGGCAGTCAATATGTTCCGGCAGCCTTTAGGGTATGTAACCCCAAATTAAGTTCACAACTGTATGGTATCCCCATTTGGATTAATGCCTTTAACCAGGCTGTCGAAAGACTGCAATCATGTTTTCTTTGCAAAATTCTTGGTGTTCCAAAACATGTCACCTACGCAGCTCTGTGTCTGGAAACAAACCGAAGCTGTTAGTAACAAAACTGTTAGTAAGTTTTGGCTTAGGCTGCCCAACAGATCTGAACCTTATCATCTTACTGAGGCTATCCTAGCCGATTATCAATCACTGGTGTGGCTTAGATGTACTGAAAACAAAATAAAATCGACAGGAATCTCACTAGACTGCTTATATTTACCTTTCGGGGGGCGGGGGAACAATCTTTGGTACAATTAAACACAGATTATTAGACATTGAGCTTCAAGAACTTGGCAGTCAAGCCCAGAAATACTTCCTCCTGGAGCGTAGGGATCTTGCTAAGGAGTCCATCATTGGTGGCCTATTTTTACCACCTGACTGATCCGCAACAACACAGAGCGGATACGCTAGTCTAGTGAGATTAGATGCTGGACCAGATGGATGACTGAGCTGATCCAGGAGGGCTGTTCTATTCATGATTCCTTCTTTCTTCTTGGCCGCAGCGAATGACCATTGTACTCGGCCTTGTGACCTTTATCGCTGCCTTTGGGTCATCGTTCCAGTATGGGTACAACGTCTCGGTGATCAACTCTCCAGCTCCGGTAGGTTAAGAGTGGAAGGATGTCACGTCGAGCCTTCATGCACTTCTTACTGTGTTTGCCAGGGTCATAGACGGGCAGAATGCAAGCAGTGAGAAAGATGCGCCTGATAAAGCCCATTTTACATGTAATCCTGCTTGCATGTGACACTTTGCCTGTTTAGATGTAGTAACACACCCATCTACGTTGCTCAGCAATTCTAGGAAGGGCCACAGCTTGTAAACAAAGCACATACTTAACATGTAGAGAGCCAGTGTGGTGTAGTGGTTAAGAGCAGGTGAACTCTAATCTGGAGAACTGTTGATTCCCCTCTCTGCCACTTGAGCTGTGGAGGCTTATCTGGTGAACCAGATTACCTTGGGCACTCCATCACATGCTAGCTGGGTGACCTTGAGCTAGTCACAATTCTTCGGAGCTCTCTCAGCCCCACCTACCTCACAGGGTGTTTGTTATTGGGGGGGGGGGAAGGGAAAGGAGATTGTAAGCCCCTTTGAGTCTTTTTACAGGAAAGGGGGGTATAAATCTAAACTCTTCTTCTTCTTCTTCTTCTTCTTCTTCTTCTTCTTCTTCTTCTTCTTCTTCTTCTTCTTCTTCTTCTTCTTCTTCTTCTTCTTCTTCTTCTTCTTCTTGAACAGTGGTTCTCAGCCTGGGGTCAGTACCCCTTTGGGGGTCGAACGACCCTTTCACGGGGGTCGCCTAAGACTCTCTGCATCAGCGTTCTTCATCTGTAAAATGGATAAATGTTAGGGTTGGGGGTCACTACAACATGAGGAACTGTATTAAAGGGTCGCAGCATTAGGAAGGTTGAGAACCACTGCTCTAGAAGATAACATGGTGGTGTTCAGTTAACAGGATTGCCAAACTCCAGGTGGGGCCTGGAGTTCTTCTGGAACTCCAAGTGATCCTCAGGCAACAGAGGTCCATTCCCCTGGAGAAATTGACTGCTTTAGAGGGTGGACTCTAGGGAATTATACCACCCTTCTCAGGAATCTCCAGGAATTTCCCAACCTGGATCTGGTAATCCTTTTAGTTAAGGGGTTTTGTGAAGTTTGTCCAGCTGTCTGCCTTAGATCTGTTTCAGCATTAAGCCAGCTTCGTGGAGATAGATCTCTTTGTGGAACCTGCTACCGGGGATGGCAAACCTTGGTTTGTTGTGGATGATTGTGTGAGACCGTGACGGGCTTCTTCTGCTCACCTTCCAGTTCATGCAAGATTTTTACAATGAAACCTACTTCCAACGGGACGGGTCATACATGGATGAGGACTTGATGACAGCTCTGTGGTCTCTCACGGTGTCGTTTTTCCCCCTTGGGGGCTTCTTCGGGTCCCTTATGGTGGGCCCCATGGTGAACAGCTGCGGCAGGTAAGAATCTAATTGTGCTCAACATTGTGAGAGGAATTATCCAGCAGGCAAAGTCGGGCAGAGAAATATGTCAGAATCTTTCTTGCCTTCATCATGGATTGTTAGAAGGGAGCTTGGCAAGTCTTCGTTCCCAGACTTGGTTTTGGATGCCCTAGATCTTAAGTTCAGTCTCTGGCAGGAAAGAATTGGACAAAACTGGTCTTGGGAAATAACTCTGTCTGTAGGCCAAATTTGCCTCATGTCCAAGGGATGACTACAGCTCCTTAAGGAGTTCCAGTAAAGTGTGCAGACTCAACTTAAGCCCACTGTGTAGTCTTTGGTTTGGTTGAAATAGGAGCAAAGCAGAATGGTTCAATTCAAATGGTTCAAGGAATCAGTGTAGCTCTCAGAACCCTACAAAATGTCCCAAAGAAAAACCAACCCTTTCCCCTGCAGACAGAGAACAGATATGTGCTTTGTTCCATTTTTGGTCAACAAACATTCTGTAACCTCTAAGGTAAATTGTACTAAATCCTCCTATTTCGGGCCAGGTTTAGAAACCTTGGGGGCCATACTTTGACCCTCTTGGTTCCTTGTATCATGTGATCCCCACGGGGCTGATTGCTGTAGTTCCACTTTTTGACCATCTGTGGTGGTGGTGCAGCTGAGTTATGACTAGTCGTGGCCTCCTCTTGCAGGTTGCCCTGGTGGTATGTGGAATAAGGTGGGCGGGCTATGGTTCAACACCGTTTCTGGGTCCTGTGCATGTAATATTCCCCCTCCTCCTTCACAGGAAGGGCACTTTACTGATAAACAACGTCTTCTCCATCATCCCTGCCATCCTCATGGGAATCTCCAAAGTGGCTAAGACCTTTGAGGTGATCATAGTTTGTCGCGTCATCATTGGGATATGCGCAGGTAAATAAGCTTTGCTGAAGCGGAAGAGTCTATCGCTTGATAGAGCACATGCATGAAATCGTAAATTCAAGAGCTGGGAAAGACCCTCCTTTTCTAGAGACCCTGCCACTGCTCAGTATTGAGCAAGATAATTGCAGGGATCTGACTGGAAAGGAGGCAGCTCCATATCCTCAGTGGAGAACAGACTCCCATCTCTTTGTTGACAGTGCAGTTTTCCAGGGAGGTTAGGAAACCAAGCAGACTATAAGCAAGCTCAGCGTTGGAGCCATTCACCCACAGATGGCTCAGACATGAAGCCAAATGGAGAACCTGCCTCAAGCCCTTGATTTCAGATATCATTGACAGGCACCTAGCTGTCGCTTTATCTGGAGCCTCCCACCCTTTATTGTCCCCCTTTTCTCAGATTTTTCAATTGTACGCTCCTTGGGGCAAGCACGTGTCTCCTTGTGCTCTGTAAAGTGACATACACACCAACAGTGCTGTATAAAAAACAGACTTATTTCATAGAATCATAGAGTTGGAAGAGACCACAAGGGCCATCAAGTCCAACCCCCTGCGATGCAGGAACACACAAACAAAGCACTCCCGACATATGCTGATCCAGCCTTTGTTTAAAAACCTCCAAAGAAGGAGACTCCACCACTCTTCGAGGCAGTGAATTCCACTGTCGAACAGCCCTGACGGTCAGGAAGTTCTTCCTAATGTTTAGGTGGAATCTCTTTTCCTTCACCTTGAATCCAATACATCATTTATTGTTATATATTTTAAAAATGAAATGTATGTCCTAGAGCAAGGGTGGGCAATTATTTTTTCCATGGGGCCGCATAAGAAACAGAAAATATTGTGGAGGGCCGGGCCAAAAGGCTGAACTCAATTCTGCATAATAGGGACTGATAAGTTGAAGACAGGTGCACAGATCAACTTGGAATCAGTGGCAACAGTTCTGCATACAACACTATTTGGCACAAAGAATCACAGACTTAACCTACCTGCATAGTTGTCCACTGTGACAATCAAGCAAGTGGGGAGACTTAAGTCCCTTGACCTACTTTTTTCATCGACTGGTGCTTTTGAAAGCCCCACAGAAGCCGGCAGCCAAGGCAACCAGCTTCTGTGGGGCTTTCAAAGGCGCCTCGCTCCCCAGCAAGGCAGGGGGGCCAGTCAGGGTCATCCGGCGGGCCGGATGTGGCCCGCGGGCCGTATAATGCCCAGGTCTGTCCTAGAGAGTTAGTGGATAAGTCCCATAGAGAAGGAATAAACGGAAGTTTCCCCCCACTCCTGCACCTTCCCACCGTTCTGTCATCCTGTGTTTCTTTGAATTCATGCCATGCAAATTTGCACCTCTGTTGGTTCAAGGTGTTTGATAAACAGAGCATAATTGATTGTCAGTGTACCAAACAAACAGGAGGCAGATTTGCAAGAGCTGCCTGGCCCTCTCCAACAAAGCAACAGGTTTACAGTAGAGGTCAGCTGGGATGACGGGGTGTTTAATTGCTGTTAGCAGTGTATATTTAATGCTGGCTCCTAGTAGCTAAACATTTTGCTATTGAATCAGGGTTTCCCCCCCTTATATTTATACATCTTGGACATGATGGAATAGAATGCTAGGATATTTTTTTTTGCCAATCTGACCTGAAATGCCTTGGGGGTGGGGGTGGGGGTGGAGGCATGTCCTGTAAAATGTGAAGTAGGCATGTGACTTGGTTCAGCTTGAGGTTTATTTCCCTCTTGGGTCATTTCTCTTCCTCTGTCAAACGTTCAGGCACAAGGGCAGGCAAGCAGACAGTCTGCCCGCGACTGGCAAAACTCAAGGCTAAACCAGACATTAGAAGGCAGACGCATTTCACAATCTCCCAACACTTGAAGCAGCTGGATGTGATTCTGAACAGAGAAACCCCCACTCCACATTTTCCTACTCAAAATAGCATACAAGGGGGAAATTGCTGGTGGTGACTGCCGCTTAAGTCTCTTTCTCCCATGGCTGCTTTGCAATGAAATTTGCAGCCCTTCACGGCTACTGTTTTTCATTTTAAGAAACATTCCGCACATGCAGAATAATGCACTTTCAAACTGCTTTCAGTGCTCTTTGAAGCTGTGCGGAATGGCAAAATCCACATGCAAACAGTTGTGAAAGTGGTTTGAAAACGCATTATTTTGCGTGCGCGGAAGGGGCCTAAAACAGTTATCCTTGTTGAGAAACAGTTGCCACTGCTGAGTAAGGTCTAGGTGAGGTTCAGAACCAGTTGTATGGTCGTATGGAGGAGGAACTTTGTGGCTAACGTCAGCATCAAGTTTTCCTGGGGCCACAGTTATGCGTTAAAATTGATAAAGGGAGGCCAGTCAAATCAGTGCTATTTCTTGCTTGTTCAGAAAAGTAAGAATTTTATTTCCTGGGTCTGTCTGAGGATTCTTTGCAAGCATCTCAGCAATTGCCAGACACCCTCTGTGTGTGTGTGTGTGTGTGTGTGTGTGTGTGTGTGTGTGTGTGTGTGTGTGTGTGTGTGTGTGTGTGTGTGTGTGTGTGTGTGTGTGTGTGTGTGTGTGTGTGTGTGTGTGTGTGTGTGTGTGTGTGTGTGTGTGTAAAGTGTCAGGCGGTTGGCAACCCTACCAGTAGCTGGCCGATGGATTCCTGCCTCCCCTTCTGGCTGCCCTTGTTAACACCTTTCTATATCATCTCCTTGAGACCTCTCTCTCCTCTTTTCTCCCCAGGGCTGTCTTCCAACGTTGTCCCCATGTATCTTGGAGAGATGTCCCCCAAAAACCTCCGGGGGGCTGTGGGGGTCGTGCCTCAGCTCTTCATCACCGTGGGGATCCTGACAGCGCAGATTTTGGGGATGCGGATGGTCTTGGGTAGCGTGGACGGTAGGTTAGGAAGCGAGATTGGAGCCTGTGAATGCATGGGGATGCAAACTAAGAATGGCTGCAAGCAGTGAAACGCTCTTCTTTCCCTCTGGATGCAGGCTGGCCCATCCTGATGGGACTTACTGGGGTCCCCGCAGCGTTGCAGCTTATGACCCTGCCCTTCTTCCCCGAGAGTCCCAGGTACCTGCTGATCCAGAAGGGTGATGAAAAGGAAGCCAGAGCAGGTACTGTGCCCGCTAGACTATCTTTGCAGATGGAGAGAGGGTACAGGAGACCAGAGGCGTAGCTCTAAGGGGACAGGGGGTGCACGACGCACCGGGCACGCACCCCTGTGGGGGTGTGGTGAGGGCGTTCCGGGGGCATGGTGAGGGTGGGACGGGGGCGGAGGACACACCAGTGTACCGGGTGCTTTCCCCCCTTGCTACTCCTCTGCAGGAGACAATGGGTGTGAAACCCCATTCAGGCTCAGAGGTGGGATCCAGCAGGTTCTCACAGGTTCCCGAGAGTAGGTTACTAATTACTTGTGTGTGCCAAGAGGGGGGTTACTAATTGGTGATTTTGTCACGTGATTTTTGCCTTAGTTACGCCCCTCCTCCCAGCAGTGGTGCGCAGAACTTGTAGCAGTCTAGCAGGAGGTGCACTGGCGTGTGTGGCAGCCTGCGCCTGCGTGCATTCGTTTCCCACCCAAGGACCGGCACAGCGGCTGCGTCCTTGCCACAGCCCCGCCCAGGAATGCCCCGCCCCCAGAATGTCCGGCCACGCCCCTGTCGTGCCCTGCCCAGCCCCATTGGTGCTACGCCACAGTTTGAATCCCACCACTGTTCAGGCTTCCAGCAGATGACACAGTAGCCATGTCCCAGCCACGCTGAGAGAGCCCCTATTTGGGTATTTGGGTGGGGTTTGGCCATTTTGTGGGAAGACACTTTGGCCTGCTGGGGAAACTCACGTCTCTCTCAGAGGATGCAACTTCCCTGCTAGTTCACAGAGGGTCACTGGTGCCATTTTCCTTCTCTTCCCTTTCCCCTCTAGCTCTGAAGAGGCTGAGAGGATGTGACGATGTGGAAGATGAAATGGAAGAGATGAGGAAAGAGGACCAAGCGGAGAAGGCCGAAGGGAAGATGTCCATTTTCACCCTGTTCACCTACCGGGGCCTTCGGTGGCAACTCATCTCTATCATTGTCATGATGATGGGCCAGCAGCTCTCTGGGGTTAACGCGGTAAGTAAGAGAACAGCCTGACTATCTGGTTCTGGTGGGTTTCCCGGGCTGTGTGGCCGTGGTCTGGTGGATCTTGTTCCTAACAAGCTTGGAAACAGCCTGGAAAACCCACCAGAGCCAGTTGAATCCGGCCGTGAAAGCCTTTGACAAAGCCTGATTATCATTTGAAAGGTAGCCAGGGTTGTTTTAATTTATTTATTTATTGCTGCTGAGTTTTAATGGCTTAATTTTATGTTGTATTATTTGCTTTTGGGAACAGCCATGTTGGGAGCCGCCTCGAGCCCTTCGGGGATGAGGCGGCCTACAAATTTAATAAATAAATAAATAAATAAACAAAAGAGCTGCAAACTGCAGATATGGGAGGAGGAGCATTAGGATGGCCAGGCCAACTCCTCACTGCTGCAGGGATTTGATACTTGGAGTCCTGTTAACACTCACCGTCCATCATGACAAATAAATGGAGCTTCCATCTTCAGAGGCAGTGTACCTCTGTGTACCAGTTGCTCAGGAGCAACACCAAAGAAAGACTCTTGCCTTCATACCCCGTTTGTGGACATCAAAGGAGCAAGTAGGCCATTGCTTTCACATCCTACATGTGAACTCCCAAAGGCACCTGGTGGGCCACTGCGAGTAGCAGAGAGCTGGACTAGATGGACTCTGGTCTGATCCAGCTGGCTTGTTCTTATGTTCTTATGTTCTTAAGTAGTTAGTTGGTCTCTGCTGGAAGGAGGGTCCCAGAGTTAGAATGTCTGCTGTTTTATTCCAGTATGAGATATGACTGACATGGTTTGGGCCTGCAGGTGTACTATTATGCTGACAGAATCTACGAGAACGCCGGAGTGAAGAAAGATGACGTGCAGTTTGTCACTGTGGGGACAGGCGCTGTAAACGTGATCATGACTCTGCTAGCGGTAAGTCTCTCTTTTGACATTCTAACGACTTCAGTCTCTCTCTCTTTCTCTTGGCATCAGAGAGGGCCTTCTCATAGGTGGCATCAAAGCTCTCGAACTCACTCCCCAAGGAGATTTGCCTGTCCCCTTTTGTTCCCACCTTCTGCTGGCGGATGAAGACTTTTAGTTTGCTTGCCATTCCCTCAGCAATCCTTCCTTCCTCCTCACTGTCAAAGTTTTTCTTTTAATTGTACTTATTCTAAGCTCTGGTTTAACTTCTTTTAGTGGGGTATTTGTGTGATGGTTTTAATGGCTTTTACATGGAGATGTTAGTTTGAATATTTTAATTTGCTAGGCACCTTAGTGGACAGAAAGGCTGGATAAAAATATGATTAATAGTAGCAATAATGATATTATTTATCACATTTTTATGTTGCACATTCTTCAAGGATCTCAGGGCAGTGTACCTGATTTCCATGATATCCTCATAACAACCCTGCGAAGTAGCTTAGGCTGAGAGCTACAGTGACTGACCCAAGATCACCCTACCTTGCAAGACATTTTAATGGGGGAAGAATCAAACCACTGCACATTAGTTGGAAAGCTAAACAACTCTGCCCTCTTCTTCTGTGCCCTGTAGGTTTTCATCGTGGAAAAATTGGGACGAAGGATCCTGCTTCTGGCCGGTTTTGGGATCTGTTGTGTAGCGTGTGCAGTGTTAACTGTGGCTCTGAATCTCAAGGTGTGTAACAGAAAGCCTTTTGCCTGAGGAGACAGGGGTCAGGGTTACTAGGAGCAGTGTGGTGGGATCCCAAGAATTTTAATAACTGGAAGGAAGGAGTTCCCGATGGTGGTGGGATTCAACCAGTGGTGCCGCCGCACACACGCACCTCCAGTCCCTATTGGGCAGGGAGGTTGCTTTAGTAACCCCTTCTCGGCACTCAGAAAAAATTAGTAACCACTTCTAGAGAAGTGGTGAGAACTGGTTGGATCCCACCTCTGGGTTAGGGCTAGGGTCAAACGGAAGGGAATTTTCAAGCCTAAGGCGGAAAATGCTGCCAGCTGGCATCTCCTTTTGGAGAGGGAAATTGGGTGGCTTTGAGCGAGTCACACTCTTAGCCCCGTCAGACTGAGGGTGGGCATATTGAGAAAGTGGGCAGAACGAAGAATGGTAATGTGTAAAGCGTTTTACATGCTGGAAAGCACTGTTAGGACTGAGCTGAGCTAACCATGAGGAAGGCCACCATGTTGGTATAGCTTAGCAGCATTGTAGTGGTTCACCCAAAATAAATGTCAGTAGCCCTTTGGGTTATTGCTTCCATAGGTTTCCTTCCAGTTTACCCCTGGCATATGGAACAGGCTGGGTGGAGGGGGAAAGGTTATCTATCCACTTCTGTGTTGGTTCTATAACTCTAAAGAGAGGCCAAATCTCCCAACAGACCATATCGTGGATGCCATACATCAGCATAGCCTGCGTCTTCTCCTACGTTATTGGCCATGCCATTGGAGCAAGTAAGTTGGCGCATCTCAGCTTCGTTCCCTCTTTGCTCAATTTGTCTAGCGCAGTGATTCCCAAACTTATTTGGCCTACCGCCCCCTTTCCAGAAAAAATATTACTTAGTGGCCCCTGGAAATTAATTTTTTAAAAAATTTGAATAGCAATTAAACAGAAAGATATATGTATTAATGTTCCTACCTGTGGCCATCACCGCCCCCTGGATCGCTGCAGCATCACACTCAGAGGTGAAATCCACTTCGAGGAATCGCACTGGTCCTGGCCGTGGTCAATTCATTGACCTTTAGGTTTGCATATATTCCGTGATGTCATCTGTTTATGCAAATTGTCTTTTTTTTTTACAAATCTCAACTTAGTATTTGATTTTTTAAAAAATGGCACAAGCTTTCGCATCATCTCCTACTTGACCCTTTTAACTGGCGATGCCAGGGGTTGATCCTGGAACCCCCTGCGTGCTGAGCCGATGCTCTGCCGATGAGCCACAGCCCCTCTTCCGGCCCTCACAGCTGACAGTGTTGCCTTGAAGTCCTATAGAGGTTGGCTGCTGATTTTTTTACACATTGGAATGGAATGGGAAATTGTCTAATCAACACCTGCTCTCTCCCTACTAATTCAAGTTTATTGTTAAACGACTTTAATACACATGAAGACCCCATGAATTCGAGCATCAACATCAGTACTGGCTAACTCTATTCAGACTGACAGTGACTCTCCAAGGTCTCAAGTAGAGGTCTTTCCCATTACCCCTAATTGAGGCCTTTTGGCAGGAGATGCTGGGTATAGAACCCGGGACAGACTGCATGCCCATCCTTTCCCCAAACCAGTCAGTTATAAACACGAGAAACTTGGTGGTCTAAACAAGACCTGGAGCATTCAAACAGCAACAGTGCCAGCAAGAAAACTAAATTTATGTTCAATTGCCAGAACAGAGAGGAAAATATTAATACAGATTAATGTCTTTCTAAGTGATTACATATGTTCTCGCAGACTTGTGGTCTCAGTTTCTCTGCATCGACTGCAGAGCTGCCAGCTTCGTCACTGTCATATTTCATTTCACGGAAGATAAATGTTTTTGGCCGCCTCACGGACACTTGGAATCTTGTGTGGGAGATTCTCAGTGAATCTCTTCCTCCTAACAGCAAATGTAGAGCAGTGAAGAATAGAACGGCACATGGTTTCTGTAGGGATGCTGCTAAATGCCGTGGCCTCACGTTCAGCTTGAATATCCCATTTTGTTTTTGCTTTTCCCTTGTGTGAACCGAACTGTTGAAGCAGCGGATTTACTCGGAGTAGACCACCTTGCAGGACGCAGTGTAGACAAGAACTGATAGACACAGTCACCAGTTCAGTTCTATTTATTGCTATCTACTGACAAAGTGCTTCGCCAGACCACAGGTGTTTTCAGGCACACATCACTCTGCTGTCTGTGCTAACTATATACAAAAGTGGTACCGATCAGGTGCCCTCACCTTATCAGGTTTGCACATGGTACAAGCTGTGCACTCGGTACTAATCTGCACACGGCACCTGTTAGAAGGAGGGTCCAGCTGTCATTTAGCTTTTGCTCATCTAAACATTTACACATGTTCTGACAAGTTACACATGTTCTGCAATTTTTTTTCCTACACCAAGTCTAGCTGGATGTGAGACTTTTACATTTATGTACCAATCAGCATAGTTAATAATGAACTAGCTGGACCAACAGTCTAACTTGGTATAAGATAGCTTCACATTTGTACAATGGCGCTCCTAATCTGTTTGTTTTCTTCTGCTCCCAGGCCCGATCCCAAGTGTGATGATTATAGAGATGTTCCTACAGTCTTCCCGTCCTGCCGCATTCATGGTGGGAGGCTCTGTTCACTGGCTATCCAATTTCACGGTCGGACTGGTCTTCAGTTACATGGAGGTGAGGAAACTAGGCGCTTGAAAATCTCTCTCTTGCTCTTGTTCTCTGCTTAGCCATTTAGCTACCTAATACAAGCAAGCCCTTAGTTAATTAAATTTTGTTTGCATCCCCCTGCTGACTGGGCTGCTCACAGCATTTTTGGAAGGAGGATTTTGGAATCTGTGGAGAACTGCGAGGCGAGTTGTTGTTTGACTTTTGTTCAAGCAAACTCACAGGGAGCTCAGTCTGCACCTGAAGAGCCAGGTCAGAAACGACAGGATTGGCTCCTTCTCTCACCTGATCCCTGTTGGACAGAAAGCTGTAATACCATTCCTGGCCATCAGCACTGGTTTACTCCAGATATTAAATCCTATTTCGGCTGCGATGGTCATTTCTTCCCCATTATTTTTCCCCGCCAGCCTACCAGAGAACGTTGACAGGAAGTTTCCCCCTGTATGGGGAGACCTGACAACCCAAGCTGAGACATTGTGACTGACTAACATGGTGAGCTCCTTAGCTGAAGGGCAGTTTGAAACCCGGTCTCCCTTCGTGGCTACACATTCTTAGCACGAGCAACCTTGGCTCTCACAGGAAGTTCTTTTCCACTAACAACAAAACGTGATCTTTTGCCAGAAATACTACAGTCACAGGAAGTTCTTTTCCACTAACAACAAAACGTGATCGTTTGCCAGAAATACTACAGTCTAGAAAGCTTTCCCACCTCCATCCGTTAATAGAGTATAAACTTGGCCTAACTTCATCTAAATCCCAATGCATCTTGAATGCTGTGGTGGTTCTACGTGGAGTAAGGCAAGGGCTGAATGAACAGAACTTCTATGAACACACCTTTTCTGATTTGGGTTTCTTTATTCCACCTCTAGAAGGGACTGGGGCCCTACTGCTTCCTGGTTTTCTGTGGCATTTGCTTGGTCACAGTCATTTACATCTTCATCATTGTCCCCGAGACCAAGAACAAAACTTTCATGGAAATCAACCAGAGCATGGCCAAGAGGAACGGTGTAGAGCTGCCAGTCGACAAAGAGGAACTTAGGGATTTTACAGCTGTGTCCGTGCCTTACAGTGAGAAGCGGGAAGAGAGGAACAGTGCGCTTTGAGATGGTCCCAGTGTTTTCCAGGATAGGCTACGGTTTTGTATCTATTCCTTCTGGGACCAGTCTTGATGCCATCCTCATTTGGCTTATTCCATGCTGCGGGTTACCCCCACCCTGTGCATCCTTACTCCAACTTCTCAATAAGGGCAAAAGCTCATGCAAGAGGCATTGGTCTTGCTTCAGGGGTCCGAAATTTTGTAGTCGCTGGCGATGATACACCTGTTAAAGGGCTTGCTTAACCAGAAGATGCTTCTGAAGAAGTTATCCCTGTTTCTGAAATATTCCTTTCCACGCACAAACAACGAGACAGGAAGATAACTTGTCAGCAATGATTTGCCAGCAGGATACATTTAGGAAATGGTTCTGTGATCCTGGCAGCCAGCTTCAAATATGTCATCCTTGAAATCCTGTAAGGTTGGGCCAGAGTGCTTTGTGGAATATATTCTAGGTAGACAAATCGTACTGTGATCTGGATGGTCTAGGCTGGCTTGACTTTGTCTGATCTCAGAAGCTAAGCAGGGTTGGTCCTGGTTTGTACTTGAATGGGAGCCCACCAAGAAAGTCCAGGGTTGCTATGCAGAGGCAAGCAATGGCAAACTACCTCGGCACATCTCTTGCCTTGAAAACCCTGCAGGGACGCTGCAAGTCAGCTGCGACTTGACGGCATTTCCCACCACCAAACAGACCCTACTATACTTTGTCAGTCTATTTCCACAGACAGAAGCATAAACTGGTTCCTCTGAGAAATCTGTGGAGGAAATTGGTGGTGCATCATTTTGAAGGTTTTACCGAAAGGCTCTCAATCTCATTTTAAAACATGGCATGCAATGCCTCTGTGCCCCAGGTGCACAGGGTGCTACAAGCACATGCACGCATTGTATGCCTTTAAAAATATCTTGAAATTTGATTGATTGAGGGACAACAAAGAAACTTGGTGCAGAAAAGGCATTCGACAGGCTAGATTTGGAATAACGAGTGTTTAACAACTTGTGTGTCATGCAGAGTTCCTCCCCCAGCCTATCACAGTGTACAAGGGGGCACCTTTAATGCTAGCGGGAAGTCCTTCATTGCATTGCATTTCCCTCTGGGCTAAAGGGGTCTCTTGTTTCTCTCGTTTAATCCCACACTGAAGGCAGGAAACATGTGACAATTTATTCATTCCACTGCGGAAAGCACTGCAAATGGAAACTTGTTCCTCCTGATGACTGGTCTGGCATTTATCACAACTAGCACCTTAAAAAAAGGACCTTCACTGACATATCAAAATTGAGGGGTTCGCTAATGTGATAAGTGACAAGATGGACTGGAATAATTCTGAAATTCTTGATTTTGTGAAGTGGTATGGAAGATGCCAGATGTTCTGGTGCATAAGTGTCCTAGCTTTGATGCCTATTAAAGGTTTATGATGATGAAGTATCCTAGCTATTTGAAGGGGCGGCAGAGTCTGTTACAGCCTGGGACTTATTCTCATCTCCCCTGTTTTCACTGGACCAAATTTACAAGTAATTTAAAATTAAAACAATATGGAACTCCAGTGTTCTGAGCTGGGTCTAACTTAAGAGACATAGCCTATTTAAGAGAGAAGTTGGCATTCCTCAAATGTATTATTATACTTCTACTTGCCTTGAAAACTCTTTGTCAGGGTCACCATAAATCAGTCATGATAGCACTTAACACACATATGCATGGGGGAAAGAGGACAATTTTTCTTCCACATGAAAGGGGTGAGATGTATAGATATAGACATAGTTATATGGTGCATGTCCTGTTCGAATCAGGAACCACATTTTGCTGCTACACATTGTAAAAAATCTGAAGGCATCGTGGTTTCCATGAAGAAAGCTAGCTTTTCATGGAGATTCTTATCTAGCCTTCTCCCTGACATGGTAATCTTCTACATGTGGAGAAGGCTTTTGTGTTGAGTACTCCACCCAAAGCCTGAATTGGTATAGATCAGACTTGACCGTGTGTTCCTGCATTGCAAGGGGTTGGACTTGAAGGCCCTTGGGGTCTATTCCAACTCTATGGCCCCTTCCGCACACGCAAAATAATGCATTTTCAAACCACTTTCACAACTGTTTGCAAGTGGATTTTGCTATTCCGCACAGCTTCAAAGAGCACTGAAAGCAGTTTGAAAGTGTATTATTCTGCATGTGCGGAATGAGCCTATGATTCTAGGATTCAGACAGAGGTTTATCCCCTTACTGTGAACTAGTCCAGAGTAGGACATTTCTTCTACCTCTGTAGTCCGGGGCCAAGGACAACCTCAACTTACTCTATGATGTTATCCGAAATCTTTTAATTAAATGGGGTGTCCAGGAGATTGAGGTGGGCTCCCCAAACTGATTTAAGTACAAGAAAATGTCACTTTTGTTTCTGTTTTGCATGCTGGTGGTTTCCTTTTCTTTCCCCCTTTTCAAATGGAGTAGCTTGTTTCATCTTAATATCACTAAACATACATACACACAAGCTTAAGGCATGATCACCGTAATGGCTGGTCTTGATGTTTTTGGTTTTTTTAAAAAACAAAAAATGAAACAGTATTTGTGTATGAGAAAAATAAAAAGGTGGGTGAAGGGGAAAAAGGAGAATGCTGTAAATATCTTGGTGGGGATTTGTGTGTGGTTTATTTCCTTTTGATTTTTATCCCCTTTTTGGGGGGGAGAATGTATTTTGTACAGATGATCATTCTGTTGTTGTTTTTTTTGTAAGTGCAACAAAAGGAAATAAAAGCCTTTTTATGAAACCTGAAAAGATGTGATTTTGGTATTGATGTTCTGAGCCAGCTGAGCAGATTTTTGCCTTCTGTGGTCAGAAATCCTGGTCTGGGTGAAGTTTGTAAGCACGATCCATAAAAGGTTTAGGGATAGTCTGGGATAGAGACGTTTCTTCAAGAATCTGTTGATTTGGGGGCAGGCACAGAGATGGAGTTATCTGCAAAATCAATTTATGCACAGCATAAAATCCTGGCATTGTCCTCCCCCTGCCCCTTTTATTCTTGCACCAACCCTGTGAGGTAAACCAGGCTGAGAGAGAGATCCAGGTTATGGCGACTCTGGCAATCTAGTTGGATCATAATTTCATCAGCTCGCCAGCATGGCCAATTGGCCATGCTGGCAGGGGATGATGGGAATTGTAGTCCGTAACATCTGGAGTGCCAAAGGTTCGCCACCACTGGCCTAAGGAAACCCAATGAGATTGATCAAGCAGAGGTTTGAATCTTTATCTGACTTTATCTTTATCTGCACTTTTATCTGACTATTAGCTAGGGCCACAAGATGCTCTTGTAATACATATGGTGCTGTTAAAATAAAAAAGGAGACGAGCCAGCTTTAACTGGTTCAGACTTTATTATTGTACTAACATGGCTGTGCTGTTTCCGCAAGATACAGTGGAAGAAGAAGAAAAGAACCCCCTGAGAAAACATTTGTTTTTCAAGGGAACTTTCTGGCCCTTGGCAAACTCCGAGGACAACGCGCCCAGTTCTAGTTTCACGAGTATGGCCCCCCATTTCCCAGCTAGGGTTGATCTAAAAGCATCCATTCCTCTGCAAATGTTTCAGCTTCAGAGGACGTGCCCTCTCCTGTTTTAAGAAACCCGAGCTGAGCATCTGACACACCACCCAGATTTAACCAATAGCAGCCTGAAGGAGCAGAGCCTCCCTTGGCACAGTGTGTGAAGGACGGTTGCCAGGATTCTCTCTGCAGACTAGCCTTTCAAAAATCAGTTGCATTTGTGCACCGGGCAGTATTTGTGTGCCCAGCGGGATTTGCTCACATACGGCACTGTGCAACTTCGCACAGACGATGGTATATCGACACAGCCCCTTCCCCACTGCATTCTGACGATATTAGATATAGTAGATCTGACTTCCTTCATGCAGATATATTTTTACGTCATACATTTGGGTGCTCAGAAATCATGGAAGAAGCAAAACCAGGGGACAAACAGAAATTCCCAAGAAGGGATGGACGCAGAGAGCTGGCCTAGTTTTTACCTGTTCTCTGTGATAATAGAGACTCCTCACTTTATTCCTGTCCAGAAAAGAAAACAGCTGTACCATGAGGTGAGAAATCCCTGTAATTAAACCAAATGGAGACACAGCCACGCAGTCATCTTCCCTTTGATCCACAGCCCCACCCCATTCCCCATAATTGTCTGAATATCTATTCTACCACATGCCGAAAGGCAGGGAAAGTTACAGAGCATTTTCACCCTGCGGTGAGATTTCCTTGTCATAAAAACGGTTTGTGTTATCTGGCACAAAGCTCTGGCACAAAGTCTTTGGAACAGCGACATTAAAAAAAAAGAGAGAGATCAGAATGGAAGGAAAAGGAAGCAGTCCTGTGAGTAGTGTGCAGAAAAAAATTAATACTACGTTTGTACGAGTCGGAGTTTTCTCCAGCACCAACTTCCAAGGCTGCTGTTCTTCAAACGAGCATTATTTGCAATTGCTGTTGGTGTCCAAAACCACTCCGCCAAACAACGTCATGGGAGTCTCCCCCCAAGCGATGACGTTCCCCTTCTCGGCCCCGTTCCTGCAGGTGGTCAGCTTCTGGACATCTGAGTGGTCAAGGACGTGATTCCAGAGGTTGACGTGACTCAGCCAACCAGAGAACCCATGGGAGAAAATGTCAAGCAGCAAATTCTTCTCCTTCCCGAGGACGACCGTCCCACCCTTGTGGATGACGTATCCCTTTTCAACATTTTTGCCTGTTCCTTTTGCTCCATTGACCCACAAATGCACAGTCCCACTGTCAGAGTCCCACGTAACACAGTAGTGAACCCACTCTTTAGCCTCGCGATGCAGGTCAAATTGCAGAGACTGACCACCGATCCACACGCCCACAGTTGAGCCTACGGTGGCCACCAATTCTTTGTCCCTCTCCAGGGTAGAATAGTGGAACACTGTTTGGGTCCCTTCGTTATGGTTCTCGGCCCCGAAGCAAAGCGTGAAGGCGCTGAAATCCATCTCCAGCAGAGGCCGCACCTCAACGGAGCTGCCGACGTTCTCATGGGGGAAGTAAAAGGCCTGGGTTGGTCCTGATCTGATTTCTGAAACAACCAACCAAAACCTTTAATGTATTGGCAGTATTTGGCCTGATACCTGGAATAACAAATCAGAAGCTCTCATGTTACAAGCTAGTATTATTGTTGTAAGCTGCCCTGAGCCGTTCTTGCTGGAAAAGGATGGGGTGCATATCAAATCAGAATAAAATAAAATAAACATAATTCCCACACAGCAGAACATAACCTCTCATTCAACTGTTTGTCACAGGTGGGACACCAGTCTTGTTTTAGGAACAAGAGTACCCTACACATTTTGAAGCAGCTGTAAGTTGCTTTTACTGTCCTGACTGATAGGCTTCATGTCCTACTTTTGGGTCTGGACCCACTGGTTAGGAAATACTGTTGGTGTTGAATCTCTGTTGAAGTGCTCCTTCATCCTCATCTATGGAGTCATGGTTTGAACAAACTTGGATGCTCTAGCCCAGTGGTGGCGAACCTATGGCACGGGTGCCAGAGGTGGCACTCAGAGCCCTCTCTGTAGGCACGCACAAACAGAGTGCCCCCACACACACATCTAGGCTGGCCTGGGCTGCTGGGCTCGATTATTAGCATTAAACCTAAGACCTAGTTTTGGGGAAGCAGTGTAGGTAACCCTGTTAAGCTCTGTTAAACCCCACTGATTTTCATGTGAAGAACTAAAGCGCGATCCTTAACCTGGGAGTAAGCTCGGTTGCTGGCAATGGGGCTTGCTTCTGAGTAAACCCTCCTGGGGTTGTGATTCACCCGTTGGAAGAGTTGCACGGTTGCTTCAAAGGAAAGCCACCGACTACCACCAAGCTTACTCCTGAGTAACGCATGCCTCGGACCCAACCGTTTTTTCTAAACTAAAACCTCAGTATTCAGGTTAAATTGCCATGTTGGCACTTTGCGATAAATAAGCGGGTTTTGGATCGCAGTTTGGGCACTCGGTCTCAAAAAGGTTCACCATCACTGCCCTAGCCTCATGTTTTTAAGCCCCCTAGTGCCTGGGACTATGGCTGGCCTACAGAAGGCCAGGAAGAACTGCAGACACAGGCAAGAGGGTCTCTGGACATGGCAGGGCCCACAGACAGACCATGTCTTCTGTATCGATAGCAGTAGTTGGGGCAGGGACAGAATACAAGTCTCAGGCTTAGGCCCTGACATCTGTAGTTAAAGAGATCTCAAGTAGCATATACTGGGAAAGACCCTCTTCTACCCAAACTCCTGGAAAGCTGTTGTCAGTCAGAGAAGGTATGACTGAACTGGAAGATCCACAGCCCGACTTGGCACAAGGCAGTGTCCTGTGACTCTGCAATTTGTGTGGCTGGCTCTCTTGGCACAAGAGTTTTCCTGGAAATGAAAAGAACCACAGGCTCAGTCTCCTTACCAGACTTGCTCATGATGTCCACAAGATACTTCTTCATTTCCTGAAGGTGGGTCCGTATTTCATCAAGTTTCAAAGTGAAGGTTTCTGGGTGGCAAAAGCCTACAGCAGTGCAAGGACCACCGAATTAGTTTCACAATTCCCATTCACATAGGATGCTATCAATATTGTGGCGCTTTTGAACAGGAACAAAAACATGGATCTTACACACTGATGAATTCCAACAGTGGAGGAGAGGCAGGAAGGCCCTTCTGCTGACATCAGCACCTAGGCATGTCTACATGGGAGGAGGCATTCCTTCAGATACATAGGGCCCAGCACTTTGAATTAAGGCCAATAGCAAATAGGGAGCCAGTGCAGATCTCTCAGGTGTCATGTGATGGCCATCATATTTCTCTGTTCATATTTTTGTTGTTATGGTACTGCTTCTTATCTAATGAAGCGAGCTCTGACTCTCAACAGCTCATAGCCTGATAATATTTTGGCCTCTAAAGAGCTACTGGACTTGAACCTAGTGTTTCTATTGGAGACTGGCGACTGTCTGGAATGGCTTGCTATTGTTTTTAACAACTGTGGATTTTTGTTTTTTACTCTGTATGTTGCTTTGGAATTGTTGGAAGGGGCCCATAATTTTGTTTTTTGTAAATCATTACTAAAATCACTGACTGACACGATGGACGGAAATGCTGGTGCTGTAACAGAGCTGTTACCTCTGTTCCTCGGAAATGATCAGACAGAAGATCAAATCCAAAGATCCAGATAGAAGATCAGATAGAAGAGTATGTGTGTTGGAGGGAATACAAACAGGTTTTTCCTCTTCTGCCTGAAACTAACCCTGCCTTCTGGCTATGGGTCTTTTAACCATCTCCTGGATAAATGGAATGCCTTGGGTCAATTTCAATAGGGCATATCTTTCCACTACAACCAATCGTCAGCATTGGGGCTTCCAGAACCTTTTCCATTTTTACAGCTCCTTTGTTACTGTCATTCCAGCAATCCAAATCTTCCCTGCTGGGCACCACCTTTCACCTACTTCTCCAGAGCCTTTTGTTACTCAGGGGATGAAACTATTGGGAAATGCTACGCAAGTGGTGGGCTAAACTTAGTCTTGCATGATCTATTTTACATCCAGTCCTTGTGACCCAGCACTGCAGAAAGCTAAAGTGGACACCCAGAATATTGTAGCTCTTCTGTGTTTGGTGGGGTGTCTTGGGTGACGTTCAAGACTAACAGATTTACTGTGCTTTCCATGTCAACTGGAGCAGAAAGCATGTCATCTGCCATATATACGGACGTATAAAAATGGTAAACACAGGCAGTGAAATCTGTTCAGAAATAGATCTATGCTGACCTTCAGTGTATATAAGGAAAACATCATGCTCATTCACAATTTGTGATGTCACAATCTTTCTAGTACTTGCTAAATCAGGTGATCCAACATAACAGGACTATTGAGACTCAGGAAAGGGGTGGGGGGTTCTGAGAGGCCCAGTTATGCTGGGGGTCCATCTAGCCGAGTAAGTCATAAGATTTGTTTTCATGGGTTGGGTTTGAATGGGAGGAGGATCCCAGAAACAACTGACAGTCCTGTCAATAGATTTTTGCTTAAGAACAAGGCAGTAGTTTTGTTTGGTCCAAGGAATTCAGTGTGCCCTGTCTGAACATGTCCGGGTGCAGGGGTAGCCCCGACCCCCTCCCCGGCCTCGCGCCCGCACCCCTCCCCGGCCGCGGGCCCCAGAGGCGGCTCCCCGGCGGTGCGGGAGGCGGCCAGGCACAAACACCCCCGCCGCTGCGACGACCGATCGGGGGATTGCCCTGCACCTCTTCCGGCCGGCGGAATGTGCGGAAGCTCCACCGGCGAAGAACGGGAGTGCGGCCGGCGGTTCCAGCAGCCGGGCAGGGGAAGGTGGGTTGGCAGAGGGGGTCCCGGAGGGGACCCCGCCCCGGGCGCAGGACAGAACACAAAGGTAAAATTCTTTCTAATCCAGCTTCCCACTGGCCTAAGTCATTAATTTGTACCTTCAGCAAGCTTAGCCTGGAAAGACGATTCAACCACCCTGCCATGGAGGGGCTGGGCCCGGCGGTAGTCGTTTCTCAAGGTTTCGTTCTTCCAGTCAAGCAAAGCGTTCTCCAACATCGCAACCTGTAAACAGACATGATGCAATAGTGGGGACGGAGTGACACGAATTCTGGGCGCTTTATGGACTGAGCCAGACCCAAATTAAAGCAACATGAAGAGGTTCCGGGATCTGACCAAACTTCACTAACATGCTGGTTTTTATTCCAATATTCATATTTTAATTTAATTTCTTCCCTCTGAGAAATCATCCCACTTGGTTTTTTAAAAATCAGTTTCATGCTGAATTTTTCACATTAAAATATATGGGTTTTTCAATATTATTCGTATGATAATTGCTTGTAAATACCGTAAAAACCACAAATTAATCATCTGCAATGAAAACTAATGACAATGACAGTCTATGAAGCCAAAGCCAAACAGAAATGATGACTTTTACTTAAGTGTTTTGATCAGTTCCATTCATGAATGAAATAACTTTCCCCCTTTTAAGGTTGTTGGTACTTCACATTTTATCATTACTTTTGGATTTTGTTGCACACAGAAAAATGTGCTTCAGCTATCACACATTTGGGTCTGTAGAACGAAGCTATTCCACCAGGAGAAAAGCCCATTCTACATTACTATAAAAGATGCTCTTACAGAAATAAGTGTGATAAATCAACTAATACTCTTTTAATCTTGCAAAACAAGACACCCGAGATTGAGTGACAGCTGTCAAAAGGGCAGAAAACCAAACCCTGGGGAGGAGAAATAAAGTAATATATTCTGACCTGCGCATGAGACAGTTTGATGGTTGTGTCAAATACAGTCCAGATCACAGTCTCTGAACAGGGAGGTGTAGTAAGGGAGCCGGAGTATCTGTAGAAATTTGCCCGGTTTTCAGGCAACAGGGACAAGATGTCAAGGGTGTTGAGCGTAGTTGACTGCCCTAATATGAATAATAAGAATAAGAATTTATACAGCACATAGAGTATGAAAAGCATTTCACATATAATAGCTTGCTGTAACCTTAATGGGGTTGAACAGGAGTGACTTGCCTAAAGCCATCGAGTGAATTTATGATAGTGGCCACAACATGGGTTGGGGAGTGGATTTTAAATTCCTAATTTGAACACTTCAATTCAAGAATGTGAGCTCCTAGTTCAGTGGTGGCAAACCTATGGCACTGGTGCCAGAGGTGGCACTCAGAACCCTTTCTGTGGGCACGCACAGAGTCCCCCCACCCCATATCTAGGCTGGCCTGGGCCGCTGGGCTCGATTTTTAGCATTAAACCTAAGACCTAGTTTTGGGGAAGCAGTGTAGACAACCCTGATAAGCGCTGTTAAACCCCACTGATTTTCATGCAAAGAACTAAAGTGCGATCCTTTACCTGGGAGTAAGCTCAGTTGCTGGCAATGGGGCTTGCTTCTGAGTAAACCCTCCTAGGGTCGTGATTCACCCGTTGGAAGAGTTGCACAGTTGCTTCAAAGCAGAGCCACCGACTACCACAAAGCTTACTCCTGAGTAACGCACGCCTCAGAGCCAACTGTTTTTTTCTAAACTAAAATCTCAATATTCAGGTTAAATGGCCGTGTTGGCACTTTGAGATAAATATGTGGGTTTTGGGTTGCAATTTGGGCACTTGGTCTCGAAAAGGTTCACCATCACTGTCCTAGTTAGATTTAGGGAAATGTATGATTCAGGGAAATATATGATCCTGAGGACAGAGAATGGCAGCTGGGGCTCTGAAAATGTAGCTGTACTCTGAACGCCATTCACATAAGAGACCCAGTGTTGCTTATCCAAAAATTCCTGTGGTGGATTTTTCAATATGACTATCACCTCGCCTAAGTTATCCCGAAATCCCCCTGCAGCTAATTTGACCAAGCAGAGCAGCCTGCTGAGAAAATAGTCAAGGGCTGATTCCGCACGGGCCAAAAACAGCGGTGTGAAAACGGTATAAACCCTTTTACACCGTTTTAAACCCTTTTACACCATTTTCACACTGCTGTTTTTGGCCCATGCGGAATCAGCCAAGGTTAACTTTAAAATATTATGATTCCAACGAGGTAACTGTTAATTCTAAGTGCTCAAGAACTTGTGAAGCTAAAAAGAATTGATTTTTTTCAGCTTCTGGCAGGGTGTAATGAACATTAAAATACACATAAACCCTCAGTTTTGGGAAAGGAGTTCAGGAAATTTCTGCTGGTATAGGGAAATAACCGGATTTAATCAACTTATTTGAAAACCCACCACTGAGGGAGTTCAATCTTTGTAGAAAGCAGCGATTGAAATGGATTTCGACCGATTTTTCCATCATTCTTATAATTAATTGATACGCTTTATAACTGACATTTGCCTTCGTCGTTTGATGGATTTACCTTTCTGATAATTTTGTATCTATAGATCTAATCCATCTAAATTACAAAATCTTAAATGTAATATATGTCATCATCACCGGCCCTTCATATTTGATAGTTGATTGCCAATTTTATAGATATACATATGTTTCACGATTTGATGTTTTGAGTCATAATCTTGCTATCAATATAGCATTTAATACTTAGAGCTTCAGTCGTTGGGGGGAACTGTGGCAACCCCATTAGCAATAAAAACTAGCTAGTTTATTGCCTTTGTTTATTAATATTTTTCTCCTGTCTTTCCTCACACAACCACTAGACCACAGCTGCTGCAGCCCTCTCCTCTAAGCCAAAGAAAGGGACAATGGTTTGGCCTGAGTGGAAAGAGAGAACAAGAAATTACACAGGGCTGAGGGACTTTTGAAAGGCCTCGTTTTCTGGTGATTTTTCAATCCAGAAATGTCTCCATGAGGTGATTTTTCTTTCCTGTCTTTATTCTGTGTTTTATTTATCCAGCAATCATATGTGTGCTAAGCAGTGTAACATTTTTTTTAATTATTAGTTTTTGTGAGGTACATACACAGGGTGACACCATCTGGTAAGCTGTATTAGTTGGCTGTGAGATCTTCATGTGAAGGTTAAGTAATGTGGGGATGGCAGACCTGTATCTTTCTCACTGGAATGATAGGCCATGTTTATAGTCATTACAATTGTCAGGTTTTTGAGAGCTCTGGTTTCGAATTTACTCTATTCACAAAGCTCATTATGTGACCTGCAGGGGTCTGCAACCTGCCAGCAATTGGCCATGCTGGCAGGGGCTGATGGGAATTGTAGTCCATTAACATCTGGAGAGCTGCAGGTTGCAGACCCTGTTAGTCCCTCTCTAAGCCTGAAAAACAGGATTGTTGTGAGGGTAAAGTGGACCATGCACTGTGCTCAGTGGTGGGATCCAAAAATTCTAGGTTCCCATGGTGGTGGGATTCAAACTGTGGCGTAGTGCCAATGGGGATGGGCGTGGCACGACGGGGGCATGGCCGGAAATTCCGGGGGCGGGGCATTCCTGGGTGGGACTGTGGCAAGGACGCAGCCGCTGCGCCGGTCCTTGGGCGGGAAATGAATGCACGCAGGCGCAGGCTGCCATGCACGCCGGTGCACCTCCTGCTAGACTGCTTCAAGTTCTGCACGCTACTGTTGAGAGGAGGGGCGTAACTAAGGCAGAAATCATGTGGCAAAATCACCCATTAGTAACCCCCTCTCGGCCCACACAAATAATTAGTAACCTACTCTCGGGAACCTGTGAGAACCTGCTGGATCCCACCTCTGCACTAAGCTCACTATGCGACCTGCAGGGCTCTGCAACCTGCCTGCAATTGGCCATGCTGGCAGGGGCTGATGGGAATTGTAGTCCATGAACATCTGAAGAGCTGCAGGTTGCAGACCCTGTTAGTCCCTCTCTAAGCCTGAAAAACAGGATTGTTGTGAGGGTAAAGTGGACCACGCACTGTGCTGAAAGCGAGCCTTTACCACAGCCGTCAGTGGCTGTTTGTCACGTGGCTTGCAACACACAACGTATTTCCACCATGCAGAAAAGAAATTGCTTCCTCTCGCCGAAGGAAAGGATACGGTGTAAAAATTTATGTGTAAATCCACAAACTTACCCGCATATTTGATTTTGGCCAAGTTGGCAATGAAAGTGCTGTAGTAAGTATTTTCTAAGCTCCCACCCTACAAAAGAGAAGGCAGCGTTTCAGCTGGGACAACCCAGTAGGGCAAAGTAATGCGCTTTTTTTGGCTTATAAACACTTCACCTCACTTTCCCAGCAAGCCCTGAACATTTTGTCACTGCAAAAAGTTAGACAGATATTATTTCTAGCATTTCCTTTCCTTTTCGTTTGGTGCCCTCTGGTGTTTGCCTTTGTCACAATTTCCCTCCAAAAAGTCTCCACCATGCTTCCACAATTTGGACATCACAAAATATAGCTTGTTTATGAGAAGCTCGGCTGAGGTTTCAAGGGCTTCTTTCTCCTCTCATGGATGGTTTAAGAAGCCTTCGATCAAACCACAGTTGGCTGTGAGGTCTGAATCTCTGGGCACTTCAACAAAATGGAGTTTGGGTTCTAAACAGGTCATGATCCAGCCCCAAAACCGCCAGGTTGGATGTTCTTGAGGAAAATGTTTTCCCTGTTGTTATGAATGTCATCATCAGAATAAAATAGGCTGTATCATTCATATGTAAAAATCTTAGCTGATCAGTTATCTGTACAGACTTTAGACCACTGATCAGTTAATTTATGACATCTGGGAAAAGAAGGGGGTTGTTTGATGTCCTCTGTTTTAAGCAATTCATTAAGGCACAGGTGTCAAACTCGCGGCCCTCCAGATGTTATGGACTACAGTTCCCATCATCCCCTGTCAGCATCATGCTGGCAGGGGATGATGTGAACTGTAGTCCATAACATCTGGAGGGCCGCAAGTTTGACACCTGTGCATTAAGGTGTCGCAGCAGGCAATATTATGTAGCAGTTATACTATCTAACTAGGATGTGGGAGACCCAGATTCGAATCCCCATTTTGCTGTGGAAATTTTGCTGGATGACAGGACTAATCACTCTCTCTCAGTTAACCTGCTGTACAGGGATTTTGTGAGGAAAAATGGGGGAGAGCAGAATTGTGTTTTGGGTCCTCATTGGGAAGAAAAGCAGGGTATGAATTCAGTAAATTAATTAATCTCAGAAACGGCATTTCCCCTTCTCTGTCATCCAGAAGGGAATGTCTCTTCAAAGATGGTGCTTACTCCTCTCCCTTTCATTGGGTATTACAAACTGTGTAAACAAAATTGACACCTGGTCCCCAATTAAAAGGAGATTTTGTTTCTAGCTGATCCAAATTTAACTGATTAATGAAGAAAACATTTTTTTTGCAGTTGCTCCATTAATTTATGGGGTGGGTTTCTTTTTTTAAAAAACTGGGTAACAACAAAGAGAGATCCTTGTCCGAAGAAGCTGACAATGTATAACTGAAAAGAGGGGAGGGAAAGGAGGGAGATGAAAATGGGGGTACTGGAAAAAGAATATGGCTGCTCCGTTCCTGGTACTGACTCTTACTTTTGGTGAAGAATATAGAGTTTAAGGAAAAGGTGGGCGGAGACAAGGGTGGCACAATTAACTGTTTGGAAGGGAGATGCAGGTATAAAGGGCAGAAGAGATGGAGTTGAAGGAAGGGAGTAGGAATATATGAACAAAAATGGTGGGATTGGAGGAAAGCAGACCACAACAGGGGTGTTTTTAGTGGCAGGATCCAAGTGTGCAAAGAAATAGAATTAGGCTTTGGAAGACAGCTCTACCACCCATCAGCCTATAGCAGTGGTGGCGAACCTTTGGAGCTCCCTGCCAATTGGCCATGCTGGTAGGGGCTGATGGGAATTGTAGTCCATAACATCTGGAGTGCCAAAGGTTCGCCACCACGGGCCTATAGCCTATTCCCTCTCCTTTCTGAGCAGCAGCTTACCTCATACAGAAAAGCCAGGACTGCCAGTCCATTGGGTTTATCTTTTGCCTCTTCGAAACTTGAATATTTGCCTGAATTGTAATGGACGATGTGCAGCTGTGAGGGATGAGGTTCAGAAATGTTAAACGGTGGGACTAAATAGTTATCTTCATACTTTGCAAGGAAAAATAATAATAATTGCTGCCCGCTCTGCCACAAGATGATGCAAACACAATGCTCAAAGCATCTGATCTCTTGCCTTCTGACATCTCCTCTGATGGAAACAGAACTATGCATGAAAGAACAATTTCCACCCAAGTGGTGTTCTCAGGATTGAAATAGCAAAATGCTGGGAATTCTGTAATGGGAGTTCCCAAGTTTTTAGGCTTTTGTGTAGATAGCAGAGGTTATGGAGCCCCAGTTTAGCTTGAGACTAGTCAAGGGGTTCTGGGTAGACCATAAGCAGTACGATAGAGAAAGGGAAAATTCACCAATTGTCAAGACACAGTTCCCCAATATATCCTGATCTGGGATATACCACAAACTACCACAAACTCTTGCCAAACAAAAGAGTTGCAGAGAAATAAAGCAACCAGCAAGGTAACCTCTTTAACCACAATAGGTCAGAACAAGTCACATAGAATGCCAATGACCCCTTTCCCTTCTGCCTGAGAAGATTCCAGATCAAACTTGCTGTCTGGAGCAAAAGAACATGACCTGCTGTTTCCTTGCCTCAACTTAACACAGACTGCTACTAATATGGATTGCCCATAGCTGGCTAACTGCTGAGCAAAGGAATTCCCTACTCTGCTTCCACTAATACTACTTAGAATTTACATAGCACTCAAATGTCCAAATCGTTTTGCATATATTACCTTTTTGCAACCCCTGTAATAAGGTAAAGTAGGTCAGTATTTGGGTGCTGTGTGGTTTCCGGGCTGTATGGCCGTGTTCTAGCAGCTTTCTCTCCTGACGATGCCAGCCACAGATGCAGGCGAAACGTCAGGAGAGAATGCTGCTAGAACACGGCCATACAGCCCGGAAACCACACAGCACCCAAGTGATTCCAGCCGTGAAAGCCTTCGACAATAGGTCAGTATTATTATTCCCGTATTTTAAATAGGATAAAGCTGAAAGATTGCCTAAGGGCAACGAGTGAGCTCATGGAAGAGGTGAGGTTTGGACCAAGAGCATTCTGGTTTGTAGTTTGCTATTAGGTTGTGGCAGCTGTCAATATGTGAAAACACTTTTTTTTTGGTTAAGGTTCTAAGTGGCTTCATACTTCAGCAATGTATCGCATCCCATTGATGGTATGTTCAGATCCGCTGGCTTCGAGGTCCAGTCCTCCCCAGTGAAAATGGAACTGGACAGCTGTGAAGGTATCAGGAAGTCCTCTGGTAATGGTCATAGTTGAAGGTAGGCCTATCTGCACTACAAGACAGTGAAAAAAGGAAGTGATGTCAGAGACAGAACAGGAGTTTATGCCAGAAAGAAAATTTATACAATTGCCTGAGTTGCAAACTTTCAAGATGTTTTTTTTTATTTCATACTGCACTCTCATTTTTCTCTCATTAACATCTAATGTAAAAAAGCCAAATTTAATACATTCTTGACCAATGCCTTAAATTATGCATGTCTTTACGGCCAAATGCCATTATGCATTACACATAATACGTTGTCTGTATTTGGTTTCTCAAATACTAAAAATGGCAATCAGATGCTACACTAATATTTATGGGATTCATTCATCAGGATTTTCACTGTCTGGTATTGCTGCTTTCTTTTTTAATTTCCTTCTTTTCGAGCAGATAGACTATTTGAGAAGAACAAGTAATTTTTTGTGATGTTACGTAACCAGCGAATCTTAAGCTTTTCCCCCTCTTTTCTGATATGCTTTTAATTTTAAAAAGCCTGCAAACATCTGAAGCATATCAGACAATGAGGGTATTTTAAAACTGACCCAAGAAGATCTGATTTCTTGCCCTGTGCTTTGCAAGCAAGAGGAGAGGAGAGGATTGCTTTTGTTCAAAAGCTCTGTGTTGATCAGGCAGGTTGAAAACAGCTTTTTTGCTGTTTGTTCCACGCAGAGAAACCACCACCACCCCCAGCTAAAAGTCCCACAAAAGTCCAAGTTTGCACTGTACTGTAATTCTAAACAATTAGTTAATTGTATAATTATGGGATGACCTGTTATTTCATAACTAGGGTTGTTTACACTCTCCCTTACAGGGCTTCAATGCCAGGAAAAAGGCAGGTACTGAAAAACAAACCTCACAGTTTGTAGACTCACAAAAAGATTGAAAAGCTGTTGGGACTAAGCTTTTGCTTAGGAAAAATTACCAGCCACTAAAGGACTGCAGAAAAATGCTTACAAATCAAGCTGTTTGAGGTGGCTCCTGTGAGTGAGCCATGTTTTATACTCGTGAGAAAAGGTAAAAAGTATTTTATATAGCAGTTTTAGCACACATTCCACTGTGCTTCTATACCTGAGAAACTCAATACAGAATAGCTTTATTGGTCAAGCACCATCACATGAAGTAGCATTTTATTGAGGTGGTAAAATGGGGATTTACCCTCCACCTCTCCCTTTTTCACTTAAGGATGCCATGCCCATCACTATAGCTTACTCTGTAATATTTTGCAAGAATCTTAAACGTTTTTGCTAAACTTTTAGGAGCAGCAGTGGCGTAGGAGGTTAAGAGCTTGTGTATCTAATCTGGAGGAACCGAGTTTGATTCCCTGCTCTGCCGCCTGAGCTGTGGAGGCTTATCTGGGGAATTCAGATTAGCCTGTGCACTCCCACACACGCCAGCTGGGTGACCTTGGGCTAGACATCTTCTCGGAGCTCTCTCAGCCCCCCCCCCTCCTCCTCCTCCTCCTCCTCCTTCTTCTTCTTCTAAAAACTGCAGTCCCTGCGTCACTTCCTGATTTTACCAGAAGTGATGCAATTATGCTGGTACAAAACCCATGGACCAGGTCCCATCCCTCAATTCTTTCCAAGGGTTTTGGCCCTGCAGACTGGCAACCTAATTTATAGGCAGGGAGAGGGCAGTGTTTGTGTCTGGCATGAGAAGTGATGCCCATTATTACTTTCGATGCAGAGAGAGACAGAAAGAGAGAGAAATGGGGATGAGGAGAAGAGACTAGGTCCCAATGAAAACTGGTTTTAGGTCTAGTACAGGGCTCTGCAACCTGCGGCTCTCCAGATGTTCATGGACTACAATTCCCATCAGCCCCTGCCATCATGGCCAAGTGGCAGTGTTGATGGGAATTGTGGTCCATGTAACATCTCAAGAGCCGCAGGTTGCTAGTAGCTGATGATAATAACAATGTTAACAAGAGCACGTGGAAAAGACCAACACATGCTCACAAATGCTGGAAAACAAAACAAAAACATTGTCTCATCCCCCCCCCCCCCCCCCCAGTAAAAAAAGACAACTCATTTATGGAGAGTGCACAGCCAATAATACCACCGTGCTGAAACCTCCTAATGAGAGGCTGGGAGAATGAAGCCATAGGTAATAGGCAGGCGTCCTGGCCTGTTATCTTTCTCAGCAATCCAATGAGAGCTTATTTTGCCTCCGAGACCGGCTCAGGAGCTTGCCTTATATATTTGATGGAAATGAAAAGAATTGGGAAGGCCCCTGTGTCTTCTAGAGCAGAGGCTGGTCTGGGGCCATGGTCCTGGAAAGGAAGAGGGAGGGATCCCCCTCCCTCCCCCCCACATCTAGAACCCCCATTTTGTTTTAATTTAAAATGGGTTTTAGCGCTAGTTTATTTATGAAACCATTCATCTCTCCACTGGCTCAAAATCGTGTGCTGCACGTGTATCAAGCAGGGCTGGTCTGCTCACGGCCTGAGTTTGATCCCAACTTAAGCTGCCTCAAGATTGACTCATCCATCCTTCCGAGGTTGGTAAAATGAGTTGCCAGCTTGCTGGGGGGCAACGTGTAAAGTGCAGATGACTGGCAAACCACCCTGTAAACATAGTCTGCCTAGTAAACATCGTGACGTGACATCACCCCATGAGTTAGTAACGACCTAGTGCTTGCATGGGGGACTGCCTACCTTTACCTTTTAAATTATCAATTAAGGTTGTAGATTCAAGTCCAGTGTTGCCTTAGATACCAGACAGCCCCATCCAAACCTGGAGGTGGTGGGATATGGCGCCAAGGTGTGGATGCCCTGCTGCCTCTGATAAGGCTTTCTGATGGCACAGGGAGCTTGGGAAAGCCCCAAAGCTCCCCCAGCACTGGAAAGCCCCATTTAGTTTAATGGACATATGCCACCAAAAAGCTGGCATACGTCCAAGGTCCGCTGTACCGTGCAACCAGTCCTAAACTCCAGGAGGGAGCTGACTAAGGAATGCCCCAGCCCACCCTCAGGAATGCCCTAGTCGCTCCCCCATGCTAGCATCCTAGCATCCTAGCACAGCCCCACAGTGGCCCAAACTTCCAGGTTTTGTGGTGGGGGGGGGCTATGGGATGCACGGCTGCTAGTGCATCTGCCCAGTGGTGGGATCCAAAAATTTTAGTTACAGGTTCCCATGGTGGTGGGATTCAAACTGTGGCGTAGCGCCAATGGGGCTGGGCGGGGCACGACGGGGGCATGGCCGGGCATTCCGGGGGCGGGGCTGTGGCAAGGGCGCAGCTGCTGCGCCGGTCCTTGGGCGGGAAACAAATGCACGCAGGCGCAGGCTGCCACGCACGCTGGTGCACCTCCTGCTAGACTGCTTCAAGTTCTGCGCGCTACTGCTGAGAGGAGGGGCGTAACTAAGGCAAAAATCACGTGGCAAAATCACCAATTTGTAACCCCCTCTCGGCACACACAAATAATTAGTAACCTACTCTCGGGAACCTGTGAGAACCTGCTGGATCCCACCTCTGCATTTGCCCCATCGTCGGGGTAAGTGCCCTGGGCTGAATGCATCGGCGAGAGGTCACACCACTTCCAGGAGCTCTTTCAGCCCCCCCCCCCCCCGGATGGGACTGAAGAAGAGTTTCAAATATATGCTTTTGAGAGTCAAGGTATAAGATTTTGATTCTCTAAAACTTATAGTCTGAAACTCTGATTAATTTCTAGGTTGCTACTGGATTCGAGTATTTCTTCTGCAAACCAAGAGGGCTACTCTCAGAAACCAACTAAGCATTGTAACTCTAATTAATACAGGTTGCAGTATTGACTTACTGCTCTGCACAAAATGTTAATATATTTCCCCCCTTTTATTTAAGGAACAACCCAGGTGTACAACCAGGTCGTAGGGAATTTTCTTACGGCTCCAGTGCACACGCATCTGAAAAGACACAACGCTCAGTTCCCTGCAATTGTAAGCTTTTCCGATTTTACAGGGTGTACCTTTAAAGCTCAAAAGGGCTAGAACAGTGATGGCGAACCTTTTCGAGACTGAGTGCCCAAATTGCCACCCAAAACCCACTTATTTATCGCGAAGTGCCGACACGGCAACTTAACCTGAATACTGTGGTTTTTGTTTAGAAAAAACGGTTGGCTCCGAGGCGTGCGTTACTCAGGAGTAAGCTTGGTGGTAGTCTGTGACTTGCTTTGAAGCAATCGTGCAACGCTTCAAACAGGTGAATCACGACCCTAGGAGGGTTTACTCAGAGGCAAGCCCCATTGCCAGCAACCAAGCTTACTCCCAGGTAAAGGATCATGCTTTAGTTCTTCGCATGAAAATCTGTGGGGTTTAACAGCGCTTAACAGGGTTACCTACACTGCTTCCCCAAAACTAGGTCTTTGGTTTAATGCTAATAATCGAGCCCAGCATGCCCCTTTTCTACTAACTATGCCCCTTTTCTACTAACTCTGTAATTTATAATGCCAATAAGGGCTTTGGAATTGGAATTAATCGAGCCCAGCAGCCCAGGCCAGCCTAGATGGGGGGGGGGGCAACTCTGCGCGTGCCCACAGAGAGGGCTCTGAGTGCCACCTCTGGCACCCGTGCCATAGGTTCGCCACCACTGGGCTAGAACCTTGGTGGAAGTGTATTTTTATTAAAGCAGAAATTCTAGCAATGTTGACTTTTGATTCTGGTTTTTTTTTTTTAAATAAACAGCATAATTGGCCATTCTGATGCTATGCTTTATTTTTTTAAAAAAGTGCTTTCCTCACTTTATACTGGTGTAAACTCATTTATATTGAGCTAAATATTGGCCCCTTCCTTTTGGTACCAACTGTTGTCAGAAAGGTTTTCCAGCAACATCCCCGTGCTTCACTAGAAGAATTAACCAGCATATACGTTGGATCTGCCCTTTTGTCACTATTTTTTTAATGTCTCGTGCTGTAATGCAAACAACTCTGATGTTCTCGATTGTGTACGTGCTGCTGACTGGATTTCCCATCTTCAGTTTGAGAAAATCAGCACAAAATTAGCTGTACGGAATAATAAAAAAAAAGAAACAGATGACAAAGCGGGAAAGTTGCAATAAACGAGATCATGAGAGGTAACTCATTCAATTGCAGAAGTGGACCCCACGAGGTTTGCAAATGGTATTCAGCTGAAAACATACAAAAACCATCCTCAAAACCCAACAGGTGTTTTAAGAGAAACTGTCATGTTGATGTCATACGCAAAGGTCTGAACCAGGGTTAGGACCATGGTCACCTTTATCTAAGGTATAGAATTTATAACCCTGGTTTCAAACAATGGTTTCAAGCTAACCATGAGTGGCACTAAATCTTGGTGTTGACAATGCAACCATGGGGTTAACGCTAAAAAGAGAGAGGAGAATTTCCCATGAAGGATAGGAAGAGGAATTCTGCAAGCCCATGGAGTTTTCTCAATCTTGAAACCATGGTTAAGAGCAAACATGAATGGGTTAGTTCCAACCAGTTTTTCTGATGCTGGAAAAGGAGGGAGGACTTCTCTTTGACCACCCAAAACACCAATGTTGAGCATCATAACATGTACAAAAGCCATTTGGAATGGGGAGAGCTGAAGAACCTATGGGAATTGGGAGAGATTTCATTAAAAAGCTGTGTGGATCGACTTATGGTCTATAAAAGACCTTTATGCTTCTAGGCAAGCTGTTAGCTGCTTTTTGGGAAGAGCAGGATAAAATCTTTAAACAATATCATTAAGGGACAATAAATTGCCGCCAGCTCTGACTTATTATGAGTTAAAGTAAAGGCTGAAACAGTGTGCCAAGTGCCATATTTACCTGAATGTCCGTTGTTGGTCATTGTGAAACTTCCTTGTAAGGGTCCACCATAACCCACAAACTCCAGTGGCTCCAGTTCTGGGTTGTACTTGACTTTCGCCTTCTGAATATTGATGGGGGACTGTTGCTTTCCCAGGCAGTCCACAAAGTGGGTTCCCCAGTGGGCTTCATCCAATTCCCCTTCTGCCGGTTCATTGACAAGAACAGATTGTTAGGCAGAGTCAAATTTTGCCCGAAGCAAAGATCCCGTGAGCTGATCCTGTTCTAGCTCTGACTTCCTTCACGGAAGCTGGACTGTCAACATTCTCTTGCCCATAAACACGGAGTTAACGAAGCTACATTTCACTTAAGTCAGACCACTGATCCATCTTAGCCCCATATTGTCTAGTCCAGGGGTCTGCAACCTGTGGCTCTCCAGATGTTCATGGACTACAATTCCCATCAGCCCCTGCCAGCATGCTGATGAGAGCCACAGGTTGCAGACCCCAGGTCTAGTCTAAGTTAGTAACTGCTCTCCAAGATGTTCTTCCCACCCACGCTACCTGAAATTCCTCTATTAGCCATGCCAGCATTTGAACCAGCAGATTATTTTTGTATTTGAACAGTTTCATGGATGATTGGTCTATTTATGGCAATCAGTCCTAACTTTTGCCCCATCAACTCACAGCTTATTTATAGTGACCCTGTAGGGGTTTCAAGTCAAGAGACTTCAGAGGTGGTTTGCCATTGCCTGCCTCCATGTCACAACTCAATATTCCTTGAAGGTTGCCCATTCAGATACTAACCAGAGCCAATCCAGTTTAGCTACTGAGATCTGACGATATCAGGCTAGCTTGGGGCTATCCAGGTCAGGGCGATCAGTCCTGATAGCTGCCACAAACAGAATGTTTCTGGACAGAGAAGCTCATAATTTTATTGGGGTGGAGGGGAGAGATAATTGAAAGGACTTGCTGATGGAGCTTCCCCTGGTTACTACTTGAAAACAGGTGCTGGAAAAGACGGACATTGTCTAATCCAGCAGGAATGTGAAATATGTACTTTGATATTTAGCTGTGCATCTTTTGCAAATCCATGAACATTCCATGACATCACAGCAGATCAGTTCTAATGTCTACTGAGAAGGCTTGAAGATGACAGCTAATTTTATTTGGGAGGGATTTTTTAATCTGCTCCTTTCTGTCAAAGTCATTATGGCACTCTTTTGCCTTTCTCTCCTGGATATATTTAGCCCTTTCATAGCTGGGCGGAAATTTCAAGCCTGCCTGTCAAACTGCTTTGCTCTGCTTTCAATCAATAAAGAAATCTTTCCCCCTATCTTTGGCTGTTCCCTTCAGCATCAGCAGCGAGAGCCATCGATCAATTGGTCTGACCGACATCTCTCTTGCTAGGGAAAGAGCTGCCAAATTCACAGATCCTTAAAAAGACACTCTGCCTTCTATAACTGCCACCCAAAAAAGACAATTATTTCCCAAAAGCTTTTTGGGGATAAGTCACTTTTTAAAGCGTTGGTTCCCCAAAAGCACACTTCTTTTACTGAAAGCAATTTGCGGTTCCAGTTTGCTATCTACTGCATCCACACAAAAGGCTTTATTGGTCATCAACCATGCACCGTACTAAAAACGCATTGCAACATTTGCCACACTCCTTTGTCCTGTTTCTTTGGGCATTATTGAAGGTTGATTTCTGCCCTTCTGAAAACATGCCTTTTCTCATTTCTTCCTGCAAGCCCTTCGTACTGGACTTTGAAGCCAAAATGACCTGGACATAACTTCTAGATGCATTCCCATAGCTGATTCTCAATACTGGCAATAGGTTCAGGGACTCATTTGAATCAAGCCCGCTTAAACCAGTAGTGCAATTCTGAGGAGAGCTGCACTCTTCCAACTCAGTTGAAATCAGTGGACGTGGGTGACATTGCAAACTTCAATCCTTAGTGTATGCGCTCAAGAGGAAAGGCTGCTGGAAATAAACTGCATTCATTTCTGAGCAGTCATGCAAAGGAGCAGGCTGTGGTGCTGGTAGGGAAAGTGCCGTCAAGTCGCAGCCAGCTTGTGGCGACCCTGTAGGGTTTTCAAAGCAAGAGATGTTCAGAGGTGGTTTGCCATTATCTGCCTCTGCACAGGGACTCGGGACTTCCTGGATGGTCTCCCCATTCAAGTCCAAACCAGAGCTCACCGTGCTTATCCAAGAATCCTAGAATCATAGAGTTGGTAGAGACCCCCAAAGGCCATCCAGTCCAACCCCCAGGCAATCAGGAACACACAATCAAAGAACTCCCAACAAATGTTCACTCAGCCTCTGTTTAAAAACCTCCAAAGAAGGAGACTCCTCCCTGATCTGAAGAAATCGGGCTAGCCTGGATCAAGGAAGGATCAGGCTGTAAATCAGTTCCACTCCAGGCATTTGAACAGAACTGGTTTGCCCCGTCTGGCAATTTTTTAATAAACAGCCATTGTCCTCCCTCCCCACCCACCCCTATCTCCCCCGTTACCTCTGTACGTCCAATCTATGACATGGGAAACGCTCTGCTGCAGCAGGAGCAGGTGGAGAAACCACTCTCTCGTCCTCATGGTTCTTGCAAAGTCTGAAATGGAAATCCAGCTGGTGGGATCGTTGTGTTTTGTTCTCCAAGCCCCGGAATGAGTAAATAACAATTTACTCCAAGTCCAGCCCACCTTTCTGTGCTCCCTGCCAAAACAATAACAAAGACCCAACCTGCACTTTTCACGGTGGGGCTGCCAACTTATAAAAACCCTAATAACATCTTATCGACCCACCTGGGAGAGGCTGCCGACGTTCTAATGGAACTACAAAATAGCAGCGGGGAGCTAGGAAAAGATCACGAGGTTAATGGCACAGAGGCAACATTACAGTGTGTACCTTTTGGCTGCCCGCTTTCCCCTCTCTGGAGAGATGGCATTGACCTTCCGTGCAGTAGGGCTTGGAAGTATTAATCTTTAATGCTTCAGTCGCTTTGGCGGACATCAAAAGGTGACAGCGCTTGAATGAAACAGACCCAACTACTTGGAAAGCCAATATTTTGCTTCCTCACCACTTCTGCCCAGACCCTGCTCAAGAATCCTGCCACTGCAGCCTCCACCTAGGTTTCTGGAATGGAGGGCCCTCTAAGTGGAGTCCCACCTGTAGATTCACCTGGATTCCATGTGCTTTAGCTATCCTTGATTACCAAGGACACTATGTCCGGGCCTGGTTCCAGGTTTTGAGGGGTCTTGGCAGATAGTGCCATGAGATCCCTATATTCTCATCACCAGACCCCCTTCCTTTTCACCCCTACACCAGCATAGTGTAGTGGTTAGGACTGGTGGATTCATCTGGAGAACCAGGTTCAATTCCCCTCTCTTCCACATGAGCAGTGGACTCTAATCTGGTGAACCGGATTTGTTTCCTCCTCCTGTACATGAAGCCTGCTGGGTGACCTTGGACCAGTCATAGTTCTCTCTGCACTCTCTTAGTACCACCTACTTCACAAGGTGTCTGTTTTAAGGAGAGGAAGAGAAGGAGTTTGGGGAGGGACCTCTATAATGCTGTAGAGCCCCCTTCCTCCAAAGCAGCCATTTTGTCCAGATTTCTGTGGTTTGAAGACCAGTTGTAATTTAAGATCTCCTGGCCCCACGGGAGGTTTGCATTCCTAGAAGGGCCATTCTGATATGCTGATAAAAATTATAACACAGTTAAGGTTTTCCTAGCATTTATTTTACCTAAAAAATGCTTTCTTGGCTTCTAATGTAGACTACTGTGGGGTAAATGAATGCTGTTCTTGTAACAGGTGTATTTGGTCCTGAGCAGGAATCTTGCATACAAAGATTGAGGTATTAAAAAGAATTTTTGTTTGTGAATAGGGTTGCCAAATCCAGCCTTAGAAAACATTAGAGATTTGGAGGTAATGCCTGTAGGCAGAAGGGATTTCACCTAAAATCTATGTTATATTATAGAATCCTCCCTCCGAGACAGCCGTTGTCTTAAAGGGAACTGATCTCTACGCTGGATATCATGTGTGGTTCTAGGGGATCTCCAGGCCCCACCTGGAGGCTGGTAACCCCTTATTGTGAAACGTTTGACAGGTATGTTACAAATGCTCTGAATTTCCAATTGAACTTTAGGGGCAGCAGTGGTGTAGGAGGTTAAGAGCTTGTGTATCTGTAACCCCCATGCCCAGAATGGGTTGGCCCAGAATGGGTTGACCCAGTAAAGGGGTGGAGACTCGGAGCAGCAGAGAGGCTGAAAGAGCTCTTTTGCAGAAGAACAAGGCTACCAGACTCGGACCTTGATTTCTATAAGCCCTTAACACCTTGTTAAGGTAATTTCAATATTGTTGGGAACTACTGGGAAGGTAGTTGTTGTTTTTGCTATGTTGTAAATGTTGGAGTTTATTGTTTCAGGGTTTTCTTTTGTGGTTGTAATGGGTGAGAGTTCTCCTGGAAACCTTCATCATGTTGCAACCTGTTCATCAAGCCCTTGGAGTCTTCAGGAGCCAGCCAACTTGCAAAGAAGAATTTGGACTTGGCAATATCAGTAGACTGTAAATAGAAGGACTTGAAATGCAACCTGAACAGGACCTTGAATTGTAACGTTAAATGTTGATGTTTTAAAAGTGTTAATTGTAAAGAAAAGTAAACCATTTTGTTGTTTAAAAATTGTTGTTGCAACTCATTCCAAGTACTGCCCCACAGAACCCACAAGCTGAGGTTACATATCTAATCTGGAGGAACCGGGTTTGATTCCCAGCTCTGCGGCCTGAGCTGTGGAGGCTTATCTGGGGAATTCAGATTAGCCTGTACACTCCTACACACGCCAGCTGGGTGACCTTGGGCTAGTCACAGCTTCTCGGAGCTCTCTCAGCCCCAGCCACCTCACAGGGAGAGAAAGGGGGGATATAAATCCAAGCTCCTGCTCCTGCTCCTCCTCTTCCTCTTCCTCTTCCTCCTCCTCCTCCTCCTCCTCCACATCAGAGAATCTAACTAATTGCGCAAACTTCAGGGGAATCACTTGATAAGAGGCGTGGAGCCTAAAAGGAAAACAATTTGAGCACTCTTTTTAAGTCCTGTTTGAGCAAGACACCCTTGCTTAGAGCTGGTCCAGGCCTAGCCTGTGGAATCCTAACGCATTAGCAGGTATAAATTGCTGACATTTCACCCTCAGCTCCATTTCAAGGACTATTTATCCAACCTGGATATACAAGGATTATGAAATGTATTGTAGGGGCTGTTGGGTGAGCCCGGCCCCTGCACAGTCCAGTGCAGCTGTCAGAATCAATGATTCCTGCAGAGATAGAGGAAGACGTGGGGGAAAGACGTGAGCTATTCTTGCACGCATCAAGTGGCCTACCGAGACAGCGGGAAGCTGTTGGAAGGCCGGGAGCCATTCCTGTTGGCTGCAGGGTAGGACTTGCAACAATGGGCATAAATTACGAGGGGAAAAGATTCTGACTGAATATTAGGAAAAGTTTTTTTACAGTAAGAGTTGTGCTACGGTGGAATAAGCTGCCTGGAGAGCTGGGTGAGCTCCCCGTCACCAGCTGGACAAACAATTGCCTGGGATTCTGTAAGCTGATCCTAGTGTTACCAGACTGACTCATGGTGGGTGGGGGCTCCCTTGTTTTTAAGACTGCAGTGCCCCTACCTGTTCCACCAACCTTGTGAGATGACCTAGGAATGCAGTGCCAAGATGGCATTCCATCCTCTGCATTGGCCAATAGGAGCTGGAGGGCTCAAGGGGAGCAGTTGCCCTTCCTGGCCTGTGGCGCACAGGGGGAGAGGGAGGAGGAGGATGACCAAATGCACCCCCCCCCCCATGACCCAGGTGAGTAGTGCCTGGGTCACAAGACCTCCCCCTTCCCCCCCCCCCCGCAAGTTATGCTCAAGATCCTTGTAAGCAAGGGTTTATCAAAGCAGGGATCGAATATCCTGTTAAGATCATGCTGCCTTTCGACCTCCAAGGCCCTAAACTGACAAAAGCTTTAGTCCTAATGTAATCCATAACGTAATCCAAGACTGTTTGATAAGAGAGTCCATAATAAACTAACTTCTGTGTTCGTGCTTTTCGCCAAGGCGCAACAAAGGTATCTAAAAGAATTAAGCGGGCTAGCCCAGTGGTGGGATCCAAAATTTTTAGTAACAGGTTCCCATGGTGGTGGGATTCAAACTGTGGCGAAGCGCCAATGGGGCTGGGCGGGGCATGATGGGGGTGTGGCCGGGCATTCCGGGGGTGGGCCATTCCTGGGCGGGGCTGTGGCAAGGACGCAGCCGCTGCGCCGGTCCTTGGGCGGGAAACGAATGCATGCAGGCGCAGGCTGCCACGCACGCCGGTGCACCTCCTGCTAGACTGCTTCCAGTTCTGCACGCTACTGCTGAGAGGAGGGGCGTAACTAAGGCAAAAATCATGTGGCAAAATCACCAATTAGTAAACCCCTCTCGGCACACACAAATAATTAATAACCCACTCTCGGGAACCTGAGAGAACCTGCTGGATCCCACCTCTGGCCTAGCCCTTTCTGGCAAAAAAAGCAATTTTATCCAGAACACTGAAGTAGCAATCCATAGTTTTGTCTGGACTGTGACCATACTCGTCTCTACACGCACTGCTGCATTTGAGAGATGTCATTTGGTAGCTGGAAGATTGTTCTCAGGAATTTAGACTGTATTTGCTCTAGACTGAGGGTTTTCAGTGATGCTTATTGGGGCCCCATACAGCAGCTGGGCAAAGGGATTGGCTTCAAATAACTTAATAGCAGCTGCGATGCAACGTCCGCCTTTATGCCAGAAAAATATCTGTATAGCGCCCACGCTTTTCTGCACGTTCATTGAGATATGTTTCATATGGACGTGATGCTTGAAAAACAACATCTAGGTATTTATAGAATGAGACCTGTTCTGGAGAAATCCCATTTAGCCTCCATGAATGTACTTTAGGCTTATTTGCACAAATCATTATTTTGGTCTTCTCATGATTAACTAGTTGGTTCAGTTGGCAGCAAGTCACTTAATGCTCTCCTCTAATGCACATAATGCTCTCCTCTGGCCAGCAGGGGTCCTTGAGAAAAGGACTAAGTGATCGGCGTAAACCGTAAAGGAACTAAGAAATATGTTCTTCAGCTAGGTAGCTACCTTGTTCAAGCCAGTTCGTGAGCTTCCAGTACAAGTGTCTACCGTAAAGTTTACTTATTGTGCTAAGCAAATTTACCGGTCTGTAATCGTCTGGGTCACTCTTATTCCTCTTCTTATAGTGTGACTTGCTGTCAATAAATAAACAAATACTGTACTGAACTATAAATATTTGTTATTGGAAAATGCATATTTCGCTTGTGTTTTACTAAAGATAATGAACAACAATACTGATGTCAATTTTTATGATAACAAATAGATATTGGCATTCACCTCTGATTTAGTATCATGGTCTCCTCTGCAACCACATGTGCGTGCATGTGTACGTATCTCACACACTGCTTTGCCCAGGGGCCTATAATGCTGTCTGCCTAATAGCAGTGACATGTATTCACTTTTATTCAATATAACTTGGGCTGCAGAAATTTGCAGGTGAAAACGTTTACCTCGCTGCAGTTAAAAGTTTCACCTTTTAATAGTCAGAGGCTGACCCTCACTAAAAGGCATAGCAGCATGGACCAGTTGAAAAGGTGGCAACACTTATGGATAGTAAACCGGTGGGCAGGGTTTGTTCGTTCTAATATAATTACCTGCACCACACTGAGTATGTTAGGTGTTTTATGAACCATAATTACTATTATCCTTAAATAGTTATAAGCATTACATGACAAATCATTGTTATTATTTTCATTTGCTCTAAAATCAGCAAAATCCCTGCAAGATCAACAAACAGTGGGGAGGAGGAATTAATGCTGCAAAGAAACATGTTGCTGGCACCATGATTAGGTAGGTAGAACTTCAATTAAAACAATTAAACAAAAGGAAAACAGGGTATAGTGGTCAAATGGGTGAGTATCCAAAATTGCCCTGTTTTCCCAATGGTCACGTATTTGTGCTCTGCGTTTATTCTCTCTGTGGAAATACTCGTTTAGTGATGGAGATTCTGCTTGATTCCAATGTCTTGTGTGCACAAAACCCAAGCTCTGCTGAACAAAGATTCTCTACCTATTATGCATCCTCTGTACCATCCAATCTTAAATTTGGCCAATTCCTGGAGAGGCAATGCCCGTTGACTTCAATGACATTTACTCCCAAATATGCACGCTATTGCTTTTTGGTAAACTGAGTTGTCAATAGACCACTCAGAAAACAGTACAGACCGCTGCTACCGTGTTTCCCCGAATATAAGATTGTGTCTTATATTAATTTTTGCTCCCAAAGATGAACTATGTCTTATTTTCAGGGGATGTCTTATTTTTTCTGTGTTCTGTTCGTCGGGCATGCTTCCAAACAAAAACTTTGCTACGTCTTACTTTCGGGGGATGCCTTATATTTCGCACTTCAGCAAAACCTCTACTACGTCTTATTTTTAGGGGATGTCTTATATTAGGGGAAACAGGGTATCAACTGCAGGCTGGTTCTGCAGAAATCAGCTAGTGAAGCTTTTCCCAGAATAATGCGCTTTCAATCCACTTCCAATGCACTTTGCAGTTGGATTTTACTGTGCGGAATAGCAAAATCCACTTGCAAACAGTTGTGAAAGTGGACTGGAAATGCATTATTCTGCATGTGCAAAAGTGCCCATAGAGAAGCCTTAATTTCCCACTGTCTTCAGATCAAACTGCTATGCAAAGTGCAGGAAAAAAAGACAAATTAACAAACATGGCAACCTCAGCTGGGGCTGACAGAAATGCTGACTGACGGGCTTCTGCTGTCTGCTTGCAACACCTGACCCTCCGTTGCATAACCTATGGTGTGGAAAATGAAGCCAAGCACTTTTAATTAATTCTGCATTTTCCACAAACAAACAAACAGCCTCAGGTCCTTTAGCAACCACATACTGAGGGCAGAGGATTGGAAAAAACAACAACTCCAGTTTTTCTAGAAATGCCTTGATTCTCTGATGCTGTATAAGCAATCTCACACACCACTCCGTCCCCCCTGCTTTTTCAGCCGCGTTGCATATTGAGGAGTTGTGACATCCAGTGGCCAAACACAATGCCAGTTTAGTTCTGTAGAGTTCAGTTTAGTTCTTCATAGATGCCCATCATAAAGTCATCCTTAGGGAGCACGTTTCACCTTTCAAAATGCTGGCCGGACATTTTGCGACTGACCACAGTCTGAGCTATCTTGGTGGAGCAGAGGAGTGAAATAAGAGTTTGGATTTATACCCCACCTTTCTCTCCTGTAAGGAGACTCAAGGTGGCCTACAAGCTCCTTTCCCTTCCTCTCCCCACAACAGACACCTTGTGAGGCAGGTGGGGCTAAGAGAGTTCTGAAGAACTGTGACTAGCCCAAGGTCACCCAGCAGGAATGTAGGAGTGCGGAAACACATCTGGTTCACCAGATAAGCCCCTGCCACTCAGGTGGAGGAGTGAGGAATCAAACCCGGTTCTCCAGATTAGAATCCACCTGCTCTTAACCACTACACTACGCTGGCTCTTTGGAAGGGAGGGAGAGATTCCATGGTGGCAACAGTGGAAACTGGGCAAGAAGTAATCTATAATGGGAAGCAAAGCTGATGTTACAGTTCTTTGAGTTGCCAATCCCCAGGTGGGGGCTGGAGATCTCCTGGGGCTACAACTGATCTCCAGGCAACAGAGATCAGTTCACCTGGAGAAAATGGCCTCTCTGGAAGGTGGGCTGTCTGGCATTACGCTCCATTTAAGTCCCTCCCCTTCCCAACCCCTGCCCTACACCCAAAACCTCCAGGTATTTCCCAACCTGGAGCTGCCAGCCCTGCTCTATGCCTTGTTCATTGGCTCTTCAGGGCAACTGCTTCGCCACTGTACGAAACAGGATGCTGGGCTGAGTTGCCACCAGTCTGGTCCAGCAAGGCTCTTCTTATGTTACCTGACTGATTTGTGGAGATGCTGATATCAGACAAGAAGATGGACGTGGCCATGAAGAACAGGGCTGGCTTGTTTTGGATTCTCTGTGCATGATTCTGGTGGAGATTTTCTCTTTGCCGCAGCTTGGAAACCTCTTTGTGACATCACAAGAGACAGGGAAGCACCGCAGTTAAAGCTTCCTGTCTTCCCCACGCTGCCTCAGCGTTGTTATGACTTTGCTCTCTGTGTTTCTGCGATTGTTTGCGGCCAGGCTGCTACTCCGAAACCCCACAAATAACAACTCCACCAGGTTCACCCTGCCCAAAAGCTCCTTTGGGCCAAGCTACACGTGATGCTAGAGTTGCAGTCTTTTTTCTTTCGAAGAACAGAAGAAGTAGTTTTGGATTTATACCCAGCCTTTCTGTCCTGTAAGGAGACTCAAGGTGGCTTACAAACACCTTTCCCCTTCACCTCCCCACAACAAACACCTTGTGAACTAGGTGGGGCTGAGAGAGTTCCAAAGAACTGTGACTAGCCCAAGGTCACCCAGAGGCTTCATATGGAAGAGTCGGGAAACAAATCTGACTCACGAGATCACAATCCGCCGCTCATACAGAGGTGTGGGGAATTAAACTCAGTTCTCCAGATTAGAGTCTGTTTGCTCTAACCACTACACCCTGCTTAACCACGACACCAGTTAGCTCTAAAAAAGAAGACTCCAGATGGCCCAGTGTGGGACTGAAGCTGTAGCAGAAAAGGGAGGTATTTCTCATCTCTGCACCACAGCTGAAAATGACCCTTCCTTGAGCTACTTTAAAGTTCAATATAGACCAGGGGTGGGCAATTATTTTTTCCATGGGGCCACATAAGAAACAGAAAATATTGTGGAGGGTCGGGCCAAAAGGCAGGGGGGCCAGTCAGGGTCATCCGGTGGGCCGGATGTGGCCCACGAGCCGTATAATGCCCAGGTCTGATATAGACCCTGGCCTGAATAGCCCAGTCTAGGCCAATTTTTTTAGACCTAGGAAGCTAAGCAGACTCAGCATAAGACTAAATAATTTCAAAGGGCGTGTAAAACATATGTTCAGACACTACAGATGTTTAGCAACAACAACAAATGTATGGCAACTCTAGGAAGGTTTGGGTTCATTCTCAAAATAGAATTGTTATTCAAGATTTCTGGAGTACAACACATACTTCAGCAGGTGATACTTGAACTTGAACACATACTTGAACATTGAAGGGCAGAGAAATAGATACAGAGTTCAGCTAATTAAAAGTGTTGCATTGGTTTGGAGAGCATCCATTAATTTGTACAGGAACGCAGCACATAACACTTTTAAAGGTACTCTGCTGACAACACCTAAGGACTTCCAGCTGGTATCTTTGGCATTTTCCTGGTAGAAATCAACATAGGTTGTTTATTCTGATGTTCACTACCTTGGATGGATTCTAAACCCCCTTGAGTCTCCTTACAGGAGAGAAAGGGAGGGGAGTATAAATCCAAACTCTTCTTCTTCTTCTTCTAGTTGACAACAATACTTGACTAATGATTCCTTTGTAAGGTTAATGACTCAAATCCTTGGCCAAATGTTTCCTGAATGGGCACTAATTGTTAGGAGACAGTTCCCTGATGGCTGTCTTAAGTCCCGGCAGTGCAATACCTTAGCAGAGTTACATCTTTCTAAGTCCATTGAAGGCAATGGTCTTAGAATGATATAACTCTGCTTAGGACTGCATTGCAAGAATGCTGGAAGGAGATGAACGCCCGCATCTAAGTGAGAAGAGGAGGCAGGTGTGTATGTGAATGAAGAAACAGCAGCTTAGCATTTGGGGAAGAGACAGAGATAGTGGGAGCACCCCATGGGGGTTGCAGGATCTTCCTCTGGTAATCTGACTTGCTAGGGAGTCTCTTGCCACAAAAGAGTGCCTCTTCCTGTGCTTTGTGTAGTTGCAAATAAAGTGAATACTATGGAATGGCCAAATCTCACTCATTTAAGGGGAACCAACCCATGTTTCCCTGCCCCTGGAGAAGTGGAGTCACAGAACTCTTTTGTTTAACAATTCAGGTGCAGGTGACAGAACAGCTTTTTTGTGCAAGTGTAACATTTGAAAGAACAGCCAGCAGTAGCATAAAACCCTTCACAAAAACAGCAAGAAAACTTTCAAGCTACAGATTCTTTCGTTACCCGTTTGCTTTTGCCATTAGTGCAAACAGCTTTTTGTCTTTCATCACTGCAGGATGTATTTCTGTGCTTGGAGTGGTTTGCTTTTTTTACGGCCATTCATGCATGCAAGATTTATTCCCTTGTGAGAGTGTTTAGGATTGTATTCTTAAATGGAGACAGGCTGAGAGATTTGGGAGCCTGAGCTGGAAAATCCAAGTAGTGGTTCACCATCTCCCGCAGTGGTGTTAAAATCATTGACAAATGGATGTCTTTAAGTCATCCCTCCAAACCTGCTGCCTGTAGCAAGTCTTTTCCCAGTAGTCTCAACACGGAAGGAAGGAGTTCCAATCCATTTGTCAAATCAATCCTGCTCTGTTACGTTGTGTCTTTGTGGTGGAGCTCTGGACCACTAGACCACTAAAAAAAACAGGGTTCTACTTCCTGCTGGTGCTCATTACTTAAGAACATAAGAAAGAGCCTGCTGGAACAGACCAAGTCCATCTGGTCCAGCACTCTGCTACTCGCAGTGGCCCACCAGGTGTCTTTGAGAGCTCCTTTTCCAATTTTCTGTTCCCATCTTTCCACCAAGCTCTCCATCACTCTGTGAGAAAGAATGTTGCTGTTTTAAACGAGTATGCAAAGCACCCAGTTAGTCAGGGACAAATCCAGCTTCCCACAGACCACCAGGCTGCTCCGTTATCCCAGAGCAAATTAAAAGAAAGGGGTAAAAATAAGCAGGCAGATGGACATGAATGAACAGTGACTTTCCCCCCTCTCCTCTTGAACCTGGACTCCCCTGCCACTGCCAACTGGTGCTAGGCGAAGTTATTCTTTTTTTAAAAAAAAATATGCTGATGGTTGGAAAAAATTATACCAACATGTGAACAATGCCAAGATTTTCAGCACGCATGCCTGTCTTTTCGCTGCCTCTGGCTACAGGAGGGACCGTAACTCTCAACAGCTTTGCCTCGCTTGGGCACGCAACCCTGGAATGTACAAATGGTTCAGGCTGTGTTGCAGTACAGCTAGGAGCACCAGTTTGGGAAGACAATTTGGTCTCATTTTCCAAAACAGAGCAAAAAAGGAGATGAAACAATCATGGTTTTAATTGAACTGACTGAAGCCTTGCTAATTTCCGAGTCTCGCAGAACTCTTCTTCAAACTAAAAGTTCAATTCGAAAGCTGGGGGGCGGGGGACAGAGAGAGATGTTTCAAAGCACTGTGGGAAAAGACCAGCAGTCTGCAATTTTCTGCTGTTTAATGCTACACCCTGAAACATCTTCCCTTCTCCTATTTATTTATATTGAAAAAAGGAAACCGAACATCTACTGGGAGGAGAGTCCTGGGTTTGTCCAAAAGTTGCTCCCTATTTTGTTATGTTCTAATTGGATTTAAGAAATGATATTGAGCTAGTATTGTTTTTGATGCTGATTGTGTCTTACTCTTCAGAGTCCACCCCCCCCCCCGCCCCCCAATAAAGCCGTAACACCTTATAGCATCTTAAAAGTGAATATATTCAGAATTCAGTTGGGGCTGACAAAATGGCTTCTGGTCCCGTAAAGAGCCAGCGGGGTGTAGTGGTTCAGAGTGGTGGACTCTAATCTGGAGAACCAGGTTCCATTCCCCACTCCTCCACATCAGCAGTCTAGTCTGATCTGGTGAACTGGATTTGTTTCCCTGCTCCTACACATGAGGCTTGCTGGGTGACTTTTTGGGCTAAACACATTTCTCTCCAAACTTTTAAGGGGACAGTGAGGAACTCTACACATGCTCAGAAACACATAACCGAATATAGCAGGCTACATACAGAAGAAATGCTAGTGCCTGCTTTGCCCAGATCTGCCACCTACAGGTAGATCCTTATGTCTTCTCTTAAAAGGTTTAGAGTCAGCTTTTCTCATAAAGCAGCTTACGGTAAATACCGCAAATAAAGGATTTCAATTGTACAGTTGCTACTTAATGACCCTTCCTGTCTCTCTGTGTGTGATCTTCTGACCCCTTACTAAAGAGCAAGCAGGCATGAATACAAGGGAAACAATATATTGCCAACTCCCAGGTGTGGCCTGGAGATCTCGAATTACAACTGATCCTCAAACCAGAGATCAGTTTCTCCGGAGAAAATGATCGCTATGGAGGGTGGGCTCTGTACAGCATTACAGAAATCCCTCCCCTCTCCAAACCTTGCCCTGCCTTTACTGCACCCCCAGAAATCTCCAATCATTTCCCAACCTGGAGTTGGCACTTGGCAGTCCGACCTTGAGCCAGTAGGTCTCTCTCAGTCTTGCCTACCTCTCAGGGTTGTCATGAGAATAAAAATCTAAACTTCTTGTACGAAGGTTGGGACAAACGTGAAAGTGTCAGTGTCAGCACACACACACACACACACACAGAGGGGAGGGCATGCTAGGACTGGGCTTTGTATGTTGTGTACACAGGATTTGAGTTTGCCTTTCCCTATGAGACACAGCTATGCTAGAATCTTGGCTGTATCTCACGCAGTGTCTTTAAACTCAAAACGTTATCTCTTCCATAACGTGTACGAACACCCACGTGTGCTGGGGAGACCCCCTTCCTCTCCAAGTGAAGTGGGGGGGGGGGGCAAACAGCGCATGCGCCTTTGCATCTCTTGCATCCTGCACAGATGCGCAGCCGCGCAGGGCAGCGCTTTCTGCGCTGAGCAAAATGGGGATTTTCCACGCGAGCCGCCTCAGCAGAAGGGCACGTAGCGCACGCGCCGAGAGGCTGAGCAGGCGAGAGGCCCCTCCCGGCCAATCAGAGCAAGGCAAAGGGGACGACGAGCCAATGAGAGTCGCCCTGGAGGCACCTCATCTGCATAGACCGGACTATAGGTTAGCGCGCGCCCGGCGCCTCGTCCCCAGTCTCTCCCGAGCGTGATCCGTGCGTGGTGGTTCGGTTCCCGTTAATTCCCTTTACAAAACTGTATATTTTGCAGGTGCTGTAACTTCTTCAGTTGACTTCAGGTAAGTGGGGTGGAGGCCGTTTCTCTACAGCGGCGTGGCTCTGCCTTGCAGCCTGTTGCCTGGAATTGGGGAGGGGGGGAGATAATGTTGGCCAAATAATTGTCAAAAAAAGTCATTTGGAAACAACAACCCTCCCCCCCCCCCTGCAAGTGACGCCCGGCTTGCAAAATATAAGCCCCCCCCCCCCCACAACTCTGCTGTAAAATATAGACTTCTGCATCAAAAGGGCTTTGCTGACTTTCTCACTCCGCCTCCCTCTAAAAACCCATGGGCCTTTTTGGGGTGGGTGGGGGTGGGGGGTGTCTGCATCATAAATGTTTCCAATTAGGTGGCTTCCAGGAGCCTTAAACAGCAGACTCGCGCACCGCGGCAAGAAACCAGGAGAAGCTGTAGGCTGGAGCCTTTTCCGGAAGAGGGGGAAAGTTGGGTCGTGCAGTTCAGCTAAGGTCCAGGGATGCCGGGTGGGGGGGGAGGCTACCTCTACCTGCGTCAAAGGGCAGGATGCGCTCCCGCGGTCCTCGCCCGCATCCCTCTCCCCCCCACCCCCGCCTGGGGCATCTTCCCTTTCTCACGCCCTAGTGGCCCCCATACGTTTGGTACTTTGCAGGCTTGAAGGGACCAGCACGCAAAGCCGGGTTGTGCGCGCCTCTTCTTCTCGCGCCCGGTCTTCGCTTCCGCCTTGAGCCAGCAGGAAACTCCGCTCTTGGCGTGCAGGCCCGGGCTGGGCCCGATCAGGGGCAAGTGAGCTCTGAGCAGCTCCAAATTGACCCCCCCCCAGTATCCCTGCAATGATGCTTCCCCCTCCCCCCCCCCCCCGCATTTGGCTGCAACCCCCATCTTGCTCATAGATCTGACGGAGGTTGCTGAGCTGGAAATAAAGAAAAACTGGAGAGTGGGACTTTATTTTTTTCTACTCTGGTGCATCTCCCAAGAGCATCCTTCTGTAAATAGTCCTGTAAATGCAATAACAGCCCCCCTTCAACCACAGTGTGCCATAAAAATGCCATGTAATGGCGATGAAAGAGTAAAAGGAACCCCAAGGAGAGAGCAAGGACAGCCATATGGGGGGGGGGGCGCAGTGTGGTGGCAACAGAGTTTGCCCGGTCTGGTAACTTCCCTGCTTTTGTGCCCCCCCAGCCAAGGCCTCCTTGGCCTCACAGATTCCTGCACTGGTTTGCAAAGAGGACCGGTTGCTGGGTAACTTAGAATGCCGCAGCCATGTGCTGAGCTGCAGGAAGGGAGGAAGGGAGACCTTAAAAGTCTGTGAATCAGGCTTGGCCCATCTGCCCCTCCCTTCTGTAGTGGGTACTTGGAGCTGTGTTGAGTAGGAGGGTGTGCGGGCGAGAGATTGGTGCAAGGAGAGATTCTGCCGAGGATGGTTGCTGCCTTCCTTTGCAGGAAGTGATTCCTCCCGTGGCGGAAGTCGCTTCAGCTTGCAAGAGCTTTCTTTAAATGATGCAATTGATCTTCTTTGTATAATGATTAATGGGGTGTGTGGTGCAGGACGCCTGTGCTTGCACCGTTCTTCTCTTGCAACAGGAGCTGTCCTTTATTTCCCCATTTCCAAATATTTAATGTTAAATTCTCACCTCTGCTATCTAGGTTGCCTTCGTCATTGCAGCTGGCACGGTGCCAGTTTTAATGGTGTCTGGAGGCAATGTGTCAGAGTGGGTGAAGGGGAACTGGTTCAGTATAGTCAAGCATCAATGGTGAATGATGCTGTCGAAGCCCTGCAGTTTGCTGCTGGGAAGGGCTGTGGCTGCCTAAAAGCAAACATACAAGTTTCTAGTCCTCCGTCTTTCTGTAGCCTACCTTCCCATAGATACCAGCACAGTTTGAACACTCACAAGAATCCCCCAAACAAACAAAAAAATAGATTTACCAAATACTTTCTATGCAGGCAGATATCTGGAGAGCAATTCTTAACTTGCTACTGATGGCAGACAATTTACAAGTCCAGCTTCCAGTGTTCAGAGAATGAATAGAAAGTTCATAGAAGAGGAAAAGAGTTTGGATTTATATCCCTCCTTTCCTGTAAGGAGGCTCAAAGGGGCTTACAATCTCCTTTCCCTCCCCCCACCCCACAACAAACACCCTGTGAGGTAGGTGGGGCTGAGAGAGCTCCAAAGAGCTGTGACTTGCCTAAGGTCACCCAACTGGCGTGTGTTGGAGTGTACAAGTTTAATCTGGTTCACAAGATAAACCTCCACAGCTCAAGTGGCAGAGCGGGGAATCAAGCCCGGTTCTCCAGATTAGATTTTTCTTGTTATGGGCTGATTTATTAATTAATATGATGTGAACCGCCCACTCTTTTCCTGTACTTTGAATCCCAAGTATGTTTGGCACCCCTGCTATAGAAGGTGTCCGGATTAGAAAAAGGAGGAAGCTGTAGGCCAGATAGAGGCTAAGGAGATAATGGTGCGGACTGGGATAGAAAGGAAGTCTGGTTGAAGTCATATTCATTTTTTTAAAGGAATGGAATGTTTCATACTTCTTCTAATGCTTTTTCAGTGCCAGAAGGCAGATATCTGGGCAAGATACAATTTTTGATCAAAACAAGCAGCTTAATCTTAAGAGAGGGAGCAAAATCTGCTTCCTCAATAGCCCAGGAACATGTGGCAGAGGAAAGAGAGGCATCTGTCCTTGTTTCAGAGGTATGATACATAGAATGCACTGCTGAGTCATAGCACGGCATGAAGCATCACGCGGCGGGCAGGAAATTGTGAGGACTTCCTTTTCCTGAGCCCCAGACTAAGGCAGGAGGCACATCAGGGCCCTCCGGCCTTTATGAAGATTCCAGAGTAAGCTAGCAGGTGCAGTGATCTTTCCTGGCCATCGGTCTGGCTTCAACCCAAATTTCAGATGTACTTATTTGGTCTGTTTGAGAAGAAGAGTTTGGATTTATATCCCCCCTTTCTCTCCTGTAAGGAGACTCAAAGGGGCTTACAATCTCCTTTTCCTTCCCCCCACACAACAAACACCCTGTAAAGTGGGTGGGGCTGAGAGAGCTCCGAGAAGCTGTGACTAGCTCAAGGTCACCCAGCTGGCGTGTGTGGGAGTGCCCAGGCTAATCTGAATTCCCCAGAGAAGCCTCCACAGCTCAGGCGGCAGAGCTGGGAATCAAACCCGGTTCCTCCAGATTAGATACACAAGCTCTTAACCTCCTACGCCACTGCTGCTCCTACCCTCCACCTCTCCCTTTTTCACTTAGGGATGCCATGCCCATCACTATAGCTTACTCTGTAATATTTTGCAAGAATCTTAAAAGTTTTTGCTAAACTTTTAGGAGCAGCAGTGGCATAGGAGGTTAAGAGCTTCCCTTACCCCCACACAACAAACACCCTGTAAAGTGGGTGGGGCTGAGAGAGCTCCGAAGAACTGTGACTAGCCCAAGGTCACCCAGCTGGCATGTGTTGGAGCGCACAATCTAATCTGGTCCCCCAGATAAGCCTCCACAGCTCAAGTGGCAGAGCAGAGAATCAAACCCAGTTCTCCACTGCATTCTCTCTTTATTGGACAACTTGGTGGCCTTGGAGAATGCACTAAAGCAGAGGTTCTTAACCTGAGGTCCTTGGTTTTAGGGAGCCCGTGAACTTGGATGGTTATTTTCAGTAACCTCTAGCTGAAATTGAGCATAACCAAATCTCAACATATTTGGGTTCCTTTGTAATCCGATGTGCTTTATTTTATGCATTTAGAATCATAATTTGGGATTTAGAGGCTTTACCAGGGTGCCAAAGGAATCCCTGGCACAAAGAGCCCCTGTACTAAGGAGAGCTGCGAGCACTCTCTGCTTTAAAAAGTCATGCGTGTTTTTGTGACATGAATGAAATAGACATATTTCTGCTTGACCAAACTGAACAGGAAAGGAACGTGCAAAAACTTGCCTTGATCATCAGAAATATTGCCTGCCCCTTTAGTGTTCGCTTTCACACTAGTTGAATTCCTTGTCTAATAAAATTCAGCAGCTGTCTGCTGTTAGGGACTATACACCATCAACATTACAATGTTATTTACATCTCTTTCTGTTTTCAAACACTGGGGTTTCTTTCACGAATTGGGCGTTTTTGCTGCACGGGTGTGAGCGCACAGTTCCTGTTCCCATTTGGAGCTCTCTCCTAACCATCCCCTTGAGCCCCGGAGCCAAAGAGAATCACTAGAAAGGCGGAGCAAAGGAGTTGAAAAGGAAGGGAATCCCACCATGGGTCTGAATAGCTGCAGTGTTGTGAGCAGGAAGGGGAGGGCCGGATGGTGAGGGCAGTCTTCAAGGACATTGGAGTAACATTAGTGCAGCTTCATCTGTACAGACTCAGTAGGCACTTGGGAAGACGTGCTGTGAGTATCCACTGGTGGGGGAAGAGACTCAAATTGACGGTGCCCTATTATTATTTTTTACAAAAAGGAGCTTTCTGTACCAGACCCAGGATCATTGGTACAAAGCAAACCCCTGCAGTGATTGGAACGGTTTCTCTGTTCCTGTTGCAACTCGGGGGTGGGTGGGTGGATTTGAACGTGAAGAAGCAGTGAATACCAACACTTGAGAAACTTGGTATTAAACTTGGGCTTTGTCAGGCTCTGGCTGGGTTCGGAATAGGTGGGGTTTGTTAGCTGGCTTACGAAGCAGGAAATGGAAGGACAGTGATGGCATCCTTTTCTGGTGCCAGCAAGGAATTCTTCTTGCACCAGCTTGTTAAAATGCTGGTCGCGGGCTTTTTCCGAGATCTAGAGCTGTTGTGAAGATGCCCAAAATCTCTGGCGAGGCAGCCAATTTTCCCTGAAGGACTCAAATTCCCATGGAGACTTGGAGCAGCTGCAGCTGCCAGACTGAATTTCAGCTGTTTACTTGCAACATGGATTCATCCCCTTTCTCAAAAAATGCATTCATACGGTTGCGTAAAATTGCCAAACAAATTGCAACCTCATCCAAAATCCTGCTTCCGTTTTTTTAAAAAAATTGGGTTTCCAGCGGCCACTGAGCCTTGATTGTAATTGTGCGAGGCACGTCTCCCATTCCACTTGACTTGCCAATATCTGTTCCGAGACTAATTATGTTAAATGAATGAGAAAGGAACCCAGCAAGCAAACCTTGAAAAACTTTAAAGCATAGTCACCTTCTTTCCCAGCTGCTCACAATATCTATACACCCATGGCTGCTGTCAAATGAATAGATTGAGGAAGCTTTTTGTAAACTAGCTGATAACTATTTGTGGGATTAATTTCTAATCTGGGGATTGTTTTCGAATTCTGTTATCCTAATAGTACTGCACAATTTATTGGATGCTTTATGTTCTCTGATCGCATGTTATAATCCGCCCTGAGTCTCAGTGAGAAAAGCATTCCATAGAACAGTGGTGGCGAACCTATGGCACAGGTGCCAGAGGTGGCACTCAGAGCCCTCTCTGTGGGCACACATGCAGAGTTTGTCATGTGGGGGGAGCAGAAAATCGCCCCCCCCCCACACACCTAGGCTGGCCTTGCTTCTGAGTAAACCCTCCTAGGGTCATGATTCACCTGTTCGAAGCGTTGCACGGTTGCTTCACCAAGCTTACTCCCAAGTAATGTATGCCTCAGAGCAAACCATTTTTTCTAAACTAAAACCTCAGTATTGAGGTTGAATTGCCATGTTGGCACTTTGTGATAAATAAGTGGGTTTTGGGTTGCAATTTGGGCACTCGGTCTCGAAAAGGTTCGCCATCACTGCCATAGAACAAAGGAAATAGGTAATAATCAAGACCATATTATGGGATGTGATAGTAATGTGGTAGAGTGTGCAGAAAAGCACCTGAATCCACAGATTTGCAGCTCCCCCCCATATCTTAGAATGTAATGTCACAACAACGAGTGGGGCTATGTTTTAACCAGAGCAGGGTCTGGTGGCAGGGGCTGATGGGAATTGTAGTCCACGAACATCTGGAGAGCCACAGGTTGCAGACCCCTGAACCAGAGGTATGCTGGCTGGGTTGAAAAATCTAGCCAGCTTGCAAAGAGGGAGATTTGGTCACATCCTTGGGGGATTTCAGGTGAGGGAAGGATGGACTGTGTTGCCCCTCCTAGGCAGCTGATTTGGAATCCGGATCCGTAAGCTTTGTATATTCCTTTATTAATAATCAAAATAGCTAATGTTGAGGGAATGCAATAACCTCCGGTCCCTCTGCATAATAGGGTGCTTATTCTCCGCAATCTCTCTTAAAATATTGCTGCTCCAGAACATTCATCCGTGGGAGCACAGCCAAGAAGCAGAACTGCTAGTGTGCAGACAGCCATGTGTCACCCTCCAAGGAGGTTTTAAATAGCAGGTTTTTTTTTAAAGTGATAGGACAGCATTGACAGAACAGCTTTTGGAAATGCCACCTAAAACCTGTGTTGCAAATATTACTCCCTTTTGAGCCCTGTTTTTATATTGTGCAGCTCTAATATTTATGCCCCACCCGATTGGCAAACAAAATGCAAGAAGTAGGCTAGTTTTCTGTAATTTTCAAATGTCTCCTTGGACAGCCTTGCAAATATGTCAGATGAACTTAACCTGGCACTCACCGGTATTTAGTTTTTTTCTTGATCTGCCTTCCTGCTTGTAACTCTGTCAGAATGAGGGGTGTTTCAACTGCAGGCAACTAACTCTTGAAGAGTCCCCGCCTGGGTCTTGCAGGCCAAGTATCTTTTTAAAACCTGCTTTTGGATTTGTCCTGTGATACTGCCCTTTCCCCTCTGCCTTTTCTCTTGTTTCCTCTCTGCATACAACAGCAAACATTTCTGTGAAGGCTGGCTTCCATATATTAAGCTGGAATAAAAGAGTTCCCCGAGGCAAAGAGAATAAACGTAGCGCTGGCTGTGTTGTGGCTTGTGGGAATGGCCGCCAGAGGACTCCTTGGCTTGGGAAAGGAAGGCAGGAAATGTGTCTCCACGCTCTTGCGTTACTGCTGCTTAACTCTGTCTTGCTCTCTCTGCAGACAAACATGTCCATCTATAAGATCCACGCTCGTGAAATCTTGGACTCACGTGGGAATCCCACCGTTGAGGTAGACCTATACACTGGCAAAGGTGAGAGAGCTCTGGCTGTTTGTGGACTTCCTAATATCTGACCAGCCACTGTTAGGGTTACTAAGGCCCTTTCCGCACGGGCCATTTACAGCAGCCCGTAATGCCGTCCCTGGGCAGCTGTTCGCACAGGAGGCGCTACTGGATCGCAGCAGCGCTGTCCTGGCCGCCCAGGAGCCGGTGAAGCCCGGCTCTAATAACGCCTAAGCTCATTTTAAGCGGGGTTATTCTAAAACGCATGATCTTCCCACCGTCGTGAAGATGCCGAGAGAGAGGCGCACGGCTGGGAAGACAGCGCTCCCATCCCCTCCACTCACCCTGCGTCACTCCAGAAGCGTGCTCTGGAGGCTGTCGAAGGACCACCCGCTGCTGCCCTTCGACCTCCAGAGGGCGAAGCGTGGGCGGAAGTCCCTGACGGCCTCAGAACAACGCTGAAGGATGAGAACGCAGAAGAAGGCTGACTTTCCGTCGCGAAGCCACCTCTTCACTCTTGCGCCCGGCTTTCTTGGGGCGCTTCGCATGCTCCCACGTCGCGAATGGCCCCCACCCCTCCACCGGCAGAATTATGCTGGTGGAGAGGCGCTCTTTCCGCTGTGCGGAAAGGGCCATAGTAAAGGATGTTGAATCAGCTCATTGGGGCATGGGAAAGTGTTGGGATAGATGGGGGACTCTGTGTGGTAAGTTGTGGCCATTTGCCAAGTAGCGTTTTGAAGTGTCGATAAAAATAAACCCGCTCAGCTGCTGAGAACACGGGTTGGTGAATTGCTGTAGCCCTGCTTGATGGATTGCTGCCAGTTGCCTCTCGCTTAAGTGTCTTGGAGTCGGCAACCTGAGATGCTGCAAAGGACTGGGATGGCTTTGCTTTTACAGTTGGCGGGGAGAACGGGGCTGGGATACAGCCAAGTGTAAATGTACCAAACTGGGTCCTGGCTTGTATCAAGAGTTCTGATGTCGAACTGACAGTATTTTTTTAAAATTGGAGAATAAGGGAAGAACCATCATGGTAAGACTTGGCCAAATGCAGCAAGTGCAGGATATAATTTGTGCTCACTTTACTGGCTTTTTTCTTCCCCCCCCCCCCCAAAAAAAAAAAAAAAACCAGAAAGAGGGAAGAGAAAACAGGCAATCAAATCTGGACCATATATGATTGAACTTGTCTGTGGCAAGGTTGGGGAGCAAACCTGATCTCTGGGAGGAGACACTTAAGATGCCCATTGGAAACTGATACACCTATTTTGCTAGTCTGTAATAAGAGCAGGATTAGTACCCAAGCTCCAGGAATGGATTCCAGAGGCCAGGGCATTCTTGGATACAAAAATATTCAAGTCTCATTTCAAAATTTGCAGGACAGAAACTTATATCTGGGGCAAACTTGGATGGGAAGATCTGTGTTGCAGTTCCTAAAAATAGTAGTTGAGGAGGAAAACTTGTTTCTTGAATGTATCCTGTAGCTTTAGGAATCATGATATAGTTTTCAATGGAAGGAACAGTCTTACCTCCCTGAAAGCTAGAACATTAAGAGAGAGCCTGCTGACGCGCTAGTTTTCTGTGTGCACAGAGGATTACGTTTGCATGGTCAGTCATGATGTTGCTGGCAGTGGTATGCTTTAAGAAAGCCAATTCCAGTTTCAAATACTCTAGGCTCGTGTAGGAGGAGAATGTACGATTGCCACAGAGAAATAGTGCTGTCAGGAAAGTTGCAAATGTTGGCCTTTGTACCAATTTGTGCCTGTGTCGAATTCCAGTCCTCAGATTGGACTTGGAAACAGCAGTTCAGACTTGTGGTGCTCTTGAAACGAAGCCAGAGACTCTGTAGACTTGGCAAGGGTTTGGTCAAGCTTGGACAAGAGTCAGTACACCTCTTGAGGCGGGGCTGGCATGTACTCTGACCTTGTGATTGGCGAGAAAAACAGATAGCCCACCCCCTGCAATCTTTTGAAAAGCTGTCAGCTGCCACTCACAGACAGCCACATTTCTCAATTACTGTCAACCAAAAGAATCACGTTGACCTGTATCTGTACCTCAGTGGGACTTGCAGCTTGCCTGTTCCAGTTCTAGGGGCGGGTTCAAGGTGGGGAACACCCAGCCAACTGCAAGTTCCGCCAGATAATTGCCTCTGTTTCTTTCCTGAACCACGGGGTGGGGGGTCATATTGGGAGAACAGCTCAGAGGGGCCACCGGTGGCATTCCCCAGAGCCACTGAATATCAGTGCTGTAAGCAGAGGCTGAAACTAAACAATGGGTGTCCACCTGGAGCCACACACCTTGCAAAAGCCTTCTTGAATACCTAATGCAGGGGCAGGGAACCTGCGGCTCTCCAGATGTTCAGGAACTACAATTCCCATCAGCCTCTGTCAGCATGGCCAATTGGCCATGCTGGTAGGGGCTGATGGGGAAAGTGGATTCAGGGCTGCCCTGGAAAAGCACTGGGAAACACAAGTTCCTGACCTAATGAAAAAAAGCTGGGAGAGAGTTCTCCAGCAAGTAAGTTTCCACTTCTGCTTAATCAGATGTGTTTTCCATCTGTAGGAAGCCAGGGTTAGTTCAAGCAGTAAGAATTTGGCCGTGTTCTCCCCTCCCCTCTCCCCTTCTACTGGGCTGCACACCATTGAGGCTTTGTGGCATAACAGGAAGCTGCCAGTGTCTTCGTTCCTCTGTGCAGGCTTCTTTCCTGGAAGGCTGATGCAGGAAAGCCATCTAATTTAGCTCTGTGACGTGACCAGATAGCAGCTCTCCGATAATTGGGGCTGCCCTTCCGCAGACTCTCTGACGGGTCTCCTGTGCTTCGGAAGTCTCTTCCTTTCCCCTTATTTTTGGCCACTTGTCAATTGCTCATAAGATCAGACACTTTCTTTGTGCAGGACAGGAACCAACTTGGGCTGGCCCAGTGAACACACACAAAGAGAGTTGTGAAATAAGGCAATTACTAACTTTAGTTTTATGTTGCGTTCTCTTAATGAGGCTGCAGTTTGGCTAAGCGGGAGGAGAAGTGGGCATCTGACCACAATGGAGAGCTCTGGTCTAATAAAAGCCCTCCCTCAGATCAGCGAGAATATCGTCTCCCCGACACTCTGGTTGCTCCCCAGGTCTTTTGCATACAGGAGCTGTTCAGAAATGATTACTTGCCCTGGTAGGAGAGTCCTAGGGCACCCAGAATACCCATATTGTGGTGTCAACCTGCTTTTGGCGTAGGAGGTTAAGAGCTCATGTATCTAATCTGGAGGAACCGGGTTTGATTCCCAGCTCTGCCACCTGAGCTGTGGAGGCTTATCTGGGGAATTCAGATTAGCCTGTACACTCCCACACACGCCAGCTGGGTGACCTTGGGCTAGTCACAGTTCTTCGGTGCTCTCTCAGCCCACCACCCACCTCACAGGGTGTTGTTTGTTGTGGCAGGGGAAAGGGCAGCAGAGTGCTCTAGAAACGGAGTCTCCTGCGGGAGAGAAGGGGATGCCGTCCAAACTCTTCTTCTTCTTGAGGATTTAGATGTGTGAAATTGGTCTGTTGTTAAGAATCAAGTATGACATGCAGGGCAGACTTGGGAATCACTGCAAAGTCTGTACCCACTCAGCCTACTGGCATGCACCCCATTGGCAATCTATGGCACGTACGTGCTATGAACATCAGTGCACAACAAATTGCGACCCCAACTGCCTGCAGGCTAGCAAATGTGTTCGGTCATTGTTTGCATTCAACTTCTGTCTTGCTTGGTTTATGAAAAGTTCCGAGTCACCTGGAGAGAGCATGGAATTCTGAGGGGACGGAATAGGGGTACACACGTTAAGGTTGCAGATAAAAAGGTCACAGTTTTACTGCCCCACCTCCGGTGTAGACTCCCTGTGAATAAAAAAAGGTTAACACAGAAAAGTTCTAGTTTGTCCTTTCACATGCAGGACTAGTTTCCTACATATAAGGAACCGGTGATGTGAAATAACTTTATATTTTAAACCGGGGGAGTGATCCAATAGTCCCTCTAAGGTTTCCTTACCGCTGCACAGAGGTTTGCTCTCGCAGAACGGAACTCAGCTGCCAGCAACAGCTTCCTCTGTTGCGTGACCGCTTAACCTGCACGGCACCCATACGGTGCCTGCACAGTTGCATGGCTTAAGGAAACATTGGCGTGGTCTGGTCCACCACCTCAGAGTCGCCTCTTTCCAGCCGACATCAGGTGTTCAACAGGCCTTGGACAGTAAGCTTTTTGTTCGCGGGAGGGAGTGAATAGTGGTTATGCGTCGAGGTCAGAAAGTGGTCGAAGAGGAAGTGTACGGTCCTCCATGATGAACTTTCACCACCCCCATTTTTGCAGCATTAACATGTTCGTTTTTTTCTGGCTCAGGTCTCTTCAGAGCCGCAGTTCCTAGCGGCGCTTCCACTGGAATCTACGAAGCTTTGGAACTGCGAGACAATGACAAGACTCGCTTCCTGGGCAAAGGTAATGCCCTCCTTCCGCAGCAGGAGTGGCACCGTCGCCTCTTCTTATCTGGCTCGCCGGCTTTTCTGCTCTTCTCCAAACATTCTACCGGGTCCCACTTTGCTCTTTGGTGTCTGTGGTCTCCAGTGGTCAGAGAATAAGAAGTCTTTGACAGAATGAGGAGAGCGGGAAGAGGGACAGCCCCTTTCTAACAACAGGGAAACTGAGGCAAAGCCAGATAAATGCAACTCTACTGTTAAGAACTTAAGAACAAGCCAGCTGGATCAGACCAGAGTCCATCTAGTCCAGCTCTCTACTACTCGCAGTGGCCCACCAGGTGCCATTGGGAGCTCACATGCAGGATGTGAAAGCAATGGCCTTCTGCAGCTGTTGCTCCCGAGCACCTGGACTGTTAAGGCATTTGTAATGTCAGATCAAGGAGGATCAAGATTGTTAGCCATAGATCGACTTCTCCTCCATAAATCTGTCCAAGCCCCTTTTAAAGCTATCCAGGTTAGTGGCCATCACTACCTCCTGTGGCAGCATATTCCAAACACCAATCACACGTTGCGTGAAGAAGTGTTTCCTTTTATTAGTCCTAATTCTTCCCCACTGTTAACTATTAAACAAGCTATTTTAATGTTTTGAGTAAGGAGATGAACTGTGCCAAGGCGGTCTCTGCACCGGTTCAGTTCTGGTGCCTGCCATGAGCTCACTCGACACTGTGGGTTCATTTGGCTTTGGGTAAATCTGCCTCCCTTGGCTCTGGCCCTCCTCATCTGTGACATGATCTACCTTGGAGGGCTGTTGTAAGGGTTTTTAAAGGATGATGTGCAAAGTGCTTGGGAAATTATTAATCCTCAGTTTTAAAACCTTGCTTTATAATTGGAGAAAGGAGAATGGAGTATACTTTGGCTCTACATTTGCTACAGTTAGTAAAAAAAATGTTTGCATGCTGCTAGCATTGTGTATTGGGGACTGAATCTCAGAGTTTGTCGATAACAGGGTAAGACTTGAATTGATGGGCTTGGAACCCAGTGGCATTAAATAGCATCACTTCTCTGGTTCTCTTTGGTTTGGCTGACCCTTAACAGCTAGATTTAAGCAGGCCTGGTTCACTTTGGCCTTTCATGTTTTCTTTTAAACTGGGTAGTCTCAAAAGTGCATGCCGCAGTAGGATAATGCATGCCGCAGTAGGATAGCTTACGTGGAAGTTCCTAGTTTTCAAAGTGAGTGGCAAACTGCAAGATTCAGGGAGCCAATTGACAAGAGTAGGGAATAGGAGGGCCTGCAAACCGCTGAGTTGGTGAATGTACAGTCTTTGTGAAGATGGAAAAGAGCTTCCATAGATGAGGAAATGAGGATTGGGCTTCCATTGCTGCCACCGCTGTTTGCTTGAACTCGGGTCCAGCACAGGCAGAATGGACAACTGTGGTTTGTTTTTTACTGCACCCTGGTTAAAGCTCTAATCCATGGTAAAACCACAAAAACCACAAAACCTCCGTACTTGCGGGATCATCTTTACCCCATATGTCCCGAACCGGTCTCTGCGCTCGGCAGAGGCCAACTTACTGGTGATCCCTGGCCCCTCAATGATGCGGCTGGCCTCCACCCGGGCCAGGACCTTTACAGCCCTGGCCCCGGCCTGGTGGAACGCTCTCCCTCCAGCTGTCAGGGCCCTGCGGGATCTCAATGAGTTCTGCAGGGCCTGTAAGACTGAGCTGTTCCTCCGGGCCTTTGGGGAGGCTGGCCACTGATGGGCCCCCCTCCTTTTATAACATCAGTGGATCTTTTATAACATCAGTGGATCCTGCCGTCCCCCCCTCCTTTCTCTTTTTAGGAGATTTGAGTGTAGGTGCCATCTGCTATGCTGATTTAGTGTGCTGTGTTTTAATGGGGTGGGGTTTATTTTATATAGAGCCGAATTAATTAATATTTAACTTATTTTAGCCTTGATTTTATTGTGCTCTATTTATGCTTGCTATTCACCGCCCTGAGCCCTCCAGAGGAGGGCGGTATATAAATATAATGAATGAATGAATGAATGAATGAATGAATGAATGAATGAATGAATGAATGAATGAATGAATGAATGAATGAATGAATGAATGAATGTAGCTTGCTTAGCTAAGCTCCACCCAGATGGGCTTCAGTAGGGAGATTCCAGCAACATCTGCTTGTGACTTTCAAACAGAGATTGATTGATAAGGTTGCCATGAGTGGGAAGGGACTTGACAACATTTAGCACACACAGTAAGTGTTGAGGAAACCAGCCCTGGCCAAACATCATATCGCCATAGGACCAGTCACTTTTCATAGTCAATCAAATCAATTCCAGGTTGAGTATCTTGGCTCTTTCTTGTAGACAAATGTTGGTATGCCACTAACCTCCCAGCTGTGTGTCCATCGCTCCTGTGTGCTGTCCAAGGGTGAATATTTGGCTTGCTGTGCTTGCAGTTTGCTTGCTGCCTGGCTCCGATCATTGTCAGAACTAAAGTGTAGTGGTGGAGTAAACGGCTGGCATGAAAAAAAAGGCCAATCTTCAGTTGGAGGAGTTCCTTGCCTGAGGCCTCGGAGAACTGTGCTTCCAACTGGAATAGACAGTATTGGGCTATATAGACTCCACATGAGACCGTTTCATTTGTTCCCAAGGAACCCTGGGAAATTGACTGCTGTGCGGATGATGAGAATTTTGTTTTAATTTCTTCCTTGGAGTACCTAAAGGCATTGGAATATAAACTGTTTACACAGCCAATGTAAAGTTCTCCATTATTTCCAGTACCATCACTGCTTCAAATATTGTGGTGTTGGGTGAGCCAAGTGTTTGAAAGTGGCAGAGAAGGAGTCCATCCATCTCTCCCTCTTGCCCATCATCTGTTCAAAGATGACTCAAATACAAATATTCCTACCGCCAGTGACTGCTGCGTGGCTTAAACTCGAGGTGCATGCCCAATTCAGACAGCACACCAAACTGCAGCTGAGCTTTCTTTAACAAAGACGGTTTGCAGTCCTCCAGAAAACCCAAATATTGAAGTGGGTTGGAAAACCTTGGCTTGCACTCCCAACTGTGGTTTGGCACAATACCCAGATTGACAAACCAGAACTTGATACTCTGTGCTGCTTGTAGGTGCTGAAGAGCTCTCTACTGCTGTCTGCCTATTGGTTGGGAACATCCAACCCTAGCCCAACTTCTGCACCAGTTAGCATGAATCTTAGTTTGGCCTGATGTCTTGAGTTTTTTTATCCCTCCTTGATTGGCAGGATATGGACCAATCTGCATCTACTTTTATTTTCTGTGTTTTATTGCATTGCTGATCGTACCCAAAGATGGTTCTTTCTGCTGTGCCTTTCCATGCCTGCATCCCTTTTTCCTCCCTTGCTTGGTCTGCTTTCGTGGTCTCTTGTGGGCATTCATCTCTCTCCTTTTTCTTCTTTCTTCCCGTGGCCACTTGGTTTCCGTCAGGTGTCTCCCGAGCCGTTAAATATGTTAACGAGTTCCTGGCGCCAGCGTTGTGTACTCAGGTAACGGATGCGCGCTTGTGGTGCAGTCGGCCCTCCAGGCCCTCCAGGCGGGCAAGACGTCTTCCCTGTGCATGGTCTTTTCAACTAACCTCCTAGCAGGCATTCCTAGACGATGGCTGTTTCTGTCTCTCATGACATAATTGGGCTCACTCCAAACAATCATCTGGCGTGGTGAACTTGGTTGTGGAGGGCTAGGCGGTTGCAGGGGTTGCGATAGCTGTTCCCGAGTGATCCTCTACTAATGCCTGCTTTTTGCCTTTCGTGGATTGGATCAGTGATCGATTTGCTTGTTCCTTCTAGGTGTCTCAAAAGCTGTTGAGCACATCAATAAAACTATTGCACCTGCACTGGTTAACAAGGTAGGAGCCTTCCTTATTTTACTAACCCCGCTTAACCATGAGCTGGCAGAAGCTTTTAACTGGTTTTGTGTTTTGCCTGTATTTGCACAAAAAAATGGCACATGGTGTTCTGCCATCAAGGGATGGCCTTTTTTCTGTGATGCACAGATTAGAGCCACAGAAGGTCTTTGTGTGTTTGTGTGTGTGTACGTGTATTCCTGAGCGTTGCAGAAATCGTAAAGAGGATGCATGAATGCAGCAGATGAGGCAGGAAGCAACTGGCCATTTTTTTAAAGGTTTCCAAGCTGATACACAAAGAGTTCTTTTCCCCTCCTGCTTTCATAATTGAATTGGTGGCGAGAGAATTGGAGTAAGTCCACAAAGGAGTTTAATAATCTCATTTGGTACTTAAGGTTGCTGTGACTTGAGGTTACACACACACACACACACACATATACACACACACACATATATACACACACACTCACTATATATATAGTGTGTGTATGTATATATGTATATACATTACTATATGTATATACATTACTATATATACACATTACTATATATGTACATATACACATTACTATATATGCATACACATTACTATATATATACATACACATTACTATATATATATATACCCATTACTATATGTGTGTGTGTGTGTGTGTATATATATATATATATATATATACATACACACACACACACACACACACACACACACACACACACACACACACACACACACACACACACACACACACACACACACACATAGTGTAATGTATACATATTGTAATGTATATACATATATAGGTACACTCATGCTCTCTAAGCATCCTGCTCTTGAGTTTTGTGCACAATCCCCTAGCGCTCAGGCACACATGCTACAGACCTGGCCACATTGTAATGCTAGATCAGGGGTCTGCAACCTGTGGCTCTCCAGATGTTCATGGACTACAAATCCCAATTGGCCATGCTGGCGGGGGCTGATGGGAGTTGTAGTCCATGAGAACATATGGGAAAAGTTACAGGATTGTCTTAAATCTCACCCAGCCATCTTAGGACTGGAAGAGCCCAGTGTGTGTGGCGGGATGCAGGTCTACTGTGTGGAACAGAAGAGAAGATAGAAGCTGTTGAGAAAATAGAAGATTGCTGCCCTTGATCAAACCTGTAATTTGGTTCTTGTTCGAAGAAGAGGCTGGTCTTTCAGAGGAACTCCTACCACATATGCTCAAGTATCATCTTGATGACAGGCTGTAGTAACATCAGGTAAAGAAAACAGTCAATAGTTAGTCCCATTTAGTTGGTCCTGAAAAGGCTGAGGTTGAGGCAAGAATCTCTGGGCCAGGATGAGCTGGAAGATGAACTTGCATCTTGCACTGGGAGGAGACTCTGGCGTCTCACCTACAAGGGATCCTTCTTTTTCCCCACCTGCAGAACATAAGCGTCGTGGAGCAGGAGAAGATCGATAAGCTGATGCTGGAGATGGACGGGTCGGAGAACAAGTGTGAGTATTTGTCTTTGGACTGCTGTTCTGTGTCCTGGCATTGAATTTTTAAAAAAGACCTCGATTCAGTTGGTTTGAACTCCTCTTGCTGCTGTCTCTGGAAACAGTTGATTTAAACAAAACAACAAACACATCTTCTTGCTGTCACTGGCCATAGCTAGGGGTCTGCAACCTGCGGCTCTCCAGATGTTCATGGACTACAATTCCCATCAGCCCCTCCCAGGGGCTGATGGGAATTGTAGTCCATGAACATCTGGAGAGCTGCAGGTTGCAGACCCTGAATGAATCTGTGTCTGTTCAGAGATGTAAAATCCCTCCCTTAGCTGACCAGTGGGGGACATTTCAACAAGAATCTGCCCCAAAGGGACTTAAAAGTGAAACATTTTCAAGATAGGAAGTGTGCTTCCGTGTGTGTGTTTTTTTTATTTTTAGGTGATACCTGCTTGCACTGTCTTGGAAGAGGCGTTCTCTTTCCAGTGAAAACGACACTGAGAATTCCTCTTCTGTAAACAGAACAGGCAAAACATCTTTCCTTCTTTTCTGTATTTCAGCAAAGTTTGGTGCAAACGCCATTCTGGGGGTCTCATTGGCCGTTTGCAAAGCTGGTGCTGCTGAGAAGGGAGTCCCCTTGTACCGCCACATTGCTGACTTGGCTGGGAACCAGGAGGTCATTCTGCCAGTTCCTGTAAGTGTCCTTCGTTCTGTTTTGGGGATGAGGCCTGTCTAGGCAAGGAGTAGAAAAGTGTTGGTGGAAGAATGTAGAACAGACAAGTACCATTCCAGGTTTTAGCTGTGTTAGGGACGTAGGCAGAGGTGGGATCCAGCAGGTTCTCACAGGTTCCCGAGAGTAGGTTACTAATTATTTGTGTGTGCTGAGAGGGGGTTACTAATTGGGGATTTTGCCACATGATTTTTGCCTTAGTTACGCCCCTCCTCTCAGCAGTAGCGCGCAGAACTTGAAGCAGTCTAGCAGGAGGTGCACCGGCGTGCGTGGCAGCCTGTGCCTGCGTGCATTCGTTTCCCGCCCAAGGACCAGTGCAGCGGCTGCATCCTTGCCACAGCCCCGCCCAGGAATGCCCTGCCCCTGGAATGCCCGGCCACGCCCCCGTCATGCCCCGCCCAGCCCCATTGGCGCTACGCCACAGTTTGAATCCCATCACCATGGGAACCTGTTACTAAAATTTTTGGATCCCACCACTGGACGTAGGCCATTTTTAATGACCTTTATGTGCTAAATGTCTCTTGCCTTGAAAACCCTGTACGGTTGCCATGAACCAGGTGCAACTTGATGGTGCTTTACACACAGGCTCATGTAAATGAAACAAGCACAGGGAGCTCTCTCAGCCCCACCCACCTCACAGGGTGTTTGTTGTGAGGGGGCGGGAAAGGAGTTTGGACCCCCCTTTGAGTCTCCTACAGGGGAGAAAGGGGGGGATGTAAATCCAACTCTACTTCTTCAACTGGGGGAACTACAGATAATTTTTTGGGACAGCTGTATGTCTGAAGCTTGCTAACAGATGATGGACGTTCTCCAGAGGTGGGATCCAGCAGGTTCTCACAGGTTCCCGAGAGTAGGTTACTAATTATTTGTGTGTGCCGAGAGGGGGTTACTAATTGGTGATTTTGCCACGTGATTTTTGCCTTAGTTACGCCCCTCCTCTCAGCAGTAGCGTGCAGAACTTGAAGCAGTCTATCAGGAGGTGCACCGGTGTGTGTGGCAGCCTGTGCCTGCGTGCATTTGTTTCCCGCCCAAGGACCGGCGCAGCAGCTGTGTCCTTGCCACAGCCCCGCCCAGGAATGCCCCGCCCCGGAATGCCCCGCCCAGCCCCATTGACGCTACACCACAGTTTGAATCCCACCACCATGAGAACCTGTTACTAAATTTTTTGGATCCCAGCACTGACATTCTCCCTGCTTTGTGGTTCTCCCTTCTTCCCCATCAAGGCCTTCAATGTCATCAACGGGGGCTCCCATGCAGGGAACAAGTTGGCCATGCAGGAGTTCATGATCCTCCCTGTTGGGGCTGAGAACTTCAAGGAGGCGATGCGCATTGGTGCTGAGGTGTACCACAACCTGAAGAATGTCATCAAGGAGAAGTATGGGAAAGATGCCACCAATGTGGGAGATGAAGGTGGCTTTGCTCCCAACATCTTGGAGAACAAGGAAGGTAAGAGGAAGTTGGCGCAAGAAGGGTGGTGAGTGCCGGACTCAGGCATGGCTGCCTTGGCCACAAGATTTGGGAGGAAAAATGCTCAGAGAAGAGAGGCTCTTTGTTCTGGGGCCTAAACTGGTCAGATTGTATCCATGTTCAGTTTTTTTTAATGGGGACACACAGGGGTGTCCAACCTATGGCCCTCCAGATGTTCATGGACTATGATTCCCATCAGCCCCTGCCAGTATGGCCAGTTTGCAGTTTATGGGAATCATAGTCCATGAACTGGAGGCTATAGGTTGGACACCCCTGCAGAGAATCATACCAGGCACTGACTCCTTTTTACTTTGTGTAAGTGTTACTTAGATACTTCTACACCACTTCTCCAAGTGGAGTTTGAAACAGTGTCCCGAACACTCACGATCGACATGCAAACAAAACCATTACATAGAGACAGCCCCACAACAGATAAACACTCAACATAGAACCACCTCTTTCCCTGCAGTGTCAAACCCATGATAATTGAAAGCAAACTCTTCAGATTGTTAAATATGGAATAGGTTGTTTTGTGAAGTTGAAAGGCAGGGTGGAAGCACAGCATCCGAAAAGGGCAACAACAGTGAATTGCACAGTAACCACCAAGGAAAGATAACTGTTTACATTATTTGTAGCCCGCCATTCTCGCTGAGGTGCAAGGCAGACTACGCTGCTAAATCAGGGCCGTCAATAGGGTGAGGCATGTAATAATAATGAGAGTTTGAATTTATACCCTGCTTTTCTCAACCATGAGGAGCGTCAAAGCGGCTCACAAACCCCTTCCTCTCCCCACGACAGATACCTTGTGAAGTGGAGGGCAGGGGGCTAAGGGCTTTGAGAGAACTGTGATTAGCCCAAGTCACCTAGCAGGCTTCATGTGGAAGAGTGGGGAAACAAATCCGGTTCACCAAAGTAGAGTCCACCTGCCCTTAACCTCAACATTCCGGTTCAACTGAAGCAATTTAGTCAGGCTGTAGAAGTCTGAAACAAGCTAGACTGTATTAAACATTACAGAACGTGGTAGTATGTAAGTAACAAGCAGTAGAAGCAAAAAGATCGGGGATTCCCAACCAGGGTTCCGTGGTACCCTGGGGTACCATGAGCACGTCCGAGGGGTACCATGACAATGCTACTGCCTCCCCCCCCCCCACTGGAATCAAATGGATTTTGAAGCGGAGGGGGGGAGGGGTTGGAAGCCTCATGGGCTCCCTTTAAGCAACATTTAAAAACAGCATTGTTTTATTTGCCTAAATTCGGCGTGGATTGGGCTCCCAATCCATGCTGAATTTAGGCAAACAAACAACGCAGCTGTCAATGCTGCTTCCCCTCCCCTCCCCCTGCTTGCCACTCTCCCACCTACAGGCCAAAAATGGAAAAAACCCTAAAAATGCAAAAAAAATAATCAAATGAACCTCAAGGGTACCCTGAGATATGAAGAGTGAGGTCAAAGATACCGCAGCGTTGAAAAGGTTGGGAAACACTGAAAAAGATAATGGGGTTTTGAATCTCCTCCTGTGTCTCTGAACCAAGATCTTCCTTTCCTTGGCTTCCTCCTAAGTCTTCTGTGGAGGGCAGGATTGCTGCTGTTGCCGAAAACTGTCCTGTGGAATGGAATGCAGCAAGCTCCTCCCATCTGCCATGGGGAGGGGGGCTTGTATAGCTTCAGCAGCTGAGAGTGCAGGGAATATGAAGGGTGGTGAGTTGCTTTTGAGCAATGTGGAATTCTGCTGATGGCCACTTCTAGGTTATTTTTAACATCACCCAGCCAAGCTGAGCTACTGTGAAAGCTGTAAAAAGGTGCTGTTGCAGCTGCTTGTCTTGTGGGGGGGATGGGGTGCAGCTGATGGCCCCTCCCTTTATGATCCTATTGCGTTTCCTGGCTTGCCCAGCCAAGGGGTGTGTGGACCGGTGTCCTGGCAGCCATTCATCCTGGTCCAAAATAGCTTGTAGTTTCTGGGAAGAACAGGGAAGGCAGCAGTGGACACTGTCCTTGGGGAGATTTTGGAGGATTCCTTCTCTCTCTTGCCTCTCAGACCTGCCATGCGTCTTAGCAACCTGCTTCCAAGCAGCATGTACTTGCCGTATTACCCGTGGAGTTTCTAGGGGTCTGAATAACTCTCCGGTTTGCAGTCTTTGGGGGTATGAGGGGAATGTAAGTGTGATGTGTGGAGAGGGAACTGAGAGCCAGCGTGGTGTGGGGATTAAGAGCGAGGTTCACAGTTTCCAGCCAACACCTCTTTGGACGCCATGCAATTTTGTGCCAGAGCCCAAGCGGCTAAGATGGTGGCGTGCAGATATCTCTGGTTGGAAAACTGGAGAGCCGATACTTTCATGAAGCCAACGTGTCCACAGATAAGTTTGCCAGTCTTTTGCTCTCTGGAATTCTACCTTAGAAACAGTTTTAGTGGAAACCAAAGAAAAGGACAAGGCTATGCCATCATTTTCATCCACACATTTCAACAAAAAAAGCAACGGTTACAACTTTCGATCCATTTGTCCTACATTCAACCAGAGGGGTCAGAGCACCTGCAGAACAGGAGGCAACGACTCCTTTGGATGCAGGAACCAGGGCTGTCAATTTACAGCTGCCAATCAAGACAGGAACCCCAACCAAAAAGGAAGCTCAGCCTGACTACGGGATTCGAGGCAGGCTTTCTGTGTATGCAAACATTTGGGAGGAGGCTGTAAGGGATGCGTGGGTGTTAAATTCAGTTCAGGAGGGATACAAAATAGTTTCCATCCCCCAAAAAACATATTTCAGAACTGACCCTTTCTGAAGTTAGAGGGAAAAGCTGTCATCCTCAGAGAAGTCGTGCAACACCTGTTGAACAGCAGCACTGTAAGGTGAGTCCCTGCAGTGCAAAGAGGACTGGGAGTGTATCTCCCATCCTCCCCCCCCCCCTCCCCGTGCTGGCTGTTCACCATCCTCAAAAAATCAGGGGGCCGGACTAAATCTAAAACGAGTAAATCTCTGGGCAAGAAAGAAAGATTCAGGTGGGAATATTTTAGGACTATGTTACAAGTGATTCAAAAACACAACTTCCTGACTTTGCTCGGCCTCAAGGAAGCTTACCTCCATGTTCCAGTACATCCCTCCTAACATCACTTCCTGTGTTTTTGTGCTGTAATACAAGGTGCTACCATTTGGCCTGCGTTGGGCCCCCAGGTGTTCACAAAAGTGCTGGTTGCATTGATGGCACATTTATGGTTGCAGGGAGTCCATGTTTACTCTCTTCATATTGACTACAGACATTATTCCCTGGGTAAGGCACCATGCCAGAATCATGCAAGTTATCTTTCTCCCATATCAAAAAATACATTTGCAAATGCTGCCACAAGATGGCGATCATATCATAGAACAGCAAAAAACCAAAACCCTCAGATTTGGAGCCAATCAGAGACAAATCACAGGATAAATGGATAGGAACTTCAAGCCATCAAAATGGGACTCTCGGCCTTTCTGGGAGGGACTCAACACACCCAACGTGTCCTCGTGAGGATTGACAATATGATGGCAAAAGCCCACGTCAACTGACGGAGGGACACCTGCTCTGTCTCTACGCAACAAAACGGTGTCATTACGACAATGGGCGAAGAAGTCCTATCTAATGCAAGAAGGGATTTCACAAAGAGAACCTACAGTGCTACATGGGTTGAACAAAAAGGGGTTGAGCCATTGTCACCTAGCATTAAGGAAGTATTGCCATTCTTTTATGATGACTGGAAGCTTGGTCTTGGACCAGACACACAGATTGCCATCCTGGAGTTTGGGCAAGGTCTTAGGCCTTGTTGCGGACACCCTTTGAGCCCTTGAGGAAAGCTGGCATTGGCTTGTTAACCTGGAAGACTGCTTTCCTACTAATCACCTCCGCACGGAGGGGTCAGAACTAGGAGCTCTTTCTAGTAGGAAGGAATTGTGCACCTTCACAAACGATTCAGTAGTGCATCATTTTGTCCTAAGCGCAGCCATCTGGGAGAAAGTCAATAGCACACCTTAGATACCAGAAGGACATTAAAATTCTACACTGCTGGGACACAAAATTTCATAAAATCAGCTGTCTTTTTTGGTCACACGCAGACAGAGGAACATGGGGAGGAAGGCCTCACAATCCTCCTAACACAATGGGTCAAATTGTGTGTGGTGTCTTGCGAAGCTCAGAGTTTGCAGGTTTTGGCAGCATCACAACCCATTCCACCAGATCGGCTGCAACTTCGGTGACCTTTGCTTCCACTGTACCAGTCAGGCAGTGGCATGGGCATCTTTTTCGATATTGGCCTACAGACGGGATCAGCAGGTGTCTGCAGAAGCTGCCTTTGGGAGGAGAATCCCTCCTTGGGTGCTGAGTCAGGATGCCTGAAGTGAACATGAATCTTAGTTGATAGTGACAAACTAGGAGGTATTTTTCTATTTTCCCACCCTCATAGAAGAGATTTGGGTATATAACCAGCTTGGGTGACAAATCCGCACTGAGGAAGAAAGACGAGTTGAACTTACCATGAAGGTGTCTTCTCTTCAGTGGGACAAAGCCGTCCAAGATTCCCACCCTCTAACTGAATATTTGGAGTGTGGTATTGAAGGAGTTGTGTGCCTGGAGAAGGCAGCTCCCAGCGTCCAGAAGAGCTCCCAAAATTTTTCATAGCCCTGCCTGAACAGTTGGACATGTGACCTAACCAGCTTGGATGACTTCAGCCCACTGAAGAGAAGACATTTTCACGTCAAGTCCAACTTGTCTGTCCCAGCCTTCTTTCTTTGTTTTCTTTTCTTGAATAAAATCCTTGGTCTTCCTGCTGTCATCTCACAAAAAAGGCTATATGTGTTGTTGGACTTTGCTGGTCGTAAAATAAAAGCCTAAATTCCGAAAATAGGTTTCTCTGCCCAGCTGTGAACATGCTGATAGAACAGAGTAAGCTGGTATACTTTAGTAACTTTTTCTTTGATATATTTGAAGCAGCATACCAAGACGCAGAGTAACGTTCCAATCAAAATAACACAGATAACAATGTTTTGGAAAGAGTCTGGTTTTAGCTCAGTTTTTCCCTCTTCCTAGCTCTGGAGCTGCTCAAGACGGCCATCAGCAAGGCTGGATACACTGACAAGATAGTACTTGGGATGGACGTGGCGGCTTCCGAATTCTATCGCGATGGCAAGTACGACCTGGACTTCAAGTCTCCAGATGACCCGAGCAGATACATCTCTCCTGACCAACTGGCTGACCTCTATAAAGGCTTTGTCAAGGGCTACCCAGGTGAGTGCAGAAGGGGGTATTTGGCTAAGTTTCCAGGAGTTTTTTGACCTTCTGCACGTGACAGCTTTATGAAGACTGCTTTAAAAAATGCTTGTGACCAGCGGTAGAGAGTCTTCCATGATTGCTGTCTTCACTGCAAAGTGTCAGTTGTCAAGGTATTGCAGGCAACTGGGAATTTGGGGAGGGAGGGAGTGTTCCTGTGTGCGAACGGCCGCCTCCTCCTGTCACCATTGGTACGTTTCCAAAAGGGCTGTTTGGATGCCAAGCCCAAGAGAAACTGAAATAATTAATTGGAGCTCTTGTATTGTACATACCCAGCTGTTTTTCATCACGGAATCCAACGTGTGGCTTCCATGGCACTCCCAGCAGACCTCCCACCCAGACCTGTTTAGCTTTAGCAAGGTGGCTATATGAATCCCGCCTATTCTCTAGGCCTCAAACCAAGCTCTAACCAAATTGGTTCCTGGGCCATAAACAGTCTCAGCTGGTGGTGTCGAGAAAGCCCCCTTCTCTTCCCGAAACCACGGCATGCTTTTGCCAGTCAGGTCATCCTGAGCTAAATGGAAAAACTCCTCCTGTTCTGGTTCACCCGGACAGTGTTTCTAGAGGTGACTTCTGCTTTGTTCCCCGTTCCTCAGTGGTTTCCATCGAAGACCCCTTTGACCAAGATGACTGGGCTGCTTGGAAGAAGTTCACGACCAGTGTGGGCATCCAGGTGGTTGGGGACGATTTGACGGTGACCAACCCCAAGCGCATCGCTAAAGCCGTGGAAGAGAAAGCTTGCAACTGCCTTCTGCTCAAAGTGAACCAGATCGGCTCCGTCACAGAGGCTCTGCAGGCGTAAGTCATAAGAACAATGCTAACCAGCCTGGGCTGGGATCAGACCAGAGTCCATTCCTCCTCCAGTCCTTCCAGCATTCAGTGCTAATACTGCGAGTGGCCCACCAGGTGCCTTTGGTGAGCCTGCGTGCAAGGGATGTGAAAACTATATAGCCTTCTGACTAGGGCTGCTGCTCCCGACCACCTGGTCTGCTAAGGCATTTGCAATCTCAGATCAAAGAGGATCAAGATTGGTAGCCATAGATCGACTTCTCCTCCATAAATCTGTCCAAGCCCCTTTTAAAGCTATGCAGGTTAGTGGCCATCACCACCTCCTGTGGCAGCATATTCCAAACCCCCATCACACGTTGCGTGAAGAAGTGTTTCCTTTTATTAGTCCTAATTCTTCCCCCCAGCATTTTCAATGAATGCCCCCTGGTTCTAGTATTGTGAGAAAGAGAGAAAATTTTTTCTCTGTCAACATTTTCTACCCCATGCATAATTTTGTAGACTTCAATCATATCCCCCCTCAGACGTCTCCTCTCCAAACTAAAGAGTCCCAAACGCTGCAGCCTCTCCTCATTAGGAAGGTGCTCCAGTCCCTCAATCGTCCTCGTTGCCCTTCTCTGCACTTTTTCTATCTCTTCAATATCCTTTTTCTGAGGAAGGGAAGGAACATGGAGTTTGGAGTTGGTTTTGTTTGTGCTGCGGCTGATTAATTCTGGGGCTTGGCTGCTTTCCCAAAATAAGGCATGCAAATCTTAACTTTTCTCAAATCCCGTCTTGCTTCAGATGCAAGCTTGCCCAGTCCAACGGTTGGGGCGTGATGGTGAGTCACCGCTCTGGAGAGACCGAAGACACCTTTATTGCAGACCTGGTAGTTGGACTCTGCACTGGACAGGTGAGTGCTCTCCCGTTGTGCAGGTTCCTTTCTGTTTTCTGATAAGACAGGCAGGGAGGGGTCCATCATAGAATAGGGGTAGGTCAGCTTGCAGGGGCTGCTCTGTTCTCAGTGCTGTGGTTGATGTGTTGGAAAACCGCATTGCTGTCCATCTGGACCTCCCTCCTAGGTGGTGAAACTGTGTAGAGCTAACTGATGGATTAGTGAAGCTAATGATGCCTCAGCTAAAATTCATTCGGGGTTACTGAGAATTAACTTAATTTTTCTATCTTGGAGGACAGCGAACAGGATTTCTATTTGCCTGGACCGAAATTCTCACATAGTGGCCAACCTGGAGGTCCAACAATAGGGCATGGAGGCTGAGACCTTCTCCTGATATTGCTTTCTGGCTGTGGGATTTAGAGGTTGACTGCCTCTGAATGTGGAGGTTCCTTAGGACCCGCTGATAGACCTATCCTCCATGAATCTCTGTAATCCTCTTTTAAAGCTGTCTGCGCACATGGCAAACATTGACTTTGCTTCCCAGCATTCTCAACTCTCTTCCTGCTGTTCCCCTTGACCAATGGAGTTGTTTCTCTTTCCAGATTAAGACTGGTGCGCCTTGCCGATCTGAACGCCTAGCAAAATACAACCAGCTTCTGAGGTACGAGTTGAGTTCCTGGGTGAGGAATCAGGGAGCAAGCCAAAGAGACAATAGGAGGAATGCATGAACCTTCCTAGGGAGAGAGTTCCACCATGACCAAGAAGTCAGTCTCCTGGATTGCCATCCTTCTAATCTCAAAGAGCAGGGAACCTGAACCACTGAAGATGCCTGTAACCTTCGACCATATCATGAAGAACTAGGAGGCCCTTCAGGAATGTTAATCCCAAACCATATAAGCCTTTGAAAGGCAAGAGTAGGACCTTGAATTGTGCGCAGAAGTAAATTGGGAGCCAGTGTAGATGGGCCAAGATTGGAGTAATGTGGTCCTAGTGGCCCATTCCAGTTACCCTCCTGGTGGCAGCGTTCTGTACCAGGCTTCCTTTAGCTGCTGCTCTTTGCATGTGTCTAGAAACGTCTAAGCCCGTGGTGGCGAACCTTTGGCACTCCAGATGTTATGGACTACAATTCCCATCAGCCCCTGCCAGCATGGCCAATTGGCTATGCTGGCAGGGGCTGATGAGAATTGTAGTCCATAACATCTGGAGTGCCAAAGGTTCGCCAACACTGGTCTAAGCTTAATGGCCACAAAGTTCCAATCCCTTGTGGGATCTCAGAGTTTTGACGATACGTTATTGTGTGGTGTGGGGGAATGCTTCCTTTGGTCTGTCCTGACCCTCTGGCCCAGCAACCTGCTTTGCTGAGGTCGTAGCAGCGCTGTGGGACAGACTCCCCCCACCCCCTCAAACTCTTGCTCTTCCCTTTTTTCAGGATCGAAGAGGAATCTGGGGAGCAAGGCCCGCTTTGCCGGGCAGGAACTTCAGGAACCCACGTTTGTCAACTAAAGTTCTCGGGGCTCAAGACGAGGCACCCCCCCCTCCAACAGTTTGCATTTGAAAGCACTAGTCACCTAATTAGAGATGCCCCCCCCACCACTAGACAAGAAGAAAGGCAGCTGATGGATCAAGATCTCACTCTCTAGATGGGGGGACAAACGTGGTGCGCCTGTCTTTTCTCATCTCTTCCCCACCGTTTCAAGCTCTTTCACCTGCTTGGCTTTTCAAAGCTTTGGCTGCTGCTTTTTTTTTTTCCCTGTGGACAGACCCTCATTTGCTCCTTACTTCGCCACCCCTTCGGAGGGTTTCAATCTTCCATGCAGAAGCTCAAGAGGGAAAGAAGAGCAAGTTCCAAGTGTTGCTAGGGCTGGCAGCTTTAAAGCTGCCACCATCTTTCCCTCCTTGCCTGGGGAGGGGACGTGCAGTGTCCCCTCTTTCTCCTCCCTTCTCCCTGCTCTCTCCCTGTTTAATGTGTGAGGCCCTTAACTTGCTCTTCTGCAGCCTGTGAAGGCCCCTAGGCAAACCGAAAACATTAGTTCTCATCAATGACCAGTAAATAAAAAAAAAAGAGAAACCTGTGTGTGTCTTGGAGTTCTTCTTGGAAGGGTGGGGTTGGAGGACTGTCTTCTTGTCCTGAGGTCCCGAGAGCGTGAAGGACACTCCAGGGGAAGTCAGATGTCACATGCTTACATGCTTCCTATTGTTTTAATTTCCATGCGCACCAAATAATAGGTTGATGTGAGATGTGGGATTTTGAATCCACAAATCATGTGCTATACAACCTTTTGGTAATTTAGAACCTTTGCTAGCTTATGGTGATTGATGGCGGGCATAGATTATTTTTTGGGGAGTTGGGTGTTTAATTTTTTAGAGCTTTGACAAATACCAGCCTGTTGCCCTGAGAGAAAATTGCTTGAAGGATGGGGGAGGGCTTGCCTCCAGCAGCCTCTTCTGCTTCATGCAACTTTATTTTATCCCTGAGAGGCCGCTTGACAGGGAGAGGGGCGAAAGAAGACAAACCACCTCCCTGATTTGCACTCATGACTGTTTTTACTAGCCTTTCAGTTTCAGCAAATTTAAAATGCCCGTTGCTTGCAAGCTGTTCACCGAGAAATGTTCAGCGCTTTTGCGTGTTCACGGAGGCAGTGTGTTGGTGGCAATCTTTTTTTGTGGATGGTGCAGTTACAGAGCAGCTGTGCATGCAAGCATGGATTTCCATTCAGAGTCACTGTGTTTGTTCCCCATCCAGAGTGGTACCTCTGTTAACGTGGGCAGCAAAAGCAAACAGGGGTCTTGTTACACTTTATTATACATGTAGAGCTTGGAAGCTGCTGCTTGTACAGAATGCTGGGCTAGACTTGGGTGCTGTGTGGTTTCCGGGCTGTATGGCCGTGTTCTAGCAGCATTCTCTCCTGACGTTTCGCCTGCATCTGTGGCTGGCATCTTCAGAGGATCTGATGTTGGAAAAGCAAGTGGAGTATATATCTGTCCAGGGTGTGTGGGGAGTGTCCAGAGTGGGTGGGGAAACCTTGTCTGTGAGTAACAAAGGCGGCAACCAGGTCAATAGTTGATGGCATCTGAATAGAAGTATGAGTAACAATGAAGACTATAGCCTGGGAGTAACCCTGTAGATAGCAAGGTCACTGGTGGGAGCATCTGAATAGAAGTATCCTGGTCTTTGTTTCTTTTGTCTATGGTCATCCTGTGTTTGTGTGGAGCTGGTTTGTGACAGTCGTTAGCCTAGTATTTTCTAACACTGGCAGCCAAGTTCTGTTCATTTTTACATAGTTTCTTTTCCTTCCTGTTAAAATTGTCCATGTGCTTATGGATTTCAATTACTTTCTCTGTGTAGTCTGGACGTAGTGGCTTTCAGAGTGGTCCAGAATTTCTGTTTTTTTCAAAATAATATTCTATGTCCAGGTTTGGTTTATCATGTGTCTCTGCTATTTGCTGATTTTTCTTCTGGCTGGAAATAGTCTTCGCAGTGCCTTCGCGGTTCTTTGATTACGATGTCTGCGCTGGGCGCTTTGGTGGTTCCTATGTAGACTTTGTCCCACAGCTGCATGGTATGCGATAGAGCTCCTGCAGTAGCTAGAGAGATCCCTCTTATCCTTTGCTGAACATTAGCATCTGTTGAATTTTCTTAGTGGGTCTGTAGATTGTTTGTAGGTTGTGCTTCTTCATCAGTTTTCCTATGCGATCAGTGGTTCCCTTGATGTATGGTAAGAACACCTTCCCTCTAGATGGCTCTTTATCTTTGTTCATGTGGCTTGTTCTTGGTCTTGCAGCCCTTCTGATTTCTGTATTAGAGTAACCATTAGCCTGTAGAGCCCTCTGTTTAGGTGGATTCAATTCTATCTTGTAGGAGGTGAGGTTCACAGGTGATCTCTGTTTTAAGCGATAAAAATTGCCAAAGGTTTTATGGTGCTCCTTTTTTTTGCCCTGGATGGTGATTGGAGTTTTTGTGTAGATATCTGTCTGTGTGCGTAGGTTTTCTGTATACTGTGTGTCCCAATTGCTGGTTTGGTTTGCGGATGACTAAAACATCTAAAAATGGTAGTTTTCCTTCATTTTCTTTCTCCATAGTAAATTGGATGTTTGGGTGGATCTTGTTGATATGGTCCAGGAACTTGTTTAGTTCTTCTTCTCCGTGGCTCCAAATGGTGAATGTGTCATCCACATAACGGAACCATATGGTGGGCTTTTTTGGTGCTGTTTTCAGGGCTTGCTTCTCAAAATGTTCCATATAAAAATTAGCTATTACAGGGCTAAGAGGGCTACCCATGGCTACCCCATCTTTCTGTTCATAGGGCTAAGAGGGCTACCCATGGCTACCCCATCTTTCTGTTCTGGGCTAGACTGCTGGTTGGGGCCAGATACTGAAAGCACGGGACCCTGATACTGCAGCAAGTACGCTGGCTACAGATCTGCTCCCAAGCTTAAATTTGAGATGTTTTTGTCCTTCAAAGCCCTGCATAGCAGGGGACTGGGCTACCTGAGGAAGATGCGACCACTCTAGGAAGCTCCTCTGGTGCAAGAGCATCTCCTTAAGCATGCCCTCTGGCCCAGCCAGGACAGCCAGAATTTTATTTGATTTCTTGCAGTGTTAGGAAGCGGACATTTGCACTTCTCCATTCACCTGCCACATTTTGGCACCATGTGCCTGGTTCAGGGAGGAGCTTTTTAGTCCACACTGCATTTGACTCTGCGTTCATTTATTGGCAGTCCTAATTGGACATTTCAACTTGTGGTCTTTTAGGGTTTTTTTAATGCAATGTTTTAAAAACCCCTATGGAGAGGCAGGGCTGTAGAGGAGGAAACAATGAGCATGGTTAAAAGACCATTAAATCAAGTACATGTTTTGACATTCCTATATTGAGCAAAAATGTGAGCGTCCATAGCAGGCAGAGTGACTTTTCCCAACAGCAGCCATTGGTAATAAGAGAAGTTCACTTTTATAGCTCTTAGGTGGCTAATCTGTTGCTGTGGCTAATTATTTTTGAGTTCAGGCCAGCTGGTTGCTTAAAATCAGACTTTTCCAGATCTCGTCACAATTGATAAGGTAGTAAAATAATTCAGTGTGAAATTTTGCTATGGACACTTTAACTTTTAGTCTTAAAAATACTTGTTTAGGGAATTATTGACTGTACAGGGTCTTTCATTCTTCACACTATGTATATGCACAACACAACACAAGCCTTTATTGGCATATAAAACAGGACAAAATTTTAAAACAAAACAAGGTTAAGAAATGCAGTTAAAACTACTATTTTCCAGTATAAAATTTGCAACAGTTTCACAAAAGAGCACATCAGAGCTGTTCAGGAGATTGGGTATCTTATAACACTCGTGCCACTGAGAACATTGCAAGAAAATGGAATTCATGTATTTCATGCGTATCTTATTGTATTTAGGGCATAGAAACAAAGAATGGTCAAGTGTTTAAACCGTAGTCATATCACATGAACAAACTCTTTTAGAACGTTCCATATTCTTAAATCTTCCCTCCAGCAGAGCTGATGGCAGCACATTACATCTTACAGTAGCCAAGGCTCTCCACACTATATGTTATTTCAGCACTGGATGTTAAGTGTTTTTTTACATTGGGTGACCACCTTAACCACAATTTTGTGCTGGTATGGAAAGTTTCAGTGCCCCCTTGTGGACTGCAAGGAACATAGCATCCCCTTACAGATGGGGTGAACAAGAACAGCAAACAAAAGGTTCAAACAATGTCCATTGAAACAAAAAATTTTTTCAATAATCCACTGAGCTACTAAGCATATTTTCCAAGAGCACTTGGAGTTGCTCTGTTAAGCATGGTGTTTTTCCCATCCAGGAAACTACATGTTTTTGAGAGCTAAACTACAAAACAAGAGCTATAAATCAGGGCAGAAAGTCTTCCTCTGTTAAGCAGAAGTTGCCAGTGTGTGTCAGCTGCAGTTTCGAAGTCTAGACTCTTCCAGGTTCCTGAATGCCTTTCAGCATTCTGCTTTGACATAGTTAACCTTGGAGCAGTCTGCAATTATAACCTTGAGGGTAAATAGGGTGGGAGCCCTAGAAGAGGCTTGTGGCAAGATTCCTGACAAAGGTGGGGAGTAATTTCCCCGTCTTGCATACCTTCTGGCCCTTCCCTATTGCCTAGCAGCAACAGCAACAATTATTATGCAAGTCCTGTATGTCTGATTTCAAATCAATTTGCAGCATTTATGTATGGTGGCAAATGTGGGTGGTTTGTTCAGAGGTCCCATTCTATTTTGCTTCCTATAGAGCACCACCATGCGGGTGAGAAATGGATACAGAGCATGTATAGAAACCTGCTTTTGATCCATAGGTGTGTGATTTGAAAGGTACTAGCCAATTCCTTACCTCTGCTCTGCTGGTTCACATGCCCCTTGTCCTTTACTCTGGTTTCACTACTTTCAGCTAAAGATCTGGTGCTTGCTCAAGCTGTGCTGCCTCTTCCTTCAGAATCTTTCTTCAAAATCCTCCTCTGCTGCAAAAGTTTTGGCACAGCCCCTTACGCTAAAATTCATCCTGAATGCTGGCAACTGAAATGAGTGCCTATTCTTGCCCTGTTGATTCCTTGCCTTCTGGTGCCACCAGTGTATTTGATTGTAAACACTTTGGGGCAGGTTCCCTACGCTTTGGTGCTATGTAACTAGAGCTGCACCAGTAACACATTTCTCCTGTATGCTTAGAAGTGTAAAAACCACAAGAATCGTACTCGAGGGTTTAAGTTAAAGGAGACATATCTACACCTCCCAACCAGTAGCTATTGTATGCTGGCAAATGCTTTGACTCTACACAATTGTGCAGTACTGTGTGTCTTCAGAAGCCTGTGACTGGGATGATAACTGCAAATGGGTATTACAAGTAGGTTAGTGGAGGGCACTGTGGCTGTTGTCCGAAAAGCAGCCAGACATGGAAGGAAGTCAGGACGGAAGCCGCCGTTGAGGCCAGAAACAGCAGAATATCCAGAGTTAGTATTGTAACCACAAGGTTAACCCTCTGCTCACAGACTAGTATCTTACTCCGCTCAGGGCAGGAAGCTATTGTGGAATAGTTCATCCAGTCCTGACCTCCCTTTGTGTTGAATTTCTGCATTATGTTAAGTCACCCTATCTGCTTATGGTACAGAGGCTTTGCTAACTCTTAGTAGAAGCTGGGGCTGCAATTCCTTTTTAACTGTCGTTCCCTCTTTCAATAATTGGCATAATACCTGTAAACTTTCACACACAAACTGAATACTGGGATATGTATTCTAGTTAAGTGCTGAGTAGTGCCAAAGTGTTGTTGGGATGAAAGTGCTAGACTTCAGCCAGCGAGACCTGGGTTCAAATCTCTGCTTATCCATGAAAGTTCATTGGGCAACCTTCAGACAAATGCTCTGGCCAACTATTTAATGGCTTTAGGATAATTTGCAGGGAGGGGGAAGAGGCAACCCCAGCTCTCTGGAGGAAAGCTGGAACAAAAGAGATGGTTGACAGATAAAATACAGGAACCAGCTGTGTTAGTCTGCAGTAGCAAAATAAGCCACAAGCCCAGGGGCACCCTATAAACTAACAATGCTACATCCACCTCAACCCTTTGCTGAATCAGAGCTCATTTCCTCAAATGCATTAAGTGTTTGTGTATGAGGCAAAAGCTTTTACACTCAAAGCTGAAGCCAGTAGAATGCTGCGTCACTACTTTTCTATTGACTATACCTTTGAATATAAATACTTCTGCCTGATGAACAAACAGTTCAGGCATCTGGAGTGAGTTCTGATTTAGGCAAGGTGATGCTTAAGGGGTTTAGGCTGCTGCTGACTTCCAGAGATCCCTCGTGGGGTTTTCAGAAGTGGTTTGCTGCTGCCTGCCTCTTTCTAATGACCCTGGACTTCCTTAGTGGCCTCCCATCCAAATTCTAACCAGGTTTGACCGTGCTTAGCTTTGGAGATCAGATGCAATTGGGCTAGCCTAGGCATCCAGGTCAGCCGTTCTACACAAAACCCACATTTTCTTTACTGCTGAATAACGATTTGTAGAGTTGCAGGAAGGGAGGCTGTGTTGGTTGTAACTGGATGAAGTATACATTGTGAGCTCGCCTGAAGGCAGGTCCGTGGAGGTAAAAGCCAGTGCTCGCGCCCTCAAAATGTGGGACATTATAAACCTCCTCCAGATCTGGAGAGCTGCAGTTTGCAAGTCAGTCCTCCTTTCCCCCATGTTTTGTAATAATAATAAGAAGAGTTTGGATTTATATCCCCCCTTTCTCTCCTGCAGGAGACTCAAAGGGGCTTACAATCTCCTTGCCCTTCCCCCCTCACAACAAACACCCTGTGAGGTAGGTGGGGCTGAGAGAGCTTCGAGAAGCTGTGACTAGCCCAAGGTCACCCAACTGGTGTGTGTGGGAGTGTACAGGCTAATCTGAATCCCCCAGATTAGCCTCCACAGCTCAGGCGGCAGAGCGGAGAATCAAACCCGGTTCCTCCAAATTAGATATACGAGCTCTTAACCTCCTACGCCACTGCTGCTCTTAAGGATGCATTTTCAGGCCTGGGGTATGACTGATTGGCTGCTGCCACTAGCAAATAAAGACGTGGCATCAATGGCGATGGAATGGGGTGTTGGAGAGCTGGATCATTGTGTACCTCCCACAGGAATGTGATTTGAAGCTCAAGATGAAGGAAGAAGACACCCAACTGAAGCCACCTTATCTGCTTGGTCTATTTTGTGTCTTCGCCACAAGCCACTGAAGTGTATACATACATGACAAAAATAATAATGACTAGCCTTGGACTCAAGTTGCTGCCTTTCCCCTGCGACAGAGCTCCTGGGCCTTTAACGGCTCCCAAGATGAGCAGAAACATTCAACCATAGAAGCTTCAACCATCCTTGCCTTTCGGGGTGGGGTAGGGTAGGGTAGGGTGGGGTGGGTGGGGGTAAATCATTACTGGTTTAAGCTTGGCTTGCCAGCGCTGCTGGTTTTCCCATTGGTTGCAAACTACACTCGGTTGGACTACAAATTCATTGAGCAGATAAATCACAGGGTGAAATGTGTTCAAGGGTTGTTATTCTAGGAAGAACTGATTGTCTAAAGAGCGCCTGGGGGAGGCGGGTTGCACATGGGTGTAAGTAACGAGTGTGTGTGTGTGTGAGAGAGGTTGGGGGGTACATTGGCTGTTCTAAAAGGGATGTTATCACAGTGGAATTTGAAATCTGTTTGTGTGTAAGCAAGCAAGTTGACGTCAAGTCACAACAAAAGAAAGAAACAAAGGGTGCGCCAGCCCAAATTGTAAGGGAGTGGAGGAAGGTCATTTATAAAAAAACCCCAATCAGAATATTATATAGAAAGCTAATCACCATATTGACATTTGCCTGTTTAATTAGCCTTTCATTCTGCTTTTACAGCGTGCCGAGGAAAGGCTGCGTGACTCATCAATCACGATCGGAAGCTGAGTTGCAATTTTTTGATTGCAGAATAAATTTTTGATGGTCTTTTTATTTAATTGGATGGGATGAACTGGCCCTTCTTAGGTCTAGGATGGAGAATAGGAATGGTTGTATTACTTAGTACCATGGCCGCCTGGTACGTGTGTGTCCTGTGCGCACATGTGTAGAATTAAACAGTTATTACAGTTTGAATGAAGGATTTTGCACACTGTCCATGCAATATACAAATGTCTAGGATCAATTCAGATTTTAAGCTATCCAGCTGACATCCAACTCGTTGAACCATGTCCAAAGATGCCGTCAATGTAACCAATTTCTGTGTATTCTCCTTGTTGATAACCATAGTAACTGATTCCAGTTCTCCTTTAAACTAATCTAACCCCAATATAGATAAATGTGCAGCATGCTTGCACTTAATATAACACAAGCAGCATCTCAGATGTGTGTATGACTGCTTAGAATAAGCCCGTCAGACATGAACTGGGTTTGCTTTAGTGTTAGAAAAACTAGGCCCAATGTAAAAATGACGCTGGAGAGATAAAGAATTTCCCTGTGCAACTTTCTGTTTGGTCAGCGTCTCTCATAAACGGTGTTTTCAAGCAGCTAACAAAGTAAGGGGATGGGGGGGGGGGGAATGTAACTCAAACGAATAATTAAGTATCTAAAGGTCAAAAAGGAATTAGGGCCACTAAATTAAAACCTGCTATACAGCAAAAATACAAATGCATTTATTCAAATTAAAACAATAATTTCATAGTAGAAGGCTCATAACTGCCTGCCTTATGTGTATAAAATCACAATAAATTAACACACAGAGTTGTAATGTGGCCCAATCTCCACTAGGGGAGGTAAAGAGTTGGGATATTCCCATATAAGGAAGAAAAGGCACAATTCTTCCAGATTGCTGGAGAGCTTGAAGCTGTAGTTCAGGGTTCTGCAACCTGCAGCTCTCCAGATGTTCATGGACTACAAATCCCACCAGCCCCTGCCAGCATGGCCAATTGTCCATGAACATCTGGAGAGCCACAGGTTGCAGACCCCTGCTGTAGAAAATTCACCTCAGGAGGACTCAAAATTTGTTACAAACTATATATCAATATTCCAGGCATGAGAAAATTTGTATATGATTGCTGAAAGGAGGGGTTGAGTGGGCGAATTGGTTGGCGAATAGTTTGTATTTTGGTTTTCTGTTATGAATGTTGCAATGGATGTTATATGAATTCTCCCAGAATTTGTTAGCCTGAAGTTGTAGGTTCACATCAGAACAACTCCCAAGTTTTTAAAAAAGTAACCCAGTGAGGTAGAGATGGGACAAGGAATGAACCCACAGCCTGTGAGGACTGGCAGTTGGATGTTTCCTTATCATTCAGTAATTCATTAAGTGTCAATAATTTCTATACCGCCCCAGAGAGGGCGAAACTGATCCCAATTCTGATTTCTCATAAGATCCTTTACGACAAGAATGAGGAATTTGAATATGGATCTCTCCATCCTGATCTTGCATTCCAATCTGTCTGCATTTACAAAGTGTCATAGTAATCACAATAATGATATGAGCCTGTATATCTCCTATGCACCTTTTATACATTTTAGATAGACATTTTATGCTTATAAAGCAGCATAGTACGCATGTTATACAAATTCTAGTAAAGATAACAGGGTATGTCACATTGTGTATATGTATACATACCCTGTTAACTTTGAATTCCAGGCACACACACACACATATATTGCTCATTGATTAATGCAATTTTAGGCTGCCTTATAAGAGAAGAGTTTGGATTTATACCCCACCTTTCTCTTCTGTAAGGAGACTCAAGGTGGCTTACAAACTCCTTTCCCTCCCTCTCCCCACAACAGACACCTCGTGAGGTAGGTGGGGCTGAGAGAGCTCTGAGAAAACTGTGACTAGTCCTGTGGTGGCGAACCTTTGGCACTCCAGATGTTATGGACTACAATCCCCATCAGCCCCTACCAGCATGGCCAATTGGCCTAGCTGGCAAGGGCTGGTGGGAATTGTAGTCCATAACATCTGGAGTGCCAAAGGTTCGCCACCACAGGACTAGTCCAAGGTCACCCAGCAGGAATGCAGGAGTGTGGAAACACATCTGATTCTCCAGATAAGTCTCTGCCACTTAGGTGGATGAGTGGGGAATCAAACCCGGTTCTCCCGATTAGAATCCACCTACTGTTAACCACCACACTATGCTGGCTCTTATAAGTACAAAATACCTGCCTCAAGTAACCTCAACAGTTGCCTTCGGCCATATGGGCACATGCACACATTTCCCAATTTTGAGGGACCAGAGAAATGACTTTAACATGTGCATATAGGTTTAACTCCAGAAAACTATAGCTTTCGAAGAAGTTGGCTGTAAGAAAACAATATGATTCATTCATTCATTTCAGCATGTGGTTCAGCTTGGTTTATTTTTAAACAGGAGCTGTGTGGCGTAGTGGTTAAGTGCTTGCACTGCCATTCACACGGTCAGGAACTCGAGCCCCCTGTGGGTCAGATACCCTGGCAGCTGGCTCATGGTCAACTCAGCCATCCATCCATTCTTGATAGGAAAATTAGTATCTAGCTCCATGGTGGCGAACCTTTGGCACTCCAGATGTTATGGACTACAATTCCCATCAGCCCCTGCCAGCATGGTCAATTGGCCGTGCTGGCAGGGGCTGATGGGAATTGTAGTCCATAGCTCATAGTTAGGGGGTAAATAATATCCAGGAAAGCAATGGCAAACTACCCTACAAAAGCGGCTTGCCTATACTGCTCACAGTGGTACCCCAGGGGCGGATACGACTGAAGGGGAAGCTTTACCTTTATAGGTATGTGCATATAGGTATAAAAAGAAATCGTGCTCTTTATATTACAGTATATTACAGTAAACCTTTCTCAATGACGGCCTGGGTGAGAGAAAGGATCTCCATAGGTGTGGTTTCGTTTGTTATGACCATTGCACCTTTATAAGGTGCTCTTAATAAGCAGGTGCTCTGCCATCCTGGGCAGAGTTCCACCCTTCTGTGGGCTTTTAGGAGAGGCTCAGTTCTGTTCAGGATGGCACTTTGGGTGCCAACGGATGCCAAGCACCTTTTTGTGTGTTATTTATTTAATTTTCCATTAGGGGTTTAAAGAAATCCTAATTGCATTGCAGTAAAAGCAGCCGCCTCGGGTAAAAGAGAAAGAGACATATTTGCCCCCTTCTCCCCCTCCCCCACCCACGCCCACGCCAACGCCTCCCCTCAGGAGCCGAGCGCGCCAACCGCCGCCCCGCCCCGCCCCCCCCCGCGCCTCCTTCTCCCGCCCAATCACAGCCCTCCTCCCTTCCTCCTTTCTCATCACCCTCCTTTGCTGGAAGGGAGAGGGGGGGGGGAAAGAAAACCCTCACACTTCTGTCCTCCTGCCTGATTGGCTCCGTCGCGATGCCGGGGTCATGAGGTCTCTCCCCCTCGCCCGCGCCGGTTCTGGAGCCAATCAGGGTGCGCGATGTTGGCATGTGGCGACACTGGCCTGTCTGGGGGGTGGTTGCTGGGTGTCTCTTTGGTTGTGTGAGGACGAGGAGGAGGAGCAGCAGGAGGAAGGAGGCGAAGGAGAAGCTGTGGCTGCTGTTATTATTATCATCATCACCACCACCATTATTACTACTGCTCTGTCTCCCTTCACCCCCTTTTTGCATAGATCGCTCCCCACAGAGAGAAAGGAGGGAGCGCATTGAAGGCTGGCTGGATTATCCCCTCCCCTCCTTCACACTCACCCAACCCCTTTATAGCTTTCTCCCTCAGCTCCTCTGCCTGCCTCCTCCTCCTCCTCCTCCTCCTGAATCTCTCCCTCTTTCTCTTCCCAGACCACATTGTCTCCTCCCCTCAACAGGCTCCCAGTCTCTCCCCCCCTCCTTTTAAAAATTACTTCCCCTTATTGAAATGCTTGAAAACCTTACTCCATGAGCATCAAACAATCCTACTGAGCCAATTTTGGTTCCCCCGCTTCTCCCCCCAAATAGCTTTCATTCATAATAAAAGCCCCTCCCATCCCCTAATACCTTGGTCTCCCTCTCTTGTTCGCAGCCCCTCCAGGCTATTTTCTCTGTTCTTTCCTCCCCTAGTCGATACATATATTTTAGTCCCCACTCCATAGTCTCTTTCTCCCCCACCTTTCTTCTTCTTCTTTTAGACCTCCTTTGGGATTTCCCCACCTCCCACCATCGCCAGAGAAACCCTACTGATGGTGTAATTTGCAAGGGGAAGGTAAGTAAGGAAGTTGCTGGCTTTGATTGCTTTTGTGTATTTTTTAAATTCTCTTTTGCCTTCCTTCTTTCTGTTGGCCTGTGTAGGATGGGATGGGGATATGTGTCAACAGCGATTCTGTATTATCTTTTATTTAGTTGAAGAGGTGAAAGGGACCCTTTAAACATCAGTGTGGTGGTTTTACATACAAGTGAACAAAAAAAAAGTAGCAGGAAATTGGCTTTTTTGTTTTTTATGCTGTGGTCATGAGTGTATGCAAATCTCTTAAATGTTGTGTTCAGTTCCCCCACCCCCTTCTGTGGAGCATTTAAATGAAGTCATGTTTTTGTTGTTATGAATTGGAATCAGGGCATTTCCTCTGATGCCTCTTGAATAAATCTGGGAAGACCATGTGGATGTGTTCCCAAAAGGCCTTTAAAATGTCGTTTTGTTGCATTGTTTTTTTTCTACCCCTTCTGGTGCTGTTGACCTTTGGCTAGATTTATGGGTAGTGTTTTTTTGGGGGGGGGGGGGAATACTGTGCAATAATGTAAACCTAGAAAAAATTTAGAATGATGTTTTGGAAACAGTTGGCTTGTGGGGTGAAGGGGCAGGGAGAAACCAACTGTCACATGGAAGGTTTTCAAACTTACTTAAGTTGCCCATCTTCTTGTTTTTCTCCTTTAGGACTACCTGCATTTGAACTGTTTTAGTTGGGAGTGAATGATTCCTATGTGTAAGAAGCTTGTGAAAGAATCCTTAGATAAAAAAGGGTGGGTCAGGGAAGGCTTTAATTTATTCTCCTTTTGTGAATGAATTGTGTGGAGACCTCTGTTTCAGAGATCACATTGAGGGAAACATGTTTAAAATGCTTGTCCTCATCAGCATTAGAGGAGGAAGAATATATATCCACATATGAAATATACTGTATGTATAACTGTGGGATTCTCAGTTATATATGTTTACTTTTTCCTCTTTGCCTTTTTTCCCCCTTTCTTTTAGTGGTTGGGAAGATAATATGGGGGAAAGTTAGGAGACAGAGAGAGAGAAATCACAGGTTTAACTCCAGAAAACTATAGCTTTCGAAGAAGTTGGCTGTAAGAAAACAATATGATTCATTCATTCATTTCAGCATGTGGTTCAGCTTGGTTTATTTTTAAACACAGCTTTTAACATACTGACTGACTTTGCTGATTCCTCGCTTGTGAACAGTTGGTTGTGCAATGTTAAAGTATGTACCTATTTTTGGTTTAGTTTCTGATCTATTTGGCTGACATAAAATGAAATCCACAGTGCAATTCTTTGCCTTTTGGCAAATTGTGGATAGTGAAACCAGTTGAAATAGTGGAAGGGAGGATTTTTGGGTAAATATGGATAGGATTGGATTGTAAATTATTGATATTGTTGTAACTGAGCATTTCAAAAATTGGTCTGTTTTGTTTTATATTTGCATCTCAGGAATGAAACGGTTCTGAGTTTTTGAATTTTAAAAATCCTTGTGAAGTATCATGTTGTGTAATAAATAATTTGCTTGGGCTAATATGCATGTTACTTGGAGACTTATGGTGTTACTGTTATTTCTGCCTCTCTGCCTTAGTATAACTATGCTGTATGCGCTGTCAGATGCGAAATATATATTTCATGATACATTACTGTGACTTTATCTGTATCTATATATATGTAATTTTTGTAAGATATGGGGAACTTGAAGGTTGAGGCAGAAAGTATAATGTATCTATGGAGCTATTTGTCTAAATCTTAAAGAATCTGTTGATAAAAAGTGAGTACCTGTTTTCTTACTGGAGTTTACCCTGTTATTTATTTGCCAAGATTGATGGCTCATGTTTTAATTACCCATTGTGGGTAATCTGTTAGTCAGTGATGGTTGAAGGAAAGAGGAGACACACACAATGCCAGGGTGTGATCTCATTGTTCACTTCCATACTTGGGACCATGCTTTGCTTGGAGATACACAACCCCCTCCCTCCAATAAACTGGGAAGTATTGCCCATAATCTCTGTGTTTGTAGGTTAGAGAGAGGCCATTTAAGGCAAAGAAGGGGGGAGACCCAAAATTCACCTATTTCCTTTTGATTTCTTGCCCCTTTCCTAGGACTGGCATCTCTGGTTGTTTCTTTTGTTTGTGTGAATAGTAAACTTTAGGCTTCTAGTTCACGTAATGAACTCTCCACCCAATACCAAGAACTCTTCAGGCCAGGACAAGGAAGTATTTTGTTTTGTTTCTTTTGTAGTTGTTAAAGTGGTGGAGGAGGAATGGAGAATGAGATTGTGAGATAACAATGAAATGCTTGTAATGGGCTAATTTTGAGACTATGTGGGATTATGAGATTTAGCCAGCATATATAGAGAAAGGTGGGTTCATGTGTAGAAATGATTGTGGGTTTAGAGTGTTATAGAGGTTTGTGCAAGTTGCTGTTATTTATATAGCACTTCTGACTTTGCCAGTGTGTTATCCTCTTCATTTTCTCTCTCTCTGTGAAGTTATTCCCATTTTACAGAAGGCCTTCTAAAGGAATACCTACTATAGACCTGGAACTTGAACCATAGTCTCCTAGTTTGTAAAGCTGTGGACCACACAGGTATTTTGCCTGTTTAAACGAAATATGTTGGATTTGCAGTTTGTGGAGTGTGTTCTATAAATATGACAGTGCTGGCGTGCAGATATGGATGCTTCTTACCTACCATAAAGATTTGGGGCAGATGTGCTTACTTCATTCCATTCCACTAGCCCTCCAGAAAAAAGTTGAGCAGAGAAAAGGTTATTTGTCCAGGACTACCTGATGGACCTCATGGCTGAACGTTAATTTAAATATTTTGATACTTAGATCCAAAGCAGCTTCTGTTATGTGTTTGGCAAAAGAACCATAAAGGGAAACTGAAACATCAAATCTTTGTGAGGTTGAAGGAAGAGTGATTTCTCATTTAAAAGGCAAGTCTGCATAAATCTGGCTACAACAGGGATTGACTGGCATTGTTAGTGTGTGGTCTCTTTTCTTGACTCCACATGGTCAACCAGTGGGTCCTGTGTTTATAGGGTCTAGCTCAGGGGTAGGGAACCTGCGGCTCTCCAGATGTTCAGGAACTACAATTCCCATCAGCCCCTATCAGCATGGCCAATTGGCCATGCTGACGAAAACTGATAAGGGTGCCTGATAGGGTGGATTCCCTAGTACACATCTAGTACCCTGGAGTTCTATACTCCCAGTTAAGGCAGAGTTAGTGATCCTGAGTGTGTGCTCTTGCTTAACAACCTTGCTGGATCAGGCCAGGGTCCTTCTAGTCCAGGAATCTCTTGAAGAATATCAGCACCCACCTAGCGTGCTGGTCCACCAGAAACTAGCCAGTTGATCACAGGGACATCTACTTCCTCCTTATTATCTGCAGAAACCTTGTGGATGAAAAAAATCTGGTCTTCTGTTTAGCCAGCTTGTATATCCCCTCATACTTGAATATGAGTTTGGATTTATATCCTGCTTCTCTCAAACTTTTAAGGAGTCTCAAAGTGGCTTACAATCACCTTCCCTTCCCGTTCCCACAACGGACATGTGAGGTTGGTGGGGCTAAAAGAACTTTAACTAACTCAAGGTCATTCAGCTTGTTTCATGTGAAGGAGCGGGGACTCATATCCAGTTCACCAGATTAGAGTCCGCTGCTCATGTAAAGGAGGGAGGAATCAAACCTGATTCTCCACATTAGAGTCCACTACACCACATTGGCTGTCGCTGCTTAAATTCTGAACATTCTTGGCACTTTTTCAAATGCCTAAGTTGTTGCTTCTCGGGCTCTTGGCAGTTTATAACAAATATTAACTAATCTTGTAATGAACTTCCGTCTGTGCTGCTCAAGATTCACTTGGCTTTGAGTTCACAACCCCTTTTGTTTTCTGTTGGACTGGCACTCCCTGGCTTGCTTTTTAGAGTGGTCCTTAACCTGTAGGTTTGCCAGCATGATATATGCACTGACTAAAAAGCAGGTCAGTGAAAGAATTTATGCAAATGTGTACAGAATTTTTAAAATATGGAAACCTGTAGTGGACAGTTCAATAGCTAGCTTCAACAAGTCTTTCTTCTGCAGGTTTAGATTAATCTTTCTTGTGTTTCTGTTGGCTTTTCTCGTTCACTCCAGAGGCTCAGATTTGACTTCCAAGGTGTGTCTTCTGATCATACAGTTTCTTGTTTATTATTCTCAACATGGGGCATGAATGTAATGGCTTGTATTAAGTTGTTGCAGTTTCTGGTATTCAGAGATACCCTGGGCCTAAACATGCATCCTTGAATATAGGAGAAATAACAGGAAAAGAAGTTGAGCTAATTGCTCTTGCAAGCTGCTTGTGCTGTGTGCAAATTTGGAAGGGTCACTCGATGCTCTGGGGTGATAAGTGAAATTACAGCAAATCTGAGTAGACAATGTGCTTGAGTATGAAGAGAATGGAGGAAGGGGAGGTACATGCAGTAATACAACCTAAATTGATTTGGGGTTTATTCTGCTTCCCCTGCAAATGGCTCACTTGCTATGGATGCATATGGTCATTTGCGCTAGTGGGAATTACTGTTTCACAGTAAAAGCAACAAGTGCTTCTAGCCCTGGTAACAGCAGTCTTGTGTGTTTGTGTTTTAACAAGAGTTGCGTGTGGGTTTGAGCAAGTGTTGAACAGTTATTAATGCCGGCTTCACCCCATGACGGTGGGTGCCAAAATACTCGGTTGGCCTGGATTGTTGTTTTTTTTCTGGTTGCCACAGGGCCCTGTGATGTTGCATTAAGCTTTGGAAACACCTGGGTGCGTTTAGGAGTGCCACATGAGGCCAGAAACAAGCCCCCCCCCCCGCCCTTCTCCTGTTGAAGGAGCTTCTGCAGAAGGCAACTGTGTGGGCCTTTGCTCCCTGGCTCTAATTCATTCCCATATGAGCAGGGCTGGAGGCAAAGGGCTCTTCAGCTCTCAGCTACTCTGCATTAATTGCAACAGAGGATTTGGCAGAGCTCTTCTCACTCTGTGCACCTCCTCTGCTGCCTTCTTTGCATGAACAAAAAGATGAGCAAATGGGAAGGAGCAGCAGAGGTCCCTAATGCTGTTAGGGTTCTTCCAAAGCCTCTGCTGCTGTTCATGCTGTGCAAGAGGAAACTGAATAACATTTTGTGCCTTAACTGACATGGGAGAAAGTAGTGGAGGTGCATGTGGTGTGTGTTTCTTTTTGAGAAATAAGGCTACTTTGGGGGGATAGGTAAGAGCTGTCAGCTGCTTCTTGATGGCGTAGAAATGTCACAAAATTTGCTTTGTCTCATTCTGTATCTAAAGAGTGGGGGCCCCAGTTCCTGTACAGTTCCATGGCGTAGTTCTTTCCACCACTGTCACAACCCCTGTTCTGTAACTGATTGTTCTTCTTCGTGGTCTTGCGTGCACTCCCACATGGGACTGCGCATGCGCATGCCTGCCACAGAGAAGAGCAGCCAATTTTTCTTCAGGCATTCCTGTAGCAACAGAGTGCTCCCTCCCCCTCAGAGCTGTAGGCTGGGAGATTTCCTTGCTCTTTAAGAAGTGCTCCAAGTGTGGGGCGAAGATGGCAGAAAATGACGGTCATCGTAATTGTCGTTTTTATCTCAGTGAGGGGTACATTCCTGCCACATGTAAGGCCTGTGCCTAGTTCACCCCAAAGGCTCACCAGGTTCAGGCTTGGGGATTGAAGGCTGTCCTTTATGCGAGGTCTTTGGCGCCTGATCCAGTCCCCCTTTGGTTGCTTTGATGCTGACTCCTCAGCCTTCTACCTCAGGTTGGCTGGACAGGGCCCTATCTTTTCCCTCTCCTGTGAGGCTTAAGAATCACCCCAAGCCAGTCCCTTCATCGGGGGAATTCCAAAGGGGTTCATCAATCGAGGAAAATCCTATCATTGTCCCTCTGAACCTATGAAGAAGCCTTATGCAGAGTTGGACCCTTGGCCTGTCAAGGCCCGGATTGTCCTCTCTAGCTCTCCAAGGTTTCAGGCCAAGATGAATCCTTTTAACCGGAGATGCCAGGAATGGAACCTGCAATCTGCTAAAGGCAAAATATGTGCTTTATCACTGAACTTTAAAGGCCTTCTCCTTATGGATTCGTTGCTTGCAAGTTTGCCGTTTGAATGAAAACAGATTCTTCTTTTTTTATTTTTGGTGACGGTAGTTGGAAGAATGAAATGGTCTTTCAAGTTATAGTTTTTATGACATGCTTTTTTTTGCTTTCTTCCTGGAGAGGTGACCTGTGTGACTCATCTGTTTTTCAGGCTTTAGGAAATGGAACTGATTTAATGTTATGAGATTGTATCAAATTAGTTGTGAGTTCTTTCTAGTAAAAGAGTGATGGAAAACACCTGGCTTTTTTGCTTTGAAAAATCTAGAACACAGTTGATGATTATCAACTGTGGGGAGGATAACAGCATAACACAAAAGACCTCTGACTTTTTATCTGCTTAGTTAGTACATGTGGCTCATACACTTAAATTCTCTTTTCTCTGTGTGTTTCTTTGACCATTCAGATTCTCTCCCACATTTGACTCCTTTCCACTAGGTTATGTTGATGCATCCACTTGATTTGTAGTAGTTTTGTCACTAGGAAGTAGCCTTCTGTGATCTATTTTTGTTATATTCCCAAACACTAATTGTTGTGATGTATCTCTTGAAGCCAAATCAATCAGTAGGAGAAAGGATTTAATTCTTTTCAAGAAACACTGAGAGTTCAAATATTGATTGAGAATCCCAAGACATGTTGAGTAATAATATTCTTTTGATAGGTGGGAGTTTACACTTATGGAAGTTTTACTTTCTTGTGTAATGCGATTAAAAATGCATGTGTGTGTGGAGAGAGAAATATCCTTTGTTTTTAAAACAAACCGCAGTAGAAACTGGTTTAGCTAGAATCCAGAGGTCTTTTAATAACATTCTTTGAACTGGTCAACAAGCAGCCACAAAGGGAAGATTGGAATTCAAACTAGGAGACCTAATTCAAGGCTAATATTTGCTGTCGACGGAGGACCTCCATGACACTAATGTAGCAGCTTGATTCTAGTGAAAATGGTGCTTTACATTAGGGATGAGCTATTGACTTTGTTTTACTTGAGTCTCTCTGTACTCTGGATTATCTCAGAGAAAAGAGACATGCTGTACTTGGGTTTAAAACTATCTTTCAAGTCTTCTGGAAAATATTTTTTTTACATCCCACCTTTCTTGTTGAGACTCCAAGTAGATTACACAGTGTAAGACAATGCAATCAAACAGACGTCCAGCAAACATCCAACAAACAGCACAGTAGGTCTGAGCCAACAGGAAAGATGGGGTATAAATATTTTTATAAGGACTGGAGTCACAAAAATTAGAAACAGTGCAAAAAAACCCAGAAATACTTGATAAAGAATGCTAAGAAAGGAATTACAAAAATAGAGAAAAGTATTTAAGAAGAGCAAGATAGCACATACAGTAAACAGTGCCATAGACTGCAGTGTTGTTTCTTTTATAAATGCGACTTCCGTTCCCTTGTACTACACACTTATTTCCTTTATAGGCATGCCCTCTCCAATAATTCTGTTTTATGGAATAATAGAAGTATGGAAGTCTCCCTGACTTTCTCAGGCAGGCCATTTCAGAAGTGAAGGCGGAAAACTGTCCAGTGTCACCTTGAAGACTTACAACATTCATTCAAGTATGATCCTTTGGCAGTCAGAGTCTGCCATTATACCGTCACTTCCTCAGATACAAGGGGAAGAAAGCAAGCAATTGTCCTCATTATTGCACAGAAAGTAATGGAAGGGGAGGAAGAAAGTGGGAGGAGTTTGTAAATCCTCAAGGTGAGAGTCTTTCTTTGATATGCTCCATGTGATAGCTGGAAACATGCAGGTATGTTTAGTCATCAGTGGGTTTTTGATATAAAGTGGTTCTTATCTGTCCATTGCAAAGTTTCACTGTGGTGCCTGGGGAATGCAACTTCAAATGTATGCATGCCTATGCTTAACTTGAGGAACAAGACTTCGCAAGGGCCAAACCTTGTTGTGGCAGAAAGAGCAAAGAGTTCCGTAATACTTTAAAGACTTACTAGGTTTATTGCTAAGAATTATCAAATGGGATTCAGTCGAGATTTAGAATTCCAGTTTGTGGAGATTAAACCCTCCCCAGTTTACTCAGGAGCCTGCTTTTAGGTGTCCTGGTGAATTGGAGCCTTGATTCAAGGGATCTCAAACTCAGAAGCTTTCATTCATTCTCTGTGTGTAATGGGAGGAATGAAGGGAGGGTGCAAGAACGAGCTTAATTAGTGCTTGTTGGAGGCAAACCTCTGTTTGAGCAGGTCTGAATTTGCATGAGGTTGCATATAAATAGGCAAGTAGGAAAAAAGGCAAGTGTGTGAGGGGGAAAGAGGTAGCTGTGAAGAAAGGAGGTGGGGGTGACTGAGTGAGGGGTGGTGGCCCCAGAAGGGGAGGCATGGTAGGAAGGAAGTGACAATGTAGATTCTGCTCTGTCTGGTAGGCTCAGAGGTTTACAGTCATTTTTTTCAGATGCGGGTATTTCTGCTTTTGACAGTGGCATTTCTTTCATACCATCAGAAATTATACAAGTTTTACATCTCTCTGCCTGTCTTTGGAGTTCATAGTATTGCTCATCCATTCCTATTGCATGGGATTTTGGGTTATCTCTCTGGGTGTGGAGGTGACCCCTGACTTCCTGGTAGTGACCCTGTCTCCTTTTTGAACTGTGCTTGGATTGCTCTTAGTTGTTTTGGTAACCTTGGGCTCTCTGGTTCTGACCCCTTAGCTCAGTGCCAGATGGCAGCTTGAGTTCCCTTTCTTGAGCACTGACAAATCTTAGTCTTTGTGTTAATCATTATTGAGGCATCTGTAAAACACAACTATCCTGTGTTACCTGTGCTGAAAATCTTTGTGGCAGTGTGGTGCTGATGCATCAAAATTGTACCAGTTTGTCTTTACAGTTTGTCTTTACAGCGACCTGTTGTAAAAAATATACCCACAGCTGGAATTATCCAGATGAACAATTTTAAGGAATGTTGAAGTCATGGAAGGGAAGCTTTTAATTAAACAAAAACCTGAAAGAGAAAAAATGGACTTTTATGGGCTTTATAATATTCTGTTGTGTTTTTCTTAATGATTTGTCTATTATAAGCCATCTTGAGTTTTGCAGGGGAGAAAGGCAGCTGATAAATATTTTAAATACATAAAAGGGGGTGGGGGGTTTCTTTCCAGTTTCTTTTGAGACTGTCATAAATCTGTGGAAATCACAACCATCTGGGATATTGCAATGGTCACCTGATAACCCTGAGTGCCCTTCTTAATATTTTTCTTCTTCCTTTTGAAATTTCTTGGATTTCAGGTGTTGTGACAAGGCAGTGAGTTACCTTTTTAATAAAAAACATGCTATTGGACGGTAGTTGGCCGACTGGCTTTCCCTCCCCACATTCCACTAGGATATCCAGTTGCTTCTTCTTAGCTGAGATAAACAGAAATGTGTTCAGTTTGAGCAGTTTTCCTCAACGTATTTGAGGTTGTTCTGCAAAAAGGCTTCACATCTTAAAAGTTTCTGTGGCAAGAGCCATGTAGTGTTACTGCAGATGTTTAGTTTTGTTCTAAAATTTCTTAACCTGTTCTTGGGACAACCTGTAATCCCCAAACTCTTTGCCCCCCTGGTGGACAGGTTTCAACCATGTAAGTTTCTTGCCGGAGTGTAGCAAGTACTATATCACTGTTTATGAAGGCTGCTCTGGAGAGAGCCTGAGATTTCAAAGGACTAGTGACCAGAAAGGCAAAGGCGGCAAAATGCTCTCATCACACCACATGGTACTGATGTGCCTGTTGCAGTGATTAGATTTCCCCATGAATTTAGACCTTTTGATTCCTCTGTCATCACGATGGCCTTCCAGCATTTCTTCTGCTTTTCTGAGCAACGAGTCCCTTTCAATCTCTGGGAAATGGGCCTTGACTCTTTGATGTCTCTGCCGACTTCGATCCAGTCTTCTAAATCTTTGCAGACTTCAAAAAGGTAGTTGGTGCCAGAGGGCACACAGAAGTCTGACATCTCAAGGAGATGCTTGGTTACTGGAACCTTAAAAAAAAGAACAGTGTGGCTTCTTTTCAAGAATAGCCTTATTACAAAACCACTGGTATACAAGCTATCTCTGAGAGCTAATACTTGACCACATGCGAGCGTGCTTCCCTGCTCCCCCTTCCCTTTTCATATTCCAAAGGTTGGTTGCCAGTTTTCATTGCTGTGGTGCATAGTGGAGAGATCTGCTGTTGTTGCAGCTGGTTGCTAGCATGTATGCTCAGTCTGAACAACAGTCCCAACAATGGATAGTGAGTTAACTGGTGTTTGTTTAGCAAAGGAAACTAAAACGGTATCGGGGTGCCTGCCACTGCTTTTTACTCTTAGTTATGGGAAAGATCCTTTTCAACTTTTGCGCACATCTGTTCAGGATGGGAAAGACCCAGAAGTAGGAGAGTCGCAAATGGCTCATATGAGGGAGAAAATGTGGCTATGTTTTTAACCTTTATTAACTTGTGGTGTTCGTTAATTTTTGTTTTTACCTTGCATGTTAATGTATTAGGTGCTGGACAGAGGTAGAATAATATAGTCTGGAAATATGAAAACATCTTTCTAATGGTATTAGAAATTTGTTTCTAGTGAAGCCGGTGTAATCATAGTCACTAAGGTACAAGCACAGAAATTAGGGGTTCGGCTTTCCTGAACAGTTTGACAAGAACTGCTGCTGATATGTTCCTAGTTCTGGAGTCAGAGTGGAGGCATTTGTGGCTGGATTCTCTGCAGGGCTGAATGGAGTCGTTGGTAGAAGTGGGTTTTTTCCTGTTTCCCTTTCCCCTCCAAGAGCCACCCAGAAGATGGCAGCCACAACAGAGAATGAACGGACAGTTATTGATATTGTCCTATTTGCAGAATAGCCCCTGGGAAGGCCCTGCTCAGATAATCAACACTACTGTGCAGAACATAGCAAACAAAATTTCAAATATAGCTAGTGGCAGTTTGGGGGAACGACTTGCCTCATCCACCTAAGGCTTTCACTTTTCTAATTCTGGAACATTTTTTAGGGTACGCATTTTGCTGCTGCAAATCTGGGGACATAACTGTGTTCCCATATGATCTGGGAGCATACCCCAGCAGGCATCAGATGTTTTCTGGTGGTTGAATGTTTAAGGAGGAAGATGAAAGCGGTCAGCAAGTTCTCAGTCTATTGTTATTTTCTCATTGAGGCACTCTTGATAAGCTGTTTCATGTTCTCTGGAACATATCTGAAAGCCATTGATTTGTTCATTTGACCCCAGGCTTCTTTCTTAAGCCTTTGCTAAAGGTCAGGCGTGGATGGAGTGGCCCCATAAGTGTGGGATTTTTCAGTTGCACAGATGGACAGAGATTGCTTTTCCCATTCTTGCTTTCTCTGTCTTTGTATCGAAAAGATGGAATGTTTGTTGTTAAAGGGCATTCACTCTCAAATTGCCAACACTGTATGTCCAGCCTATACAAACACAGTCCTGTTAAACTGCCAAATCAAACCTCTATTGTGTGGGCTATGAATAGACTTCTGTACAGCACACATTATGGGTATATTATAGCGCTGGGTTTCTCTTTCTCCTCTCCTGTCAGTTTGTGCATGGTGATAGTGACAGTAATGTAATCAGTTCACTTTTTTAAAAAAAATATGGTTCACAAAATTCATACGCAGGGTAGCTGTGCATAAAATACGTTGCAGTAAGCCAACCTAAAGGTGACTGTTACACCAGTGTGGGACAGTTTGGGACAGATAAGGTGCTAGTTGCTTCATATGGCAAAGGTGGTAATCTAGTGTGATTCACCTGAGCCTCCATCTTTAGGGAAGCATCACGGAATATGCCTAAACTCTTGGTGGTTGGTGCAGCCACTAGCTGTACCCTGTCAAGAGCCAGCACCTGACACTCTCTCACCTGCCCTTGTCAAACCTACAAGACTTCTGTCTGCTGGATTTAACTTCAGCCGGCTCTCTTTCATCCATTCCATCACAACTTCTAGACTACTGACCAATAACAGTTGGGACAGCATCTGAATGACTGTCCATCAGCAAATATAACTGGGTGTCATCTGTATACTGATGAAAGGAAGCCCAGTCCAAACCTCTGGATTAACCTGCCAAGAGGGTGCATATAGATGTTAAATAATAGGGGTGAGAGAACTGATAGACTTAATTTTCCTGGTTCTGTTAATCTTGTGTTTCAGGCTGAATGATTGTACAGACTAGGTCAGGGGTAGGGAACCTGCGGCTCTCCAGATGTTCAGGAACTACAATTCCCATCAGGTTATCTGTCCTTAAACCTTTACCATCTACTTTCTCTTCCCTAGAACAAGGGGCTTTGTTGAAGGCTGTGGGGTTTTTTTGGGATTAGACCAAAGACTTTCCAACTTCAAAGAATATTGTGGGATAAAACTGTGATTGCAGAGTTGTTTTGTCATGAATAACAAAAGCAGAGGATTTTTAAATTTATTTATTGGATAGCACTACATCTGAAATATCAACCTTATTCTTTTTCCCTCCCCAGTACAACATTTTCTCCCTTGGGCATAAGCAAACACACACATGCTCCCCTTGTTAAATTTCATAAGGTACCTAGGGCTTAAAGTCCAGCTTGTGTTTTCTGGGTTAGGCTGGGACAAGCAACTTCACTGTCTGGCATTGCTATATTATCTCAAAGATTCTTGGATGTCAGCCTGAAGCTACTAATTCTGTCAACAGAACTTGTGCTTTGCATTTCCTAGTGTAAGTAGGCACAAATTCATTCTGATTTCAGACAAGCAACCTAGAAAAAAAAACAACCATCTTGAAAAAATAGTATCTAAGCTACTTAAACCGAAGCAATTATAATTTGTAGAAACTAATCTTTCAGTGCAAAAAGATCTCTCAAGCACTTCTCTTAACTCATTCTTGAGCCTTCTAATTTGCCAGATTAAAAAAGTCATTATTAATAGGTGTTCTTGCTTCTTTTGGGCATGAAAAATTGGTAAGCACCGAACGATAATATATTATTGTAGTTTTAATTAAACTTGCACTGGGCTTATCCTGCATTGCCATTTCTTTTCCCGACTCCTAGAAGATGCTCCTATGAAATGTTCTTGAGTGGTTAAATTGAAGAAACCAAAGCAACAGCGGGTTTAACTTTGTGAAAATATGGTGTGTATACACTTTAGGGCAAAAGAAGTGAAGACTGTAATTGTTTGTGTGGGTTTTGGAAAGGTTGGGTACCAGTACAAACGTTGTTCATCTACAGGTCAACTCTTAAGCGTGATGTCTGCCCATGTTTTGTGTCTTGATAATGAAACTCTATCTTAATGCCTTGTTACCTGAAATGCTTCTGTCATGGTATGCCATCATTTGATACTGAAATTTCAGGCGCAAGCATGTAGATCTTGAAGGTTCTGATTGCATTCAGTCCTCATGAACAAACCTCAGTTCATTATATGGTAAGAGCACTTTTTAAAATGATGCTCATGTCACAACATGGTTATCCTAGGTTCTGATGATTGGCACAATTGAGATGAAAGTTTGTGGGCAAAGGAGGCAACAGTGGAATATCCATAGAGTAATAGGAAGCAACAGAAATGTTTTTCCAGCTGACAAATATGAAAAAGGTAAGGTTTAGGTTGAAACAAAAAGATTTGGGCAGGATGGTTGTAGAGCTTTTCCTTCCTTTTGTGATGGCCATCTACTTGCCATGAAAAGTGTTGGAGGAATTGCATACTCAGATAAACAATGCGCTGAAATCTAGTGCTTAGCCTGATTGCGTTCAATGAGATCTGTTTAGTATTAACTGTGAAGTATGTTGCAGTAGCAGCAGCAGCCGGGGAAGCCACGGATGCCTTTTCTACTGTTATCAAAATGCATTTAACAAGATTTGCTGTGCCTGAGTGCCTTTCATTGTAATGCTTTATGGCTCATACTAAAGCGATATAAGTAAGCGACATCCATCTTGTGCTGATACAAACTGCTTCTATATGCTATCTAACAATAATGTTACACTTTTGAGTAAACATCCCTTTTTAATAATAGAAACTAGGCAGGTTGTGTGGTTTCAGAGAAGAAAAAGCAATTTAGGAGATGCAGTGTTCTGGTACACTAAAGATAATCCTATTGTTATAGTGGGGAAAATATCTTGATATGCTGTTCTAGGAGATGGAAAATGTGGCATCAGACTGCCTTTCTTGGACCAGGTGGTGATGACTAATAAGACTAATAATAATAATAAGACTAATATTATTTAGGGTGCCAAGTATCAACATCCCCCCAAATCAGTGCTTAAAAAATAGATTTATGATGGTGCCTTAAGTTTTTTTTCCTTTAAAAAACCATCTCTTTGTAGAACTGTTTCCATTTAAGCCCTTTTATACTATGCAGGGTTCTGTGAAGTGGTGCTAGATGCACACTCCATGTGAACTGTTGACCTATCAGAACCCCTACTCATTGTTGCAGAGAGTTCAGGAGTACCCCTTGGAAAGGGATTCCCAATGTGGTTTGGGCAGCACACAGACAACATGTCAGATGCCCTTTTTCATTTGGCTTGGTTTCTATTTGATGCACTCTTGGAATCTTCCCATTTAAAAAAAATGGCCATCTGACAGGCAAAGACATCTTTCTTTTTAATTGGTGAGTGGATCTATACTTTTGTTTGCATGCCCCAGTGCACTTGCTTACCCAGTAGTGTCATCAGCGGTGGTACTCCTTGTCATTCTGGCCTTCTGCTTAGTTAATTTTTTTGCTCCTGGCTGAGTGATTTTCTTGTTTCATTTTTTTGCATGTCTTTCTCTGCTTAAACAAAATAAAGAAAAATAGTTCTTAAAAAATACAAATCCAGCAGTACGGAAGACAAGCATCACACTTCATTTACTTTTATTAGACTTTATTTGTAGCCTGCCTTTCTTGCTGAGGCCGAAGGAGGCTTACAGAATGGACAATGCAGTTCTACAGCAAAATACATTTAATGAATAATTCAAAAGGACTTGAAGTCCTCTAATTTTCTTAATATTACCTTCCTGAATCAATAGGCTGCGTAGTGGGCCAGGTTAAGAGTTTTGGCACATAAGCAAGCAAGGGGGTCAAAGTCCTCCACACTCCGCAGGGAAGCCCACCTTTTGTTGACATGGGCTGAGAGCAACATCCCAGCGGAACACATCAGTGGAGTGACCAGTGTGCAAGCTACTCTGAGAAATTTGGGAACAGAGGGCAGAGATCATTCTGGTGGCTCCACACTGGCCTCGCCGCTTGTGGCACTCCACCATCCGACAGCTTCTTCCGGCCCCACCTCTTCTATTACCTTGCATTCCAGATCTCCTTCAACAGGGACCGGTTTGGCACCTGCAGCTGGACAGTCTATGTTTAGCCCCTTGGTGACTGAGCACGAAAGACTCAGTTCGTGGCTCAGCCAGAATATCACTCACACTGTACAGGTGGCAAGATGTCCTTCCACCAACCACAGACTCTGCATGGAAGGTCTTTATGCAAAGGTGCAGATGAAAGAAAATGCATCCTCTTTGACCATCAGCTCCTAACGTATTGGATTTTCTTTAAAACTGCATCAGTACAGGTATGAGATCTTCTTCCCTGAGGAGACAGGTTGCGGCTCTGGCTACGGTTGTCCCCAGTATAGAGGGTTCCAAGCTATTGAACCATCCTCTTATCAGCTTCCAAAAAGGACCAAAGGCTACAGATTCTTTTCAACTGCACAGATTTCCTACATGGAGTCTTCATACTGTAACATGCTTTCATGTCACCTCCTTTCAAACCCATCGCAGACATCCCATTGAAATTCCTTTGTATGAGGACCATTTTTCTGATAGCAATCACTTCCACAGGCAGCGTATCTGAGCTTGGAGCTCTATCCATCAATTCCAATCTCTGTATCTTTCACAAGAATAAGGTGGTGCTCAGAATTGACCCTACCTTTGTTCCTAAAGTCAGTTCTTCATTCCCTCATCAATGGGAAATATGTTTACCTACCTTCTGCCCTCAACTGAAGCATCCTAAGGAGGTCAAATGGCACACCTTGGATGTAAGCCGGGCTCTGAAGACGTACATCATCAGGACTCACACCTTCAGAAAATCAGAGGCTATGTTCATAGAGGGTCTCACCACTTAACCTTGGCCAGAATCTTTTGACTACTATCAGCAGATGTCTAAAACACTGTATTGTCGAAGCAGATCCTTCAGGAAACAGGAAGACGAAAGCTTTGTTCCTGCCTCCCTGGCAAATGGCTGCAATCCCCTGAAGATGTCCTCCTTAACTCAGCTGAAAAAAACCTTTCAAGGGTAAGTACCAATGGTCGTTACATGCCAGCACCGCAGGACTCTTCGCATCAGCATTGCAGGGCATAGGCTCACCCATTGCTGTCTCCTTGAAGCCGGCAGCCATGTTGGCGGATGTCATGAGTGAGCTGACACTGGTCATCATTGCTGCTGAGGCAAGTGATCCCTAAGGCAGAATTGCTGGAAATTAGCTGTTTGCTCCTTCCTATTAGTGGCTTTCAAGTGTAGCGATCTCTGGGAAATCTCCCAGTTCGTTTAATGGCCAGCCAGCCCCTGTTTCTTCCTCTGTCAGACTGTAGCACATTTGGCGACAGTAAGAAATTCCTCCCCTGCCCCAGTTTTGTACTGGACAGGGCAAATAGAGTTCTTGCTTTGCAGTTTATTAAGCTCTAGCAAAGAATATTTTTCTGCTATGAGTATCAATTCAGTAAGCTTATGTCCTGCCTTGCAACAATGAGAACGACCAATGAGAACAGCATCAATCCCGCAGATATGAGCACAACAATGTCGTAGCCCTCCTAAACAGCCCAAACTACTAAACAAAATCTCACTAAACACAGCCTAAGTGAATAATTTAAATGGGGGATGGTCCTGAATCAGACGATAGGTACGAGCTAACTGGTTCCACAGTTTTGTGGCTGCTGTAGAAAAGGCTGGGTTTGCAGTGTGACCGCTAGTCTGGGTGACAGTAGGACTGTCAAAACGTTCTGCGTTCTGGATCTTAGCCCTGGAGCAGGGTGATGCCTCTGGGAGGAACAGTGGTCTCTGATAACCCTGAATAGATTATAAAGGTCCTTAGAGATGAGTGAGGTGTATACCTGTATGCAGTTTACCCTGAACCTATTCATACAAATTCGGAAGACTTCATGTTTTCCCCTAAATTAAAAGGCAAAGAAATAACAGGAAACCAGCACATGATTCAAGCAAATTAGAAACTCATGAATGTGGGTAAAACATTAAGCTAGTCTCATGGGTTGGGAGGGGTAGATGAGTCCAGGGGAATGACTAGATGTTCGTGTTTCATGCTGAATAAGGTTTGGATATCTTGGCTTTTACAGGCGGTCCTTTATATGCAGTTCCTTTGGCCCTGGGCTGATATAAATATGCCTTTCAAACCTGGGCTGCAATAGTTGTGCTTCCTCCTTTTCCATTAATCTTTTCTGCAGTAATATTTGTTTCTTCTGAAAGTTCTGCCTTGAATGATAAATCCGGCAGTCGTTTGCCACCGTACGCTTGTATTTAATTAAGATGCCTCTTAAATCTTGTCCTAGCCTCTCCTCATCAGAAGAAGACTGAACTTGTTGCAATGCGAGGAAGATCTGTGAGTCTGGAATATCAATGGGCTTATTCAGTTGAGGATGTATGTGTGTACACTAATTAAGGAGTGCATTATTGAGCCGCAGCATAATTAACAGGCAATGCCCTGGTGTCTAAATATAAGCTCTTCTGCTACTTCTGTCAAAAGGGCCCCTAGCTGTGTGCTATGTCTTTTTAACCCTGTGGCTTTCTGCCCCGTAACCCAGTCCAAATGCCAGACAAGAAGATTCTGAGGAAAATTTGAGATGGTCAGCAAGAGTGGTTAGACCAAGGCAATATGCATCCAGTGATTCATTTTATAAAGAAACCCTCCTTGCCTCAGGACAACTATTTTGAAAAGTCAGGAATGTACAGCAATATCTGTCCATTGACCTCTGTTGGTGTGGGTTTGCGAATTTTTGCATGATTCAGAGCTGCATGTTGGGCAAGAAAGGAACACACACCGTGGGACTGAATAGCTGCATTTTGTATATTTTTTGAAAAGGTACAACTTTTGAGAAACACTGAAATTGTACATGTTAGTGTGAAATTAAAAACTCCAAACCCCTCAAATTCTTAATTTGGTTCAAAGAAATCCTCAATAATTGTAAATTGCTGCCATTGGAGCAGGCATCTTTGAGTATGCTGAGAGAACCATTGAAGGGTGTGTTGTTCCGACATGAACCATTAGGCTGCCCATTCAAATGCTCTGGAGTCCTATCAATGCGAATTTATACCTACAGTGAGGTTTGCCAAATTCCCTGCAATCCAGATTATTTCTTGCTCTATTATAGTTTACAATGTCACAGTAACACACATCAATCCTGAACTCCTCTTGAAGCTAAAATCGCTAAACTGAGACTTTTGCAATTTGGTCACCTTATGAGAAGACAAGTCACTGGAAACTGACATGCTAGGAAAAGGTAAAGGCAACAGGAATAGAGGAAGCCCCAGTTTGGGGTGGATTAACTCAAGGAATCCCCTGCCCTCATTTTCCAAGACTGAACAAGGCTGTTAACAGTAGGACATTTTGGATGTCATAGGGTCTCTGTAAGTTGGAAGTAACTTGTCACTTAACATGAACACAGCACACAGCATGAATTGTTATCTCTGTATTGTGGAAAGAAGAGTCTGCTACTCTTGAGAACTGTACACATGAACATATGACAGCCAGCATGGTGTAGTGATTAAGAGCAGGTGGATTCTAATCTGGAGAACGGAGTTTGATTCCCCACTCCTCCACCTGAGTAGCAGAGACTGAGGGACCTTGGGCTAGTCACAGTTCTTTGGAATTCTCTCAGCCCAACCTACCTCACCAGGTGTCTGTTGTGGGGAGAGAAAGGGAAAGGCGCTTGTAAGCTACCTTGAGTCTCCTTACAGGAGAGAAAGGTGGGGTATAAATCTAAACCCTTCTTCTTCAAGCTGTCTTCTCCTGGATCAGGCCTTCATCCAACAAAGTCAGTACTGAGTACTCAGACTGGCAACAGCCTTAGGTAGAGGTCTTTAACATCACTGACTACTGGATTCTTTTAAGTAGAGACCACAGAGATTGAATTGAGACTTTTTGCACCACAAGCACATGCTCTACCACTGAGTCATGGCCACTCCTCACAGTGCTGTAGCAGCACTGTTGCTACTCAGTTCAAGGTAACTGGAGAAATGAATGTTGTGAGCCCAGTTCCCTTATGTGATTTCTGCTCAGTCAGTGTATCTCATCCCATCACCTCCTTATGGTGTCAATGGCCATTTGGGAGATCCTGGAAAACAAATAAGGTGTCCACCTGGCAGCATGATTGCAAAACAAGGGCTTTGTGTCCTGAAAATTAAAAAGGGCATGGCCTAGAACTGATCCACAGTATCTAAACCTTACTTCAGTAGGGCATGTACACTGAGCCGTTGCTTATCAGAGACTGAGAAAAGGTTCAAACCTAGCCTTCCCAAAAATAAAATGGGAGCTCATGTTATTGAGTCTTATTGGACTCAATTTCCTCAAACTTTACCATGGTGTTTAGTGATGCAGGGTGCTGTCAAAGTAGAACAGCGGTGAGTGGCCCCATTGCAGAGTAGTAGAGCACCCACTTGCTTTGCATGAAGAAGGGTCTTGGTTCAGGCTCTCTTCATCTCCAGTCACTAGGGCTACATGTATTGTGGTTGGCTCCACCTCCTGGGGCAGCCATTTTATGATTGGCTCTGCCTCCTGCGGCAGACTTTTTGTGGTTGGCTCTGCCGCCTGTGGCAGGAGAGGAGGCAGGGACGCTGCGTTGGAGAAATATTTCCCGGGAGTCATAAGAATCCAGAAAGTGTTTCTGTTTTCTCTTCCTGCTCTCCCCATGTCAAATTAAAGCAGTTGTGGGTTGTTAGATTTTATTTATTATTTACAAAATTGATATCCTGCATTTCTGCCCAATAAGACCACCTAAGCAGCTGACAATTAAAAACAGAACACCAGATGGGGAAAAAAGTACACTTGCAGGCAGAAGACAGTGATAGAAGAGAAGCTGGCAGACCAATATCCCTGAGGTGAGAGTTCTGTAATGTTGTCACTATGACTCTGAAAATGCCCTCTCTTGGATTGGCGCAAGACAAACCTCAGGATGTAGTGGGGCCTGAAGCAAGACCTCAGAAGACGGCCGTCGCCATCGGGTATGTTCACATGGGATTAGGCAGTTCTTGAGGCACTCGGGTCCCTAAAGGTTTAAGAATTCACTTATTGAAAAACCTTTATATCCTCCCTTCCCTATTTAGCCCAAGGTGGCTTGCAGGCCAGCTCACCAGGCCAAGCAACACAATTAAAACTCCACACAAAATTGCAGAACAGAAAAATCCACCAAGCTCTGGAAGAGAGCAGTGGAGCAGCAGATTGATTGCCTGCCAAAAAGTAATTCAGTTCATATTCAGCCTAGAACAAATCTCTCGGGGGAGAGCCTGCTGAAAAAGAACCATCTCCCAGGAAGACTGTCGAGTCAGTGCCTTCCAACATCCGCCTGTGGTGGTTCATTCTGTAGTACGGGGGGCATCACTGAGAAAACCCCAGAATAGACAGAGGCAGAGAGGGCTCCACGGGGGATGGACCAAAAGGAGGACAGTTCAGTTAGTGCAGGGGTCTGCAACCTGCGGCTCTCCAGGTGTTCATGGACTACAATTCCCATCAGCCCCTGCCAGCATGGCCAGGTGGGGCTGATGGGATTTGTAGTCCATGAACATCTGGAGAGCCGCAGGTTTCAGACCCCTGAGTTAGTGCATGTTTTGTATTGCGAAGTATAAACTAAAATTTAAATATCTATTTCAGTGATCAAACTGTTTCACATACATTAACTTATAGTTCTTGCCACAACCCTGCCAGGTAGAACAGTTTTTAAGATCATCATAATGCAGATGATAAAGGGGGACGGGGCTGGCCTGGAATCCCCTGGTATGTGGCAATCTAAACTGATCTCCCAGCTCATTTTCCTAGCGACCCAGTGCTGCTCTGGACCCCCCAGGCCATGATGCGATTCAGGAAGCAGTTATTTTGGTTGCTTTTGGTTTGAGCTGAATGCATCCCGTGCACCTGTGAGCTTAGACCACAATACTTCTGATGAAGCTGATTTCAGAGGGTAGCCCTGTTGGTCTGCAACAGAATTCAAGTCTAGTAGCACTTCAGAGACCAACGAAGATTTTCAGGAAATGAGCTTTCCAGAGTCCAGTCTCCCTTAGAAAGCTTCTGTCCCCACTGCTTACACCGTTGAAAGCTTATACCCCCCCCCCCCAAAAAAAACCCCACTGCTGAAGCTGGTATTGTGCTAGCAAACACGTGCTCTTCTGAATATTGCTTTGTTGGTGCCTTTGTATCTTTCTGTCCAGAATCCATTCCTTTATCATGAAATGCAGGTCAAAGAAGATCAAAAACATAATTCTTTCAATTAAAACACAATTGGATAAAAATACTTGTCAGGAGTCAGAAGCAGGTAGTTAAACAGTCATCTATTTGCGGACTTTTGAAGGTTTTTGGGAGCAGCTTGTAGCTAGTGTCACTTAATCAAGCTTGTCTGGTCAATTAGCAGCTTGCACTGGGTGTGTATTTTCATGGGTTGCTAACAGCCAGCTCTTATTACAAAACTGAAGCAGAAAGCAGTGCTATTTAGTAAGCTCATGATTTGCAGCTTGAAACCTAGGAACCTGCCACCCTATCTCCAAGCGGTATTAATGTATCGTGCTCTGGGAAGAAAACTTTAATCTTCATGACACTTTTTCTAGTTAACGGCTTTACATTACATCACAAAAAAAGAGTCTTTATTATACTGTTTTAAAATTTACGTATACGTGATTTCCTTCTTGATGCACATGTGTGATTAAAATGTAGGCGTTTTTGTTGGTTTGGGTTAAATGTGATGGTTAAACTCCAGGGCATCAAGATAGCCCGTGTACAACTTGACGAAGCATCTGCCAGGGCGAAATGGGATCTGTCTGCGGCTGATGTCGTGAAAACACGAGGAAGCGGAATAATTAAGACAAGGAAACCTTGGACTAAAGCAGGCACTCACATCCTCTCAGGCATGCATGCATGCATGCAAACCCCTCCCTCGCAGATTTGTGGAAAATCGCCTCGACACAGCTGAAATTGGACTTGAGAAGGCATTGGCAGAAAGGTGGAACACACACCCTGGAATCCTTATCATAACGTTGCTTTCACAAATCCTAAATGGCCTCCATTTAAAATGAAATGCGTTTCTATTAACCTCCTTTCATATGCTTGCTTTCAGCACACTGCAGAACTGCCTGATTAGACTTTCTAATGTACCTGTAATGAATCTTCTGGGGAATGGAGCAAGCGAATGCTTTAGTGTCTCTTCCAGCTCTATTGTAAAGTATTCTGTCAGTGCTGTCTACCTTGCAATTTTAAAATTAAAAAAAAAAAACACAACCCAGCACAAAAATCTTCAACCAAAATACTCTTAAAATTGTCCTGTGCAAATACCATTCTGAGTTTCATGTGATCTGCTTTCAGTTCGAGTGCCCTTCCTCTGAGGGAGCAACACCGGGATGAAAAATAGATATTGGCAAATAATCTCCTGACAGGAGCAGAGGAGAGACTTGCTGTGTACTCTATGCTTCAGTGGCCAGCACGGGAAGATCTTTGCCATTCCATAATAGCAGCATTTATGTACAGTTCCACACCAGACCTCTCAATAACAAAAAGCATTTCTTCAGCCCCCTCTTACCTCAGACAGCCAAGCTGCGCCCCCAACCACAAAATGAGAAGACTGTATCTGACAGATCCTGGATATTTAAATTTGTATGTTTTCAGTGTCATGCCACTTCTCCCTTTGAAAGAGATTGAGTACTAGAAATAATTGAGAATTTATTCATTAAAAACTTTGTGTCATAATTGGCCATATGCAGACACGTTGAGACTGCTGCTTGCATTAGCATTTTTAATTAAACAGAAAGGTCTTGTCTCTAATATGGCAGCCGACGCTGCTTTGAAGATATTTTTTTTCAGTCATTTTTTAAAGGCCTTTTGAAGTCCATTGTAGGAGAAAGGTGAATTTCTTTTTATAATAATTGAAAGGCTTTACCAGCACTGACATGCCAAGCTAGATGGGCAGGTATATTTGACATTCTGTTTTTAAAAGGATTTTTCTAAGGCAAGAATCTTGTCGATTTAAATGAGGGCGGAGGGAAGCAGGAGGTGAAAAGCTCACTCATTGTGAAGGTTTGGGCTGAGGATGTTGGGTGGCTACGGCCAAAATAATTCAGTGTCTGAAAGGCTAACAAATTAAATGTGGTGCAGGCTTTTGGGAGCCATACAGTCTTAGACATTGGTTGAATTGATAACAAAGGGCTGCAGCTCATAAAGCTTATGCCACAATACACTCACTGGCATTCAAGATGCTACAAGACCATTAAACGGGAAGGTAGAATCCAGTGGTGACTATTTCTTGGAAGGAAGTAGACTTTGTGGGGCATGGCAGAAATCCAAAAACTGAGCATCATTCAGACCTTTTTAATAAAAAATGTGAAGTTTCCTGTCTGTACTAGACATGTGTATTGAAAGAGCCCTGAAGTCCAACATTACAGCAAGGCTGGATCAGCCTGCTTTCACGAGAGCTTGATTTCCCAGCCCAGCTCTTGCTGTGCTTAAATAATGTATCTCTGTTGGATTAGTTATGCTTGAAGGTAGATGAGCATTGGAGTGTGGTTTTATCCATGATTTCATTGGCGGTTTGTTTCTGGCTAGCGTTATTTGTTTGCGTAGTTTGTTTTAACTGTATTTGTGTCGTGGCTTTTATGGCATCCTATTGTGTAGGCTGCCTCAGCTACCTTTCAGAGTGGAAGGCTGGATCTAGCTGTTTTCCTAAAATGTCCAAATACTCTTTGGGTAGACAGTATCCACACTTGGATGCGTGCTTGGATGTGTGTCCATGATGCTTGATCCCCCAAGAAATACATAGGTGATATTCTGCTTCGAAGCACACTGGTAGTGCTGCCAATCTCCTTTGCACTGCCCATTCTTCTTCGTGCTTCTCGATGAAGAGTGTCTTTTATGTGAAACGGATTGATAGGATGTTAATGAAATTTGGTGCCTACGCATTTAAATACAATTTTGTTCATTTTTTAACCCCTTTTTGGCTAATCTTTTTAATCTTCTAGAATTTGTGACCCTTCTCATGCGGCGTCTCTCTCCCCCCATTTTTTTTTTATTTCACAGGAAAACACTTTTTAATAATAGCAGCTTGAGTGGTGTGATGAAGCATCCAGCCGGCCCTCCCAAGAGAGGATGATTATACTGGAGAGATATCACTCTGCATCATTTGCGCTAACCTCCTTCTGAAGAACAGCTTGCATTTTTAATGAAGGATGATTACATTTCATAAACAGACCTTTAAAAATTAAAATAATATTGATCCTTTTTCATTTAAGCTCTATTAAAACAACGTGCCATACATCTTTCTAATAGCTATAGGACAGATTGCTGTTAAACATAGAGACGTGTGTGTACTTAGAGGCTTTAAGCAAAAGTGTGTGTGTATGTGTGTGTTATTGTTTGGATGCCTGACAGTTGTTATACAGACAGTTTCAAATGCAGCTTCCACTGCGTATGTGCGGAGGAACGTTCCTCTTCATTGACTTCATATGTTGTCTCTCTCTCTTCCCTAATTCTGTGGAGTTCATTCTTTGGCTTTTAAGAAGTGTTTCTTTCATTAAGACATAACATGGCCTCTTAACTTACACTGGATCCAGCATATTTCTTGTAGAGAGCACATGAAAAGCAAGCTTATCACGGGCAGGATCTTTGCCTTATAGCTTCCAGGTGCTGAGTATAAAGCCTAGTTTGAGTGATACATCTTTTTATAGAACCTTCTTCAAGCTTGAACATCTCCAAAAGCCTTTTTGGCCTTGCAGTGTTCCTACTTGATCTTCATCCTGATTGCCCCCCCTGCCCCCCTTCATAACTCTCTGACGTGGCAATTCAGGAGAAGTTATGGCTGAGACGGAAATCGCTGCTTGCCCCATTGCCTGTTTGAGCTGTTGAGGTGCAGACAGTCTGAGCCTTGCAACGAAGATGTCTCTGAGATTCCTACAAATGGGGGTTCATATCTCCATGGACTGCAGACAACAGCTCTTCAAGAGGAGGGACCGTGTTTCGTGGACAGGCATATGTTTAACAAGCAGAAGGTCACAGGTTCACTCTTGTCTTTTTAGTTGGAGGCTCTCAGGTGCTGTAGGGTTGCCAGGCCTCCCACTAATTGCTGCCATAGAATTTCTGGCTATTCCTAGAGCTGCCCATGGTTACGTCTGGGTCATACTCAGAAGTGATGTAGTGACATTAGTCATGTCACACGTTCCCATTTCACAACCTTCCTGCTTGTTTCTAGGCTGAGCCCAAGGTACTGGGGAAGGCCGTTCTTTGTCTGAGATACTGTCAGAGTGGGCAATTCTGAGCTCAGTGAGCTAATGGTTTCACTTGCTATATGGTAGCCTCGTGTTTGTTCAACCAGGTTGCGGCTCAAGTGAACTGTGCAGTTTGGTGCTTTCACCCCCTCTTTTGCTCAGTGGTTGTGACAAAATGTCTGGCAGCTGTCTGCACAGAATTGAGGTCCATTCTTGAAAATGTCAGTTTCCAGTTTTCTTGTAAATGGCTTTTCAAGTCTGAAAATTGTTCTTGCTGCCATTGTCAAACCACTTATTTAAATCTCTGACCTCCAAGAGTGACAGAGCTGCTGCTAGGATGGTTTAGTGACTGGATCCCCACTCCTGCCATGGAAGTTTGTTGGATGACCTTGGCCGGTCCCACGTTCAGTTTAACCTGCCTCACAGACTTGCTGTGAAAATAAAATGGAGGAGAAAGAGTCACTCTTGGTCCCCATTGGGGAGAAAAGTGGTCTCTCAACAAGGTAAACACATTAGATTCCATTTCTCGCGCAGTAAGTATACAGTAATGGATTTGCTTCCCCTGTTCACTTCCGTATGACTTGTGCTGAATTTCTTATGGAAGTTTTTATAGTTGACTGTTTTGAATATTCCTTGATGCCCTTTTGATGTTTCAAGTAAAGTCAGTGCCTTCCATCACTGTTACAGTTGTTGGTGTGGGGCATAGGAGGAATCTCTCAATGCAATTATTGGGCCTAGACAAGAGTAGACTCTGATTGCATCCACATATACCTGAAATCCAGTTGCTGCTGGGCAGCTTTGCTTCTGTGACTCTGGTTGGGGAACTGGGTGGCAACCTTTCAGTTGTGCCTGGAAAAAATTGACTTGAGTGGTAGCACAGTTGGTAGCCTGTAGATGCATAATATTGGGTTTTAGATATTTTTTTCAAACATCATTCTTGTAAATTTATTGTTTGGGTATTATAAGCCCGTTGTTAGGGATATTACTTATTTATGATGATAAAATAATTCACTTGCTGTGTGAATTATCCTTTACAAGTGCTAACCAGCCTCGCCTTGTGATAGTCACTTCCACATGTTTCCCTGGGAGGTAGGAATCTTCCCTTTAGATGCCACAGAAGGTAACATTTGTGGATTTGGGAAGAACCATGTCAGCTATCAATGCAGTATAAAGATGGTTGTGCACTCAGTAACTTTTTGTACACTTATTCCAAGGATTTGGTTCAGATCCTTTAATGGGACCCACTCTGGTTTGGAAGTCATAAGTGGCTCTTTGACATGCCACTTGTGGCTCTTCTGAGCATTTTTCTCTCCAATGTGGTACCTTCTCCATGTTTCAGGAAAGTGAGCTGAGCCATTGCCTGGTAGGGCTCGTGGATGGCAGCCTTGGAACAGCCAGTGTCAAGAGAAACAGGTAAGTTGCAAGCCTTCCTGAGGTGCAGGCCTTGTCCCAGAGGAGGAAGTACATTGGGCTATTAGGGTTGATGGTAATTGTGAACGTGCCTCTTGTGAGCTCCAAAGTGAGTGCCACTTCTTTGGAGGTGTGCAAAAGACGATCCAAAGCAGTGTTGATGGAGTCAAACACTCTTGGTTCAGCTGCTCTGTTTGACTAGGTGGCCGTGTGAACACCTCCCCTTAAGTTCAGTGGGACCTCTCCTGGAGCTGGCTGCACCATCGGTGTCTGAAGCTGCCATTTCCTCCCGCTTTATACTACTGCAATATCGCTTCCGCACTGCTGGAGGTGTGGGTAGCAAAGAGAGCTGTGATGTGCTCTTCCTTCTTAAACAATGGTTGCCTTATGGATTGCTGAATTCAGCGGGATGAAGATTCTCAGAGCAATTTCTGAGAAGGTGCCGGAGCAGCAAGCACAACACGTTGGTTATTGACCTTTTGGGATTTCAGAAGAGATAATGAAACCTATACTGAATACTGGATGTCTGAGAACAAATCAGAATCCAACGGTGGGATGCATTGTGTAGACTACTGTCCTGTGTCATAAAAGGGGGGGGGGGGTTGGAGACAGCTTTGTGTTTCTATTAAAGCGAACATTGCTAGGCTAATTTTGTTGTCGCTCTTGCAAGTCTCTTATTAATTCAAATTGACTAAAGGTGGGCTCTCTGGGGAAGAGGAGTCTTCTCTGGAGGGGGCTAGCTCCCCTGCTGTTCTTTCTCAACCATCAAGGCAAGCAACACATTTGTCTACAGCCTTTTGTGCATGTGCATGTCCCATATTCCCACTTTCACAGAGCCGGCCACAGTTAAAGGCTTAATTTGAGGAAGTACACACTGAATTAGAATAAAATATTGATCTTTCTCACATAATGGGAGTTGAAGCGGCCTTGTTAAGAGAACAAAGGCTCAGCACATTTAAGTCTAAGGCAGCTGTCTGGAAAGGGCGTCTGTTTGATTAAATGTCTGCTCCCTTAAAGGGAATGGCAGGTTTCTCCTTCTTCCCCTTGCTTTCTGCACCCATAAATGAAGGAACTATTAAAATGTGGATCGTTCATTGTGAGGCTTTAGACAAAAGCAGAGCAGGGGTGTTGTCTTTTAGACCTTCTGATAAACAGAGATTATGATAAGGTGACTAACTGGCTCCTAAACTAAATGTTTATACTGTGAGGCCTTAGTTTTAGGACTGTTGAAATGCAGGCAGAAATTCTGATGGGATATCTGATTAATCTGGCAGTTCCTTTTTACCCCAATTGATGAACAGGAGAGGGTAAATTTAGATCAGGCTGAAATATGTACAGTGAACATGCAACTCAGTATTATGAATTGCAAGTCAGCAGGATTGTGTAAAATAATGTTATTGTTCTGGTTTCCAGTGAGTTTAGTAGGTGCTTTGTAAGCCTGCTATAGTCTGTCCAGACCATCTCAAGGAATATCTTCTGTGAGAATATCCAGGGCAATAAGCTCTACTCGTGAGGTTCTTTGGTTCTTTTCTTTAGGGAGGCAAGATTCTGTCTACCAGGACCTCTCTTGTAGTAGCCCCAAAATTATGGAACGTCTGGGAATTCCATATGTATTCTTCCTTGATTTAATTTATTAGATAAATAAAAGTTTCATTCCTTTAGGCATTTGAAGATTAGCCTAAGGCAGGGGTGGCCAGCCTGTGACACTCCAGATGTTCACTGACTACAATTCCCATCAGCCCCTGCCAGCATGGCCAATTGGCCATGCTGGCAGGGGCTGATGGGAATTGCAGTCAGTGAACATCGAGTGGCATAGGTTGGCTACCCCTGGCTTAGTACATAGATATTAAGAACCTATATTTATTTCCTGTTATCTATGCATTAGTTTTATTTGTGTATTTCTTGCAAACAGCCTTGTGAGCAGTTCTCTGTTGAATGGTGTTCTATAAAAATATGAATGAATTTTTTAAAAAATGCTATTGTATTGCTTTTGTATTTTAGAAAAAGTCCAACATTCATAGTTTGAAGCTGCTTTCTTGTTTGGAGATACTTATATAAACAAAAAGTATTTCCATGCTGATGACTGAAAGCCCTCATAACAGACGCTCTTTAGGCAGCATGTTTTAAAAATGGAATATTCCCCTCAGAAACAGAATAAATGTTTCATTCGTTTCCATTTGTGGCATATAAAGTCACCTTCTTTTCAGTCTTCTCTGCAGATAACCTCCTTGTTTGGGAGATGGTCTTTTTCCTTGTTTTTAGTCAAAACATGTTGGCTGTTTGCATTTTGTTTGGTAATCTAGTGACAAACCGGCTCTTATTTGCTCTTCCGTTGTACCCTGACATTAATAAAACATTGGTGGTAATTGGCGATGACAGATTGTCTGCATTCCCTCTCCTCTCTAGCATCTGCGGCCTTTGACGTTTACGGGCGGTGTCTGCTGAAGCTGGCCCTCCTCATGTAAGTCCCCAGAGTAATTGCCTTTGATGGAAACGGGTTGCTGTGATAATACTGATCTATCAGCTTGCATGAGCTGCGTAACGCCTGAAGGATTCAGTGCCCATCAATACACCCCGGCTCGCAACGTTTCTTCTAATACTCCTTCCCTGACAATTTATTAAAAGAAATATTTGCTGCATTGGCTGGGTCTTTGGAATCCACTTATACCTTGCTGTCACAGTGGATGACAATACTATGCTGGGATTTAGCGTGTAATAAAAGTGTGCGGAAAGGAAGACTTACAACGATGGAGACAGGAAAGTGGGAAAGGCTCTTCCAGCAATTGGTGCAAAATCTCCTAGTTCTCAGAGTCTTTTGATTTAGCACCGAAAACATCAACAGTGCTTAAGAGTGAACTGTGATAATGGGTGGCAGTCTGTTGGAGAAGTGGTAGCTTTTGCTCTGAAAACAATTAACAAGTTGTGTGTCAAAAAAGTGTGAGGGAAATTCAGGCAGGAAAAGCTCTGGGTAAAACTGTGTTTACTTTTGTCGCTTATACCCTGCGTCTTCTCATTGAGGGTTACATTTCTTCTTTTTTCTGTCTATGTTAGAACTGATAATTTTATTTTTGTTATGACTTTTTAAAAGACACCTAAAACCAACATCCGAAGCTACACAAAGTTACAATACCCAAAACCCCCAAACCAAAACAAAAATCAGAACAGTTTCTTCTGCACTGATTGTAGTTATCCTTAAAGTATGCTGCTTGCTTCTAAGTTATAACCAATTAAAACATGGGCAGCCCAGTCTTGGTGCTTGAATTCCTTCAGTCTCATTTTTGTATTGTGGTAGTGATTTATCCCCTTCCCCAGCCATTGGACACCTAGCAAACAATTGAAGTGGACCCAGCTAAGTAATCTGAAATTTATCTCACACAACCTTTCTGAAAGTTAATTTTACTGCGGTAGACTCTGTAGCATCGGGAGTAGCACTGTTCAAATGCATTCACGTGTTCTTGAGCAACTGAGAGACAACTGCCAGTCTTTGGAATGAACTGCCACCAGTTTTGTGCCCAAACCAGAATGATCAGCTTGATTTGAATTAAATTATTGTGAAAGTAGATCCGGAAGGAGCAAACAGGCCTTGAAAAAACTTCCTCACCCTATCAAGCATCAGCCAGACTGAGAGAGGGTGAGCAAGAGCTGGGTTTTTCCTGGGGCAACCAAAGTTGCTGTGGTTCGTTAGAGCTGAACATTTCACAGCTATCTGTTAACCTGCCCACAAAATTACTTCAGGAAAAGTAGGGGGGAAATAATGTAAGGAATTTTGTGCCTGTGTGAGAGAGGTCGAAATCTCAATTATTATACCAGGGGTGTCAAACTCCTTTGTTACAAAGGCTGGATGTGACATAAATGTTGCTTGGTTGGGCTGAGCCGGTGTGCTGGAGGGTGGCTGCCTTGGCTGGCCCCAGAATGGCACTGAGGGTGCCATGACAGGTGAGGCCACAGCAGAGTGGGGTGGTTGCCTTGGGGGGTGGGCCTTATCGAGCCCATGAGCCAGCTGAGGCAATCCTCCACCCTCGTTCCTGATCTGGGAGCTTGGGTAGAGGGTTGGGGGGTTGCCTCAGTTGGCTCGTGGGTCTGATAAGCCCCCAGATCTGGCCCCGAGGCTGCATGTTTGTCACCCCTGCATTATACCATTCCCACGCTGTTGATATTCCTCTGTATAGTGCATGCCGATGTACTAATAGGCATTTCTCATCCTAGCCTTCTATTGCTGCCTTCAATTCTCTAGCTTAGGAACGGGTTTCCTCTTTCTTCTTGGGAACCACTGTGTTACGATTTGGACCTCTCAATTTAAAAAAATCTGCATCACAAACCAAACTTTTCTCTGTCCAATAAGCAGCAGAATGTCTGTTGTGTCCCTAGGAGTATCTGAGCACTGGTTTTCCCACTCTGGTGTTGATATTAGTTATTGTAACTGCCAGTAGAGGTCACAGTCTAGCTGATCCAACGAGAAAGCTACACAATCTTGTTAGGAGGTGATACAGCTTAAGAAAACGGATTACACAGTACTTTGTGAGTCTCCCCCACCCCCCACCCCCACCCCGGCCTACTCCATTGCAGAATATTGCTTATTTTCAGCTATGTAAATAACACCATGCGTGGGGCACATTAGCATGCAATTTAAAATTCTACGGTTGTTGTGGCATGTGGCATTTCTGAATAATGGTCCTCTTGTAATGGTCATGTAGCTGCACCTTAAAGCAGTTTAAAGAATTAACATCAAATTAATATTTGGAAATAATGTCAGACACCTTTAATTGAAACACATTACCCAAAGACTGGAGGTAGCCGGAAATGATGATTAATTGCAGGTCATCACTTGGTAATATTCAGCTAAGGCTTAAAAAAAAGTGGAAAATATTGATTTGCATATGACTGAGTCAGTTTTGGAGAACAGGCGGAAGAGATCCCACAGCTAGTATCTAATGTTGTAGAGAACTGTGTGTTTGAGCTTGGCTAAGTATGGAGGAGGTCGGTTTGTCTCCAAATTCCATTTCTGTTCTCCAGTGAGTCATTTTCTGCCTGTGTCAGACAGGAGCTGCAGAGCCAGCAGAAAGGGTATAGAGTTCAGGCGAATGTGCTTTGGGAAGTGAGTGGCTGACTGCAGGCAGTGAGAAAGCAGCCACAAAGATTGTTAGGTTGATAACGGAGGTTCTGCAACTATGGCTGGGTAAAGCAAGCCAACGTACAAACAGGGTGACAGACAGATGTCAGCGGGGAAGGCTTAGTTGCCTATTGAAGGTTGCAGTACAATATTTGATTTTCATTACTGGAGCAAACAAACTAAAATCCCACACAGTGCAGAATAGTTTATTGAAGTTTGCTGTCCACAATAAAGTGGAAAGTGATCTTGAGGCTGTGGTTTTTGACCTCTCCTAAGTGCAGACTGTGTAAAAACTTGTTATGCTCTGGTATCTTCTGGTCTTGGATTTTTAAAAATATTTTTTTAAAAAATCATTCTGCATATGAAGTGGCTTCCAATAGTATAAAATGCAGTAATAACATGAAATGGTAGAAAAAAGCCATCGATAACCTCAGTAAAATGATTTATCCCCAGTTCTTCAAGAATCAACTTCCAACATGTGATCCAGCCCAACAGGAATATACCTGCCAGCCCTGTGAGAGCCAGTGTGGTGGTGTGGCTGGTGTGTCAGGTTAGGGTCTGAGAAACACAGGTTCAAATCCCCCTTCTGCCATGGAATCTTGCTGGGTGACCTTGGACAAGTTGTGCACTCTCATCCCAACCTACCTTATTGGATCGTGTTGAGGACAAAATGGAGGAAAGCAGAATGATATAAGCAGCTTTGGGTTCCCACTGGGAAGAAAGGCAGGAGGCCATGAGGCAGTCCTGCTTATCAGCACCAACCTTGGCTAGCACAAGTGTTTTCAAGACTATACCATGGTTAACTCAGAAAGAAGGATGGGAATTCAGTGTGAGGAAAGACTATACCATGGTTAACGCAGAAAGAAGGAAGGGAATTCAGTGTGAGGAAAGACTATACCATGGTTAATTCAGAAAGAAGGATGGGAACTCAGTGTGAGGAAAGACTATACCATGGTTAACGCAGAAAGAAGGATGGGAACTCAGTGTGAGGAAAGACTATACCATGGTTAACTCAGAAAGAAGGATGGGAACTCAGTGTGAGGAAAGACTATACCATGGTTAACTCAGAAAGAAGGATGGGAACTCAGTATGAGGAAGGAGAGCTGTGCACTAGCCTCTTAACCACGATGAGCATCCTCTCCAGTGAACTCATCCGTCCTGCTCTGGAAAAGGTTGCAGGTTGTGTGCCTTCTCCGACGGCAGTCACCTCTGCAAGGAAGCCTCCTTCGGAGTCAGGTGTGAGTGTCTCTGCTTCTGTTTTACAGCACTGTCTTTCCCCAGGGCCACCGGGTGTGATGATGTGCTGTGATCAAGCCCAGGAAGAGCAGAGCAGGCTGGCTGATGGTGCTTCCCGGATTCAAGCTGTAAATTTTAATGCCTTGCAGTTGTAAACCAAAATGAGACCTTGAAGACTCTAATGCTTGTCTAAGGAGCACGAGGCTTGGCTGTTAGAACTGCTGTCCTTGCCTTTTATAAACTCCATGCCGGTTGAGTGAGAGAAAGCTTGAGCTGTGAAATCTTAACTGTTCGAGAGCTACGCTGATCTTCTCTGTGCAGTAACTCTTCTTAAGATGTCCCTTCAGTCAACCTGGCTTGTCACTTGCGGAAATAAATTTGTTGAATTGCCTTTAATAACTACTTTGTATTAGCTGAAATGTTGTGAAGTCATAGAAGGTTCAAGCTGAAGGTACCTGCAATGGATGACTTATTTATTTTATTTATAGTCCAGCTTTCTCACAAAGATCTAAGGTGGATTATACAGTGCAAGGCAGGTGTGCTGATGTGAGAGTCCAAGGCCATGAAGGGCTTCACATTTGGTAGCCAGGTACCTGAAACTGAACCCAGTAATTGATGGGCAGCTGGTAGAGTGACTGCGCTTCTTTGCCCCTGATAATAACCAAGCTGCGACATTTTTTTTTATCAGCTGGAGTCTCCAAGTTGATTTCAAGGGCAGACCTATGCAGAGTGCAGCATTACAATAGTCTAGTTGTGAGGTCACAGCGGCATAAATTCAGGTGGCCAGATCGGCTGAGTCAAGGAGCCATCTTCCGGGCTACATGAAGCAGGGAGAAAGCATTCTTCTCTTAGTAATCGTGTTGGCAAGCAGTTGATCTTCTGTGACAGAAGTTGCTGGATGGTTTGGCTGGGAGAGAACTTTGCAGAACCCAGATGTTGTGAGTTGGCAGAGGCCGGATGGGCAGGATGGAAGGGATGCTGCATGTGACATGGCAATGCCGAAGGCCAGGTGCTTGGAGGAAAGGGAATAAATAGATCGTGAATCGGGGACTTTGGGGAAGTGACTAGAGGAGGTGCAGATTCGAAAGGTGGCCAAGGGTAAAGTACTCACGTTGCAACTACCAAATACATTCCAGGATAGGATCTCTGTGTTCTTCCTGTGTGCACGTGGAAGCTTGTATCTAATGCCTACGCATGGCTGTTACTGTAGACCACTTTCAGCAATGAGGAAAAATGGTAAATAGATTGCTTATCCATGGAGTAAATAGATTGCTTATCCATGGAGCCTTTCTAAAGCCAGGATTTGTGGATTGCCATAGTGTGTGTGTGTTGTTACTCGATAAGAAGCATTTTTCTTGGTTGGGTCAGATTTTGACTAACTGCCGTTTCTCTTCTTAGTTTTCCTTCGAATTATGTGCGTGTGGTTTCCTAAAAATTCGGTGCAAAGTATAAAAATGAAAAGCATTAAAAGGTAATTAATCCATTTGTATTTTGTAATCCCCCCCCCCCCCCAGAATGTGGGCTGTGTGGTGAAACTGCAGTAGCCAAGAGGTTTAGCTTGGTTGGAACCCCAAGGTGGAATTACAGCATTAATTTTAAGCACCTTTCAGAAGGCACCTTAAGTAATTGTCAGCACGGGTTGTGACTAAGGGCCAGAAACCTGCTTTAAAAGTGCTAATAGCTGTTTGAAGAAGCCAAAATGTGCTCCAGGCACTGAAAACTGATATCAACACACGTGGAGCTGGTTTGTGGGTTGGCATGCTGTCTCCCCCCCCCTCCCCCCCCCTGCTTCCGAATTAGAAGCTTTTCATAACTTCATATTTTTTTGCTTTGTGATTGAGTGAGGGATGCTTTCTATGTGGAACATGACTTCAACTTTGGCAAGTAGCTGGTAAGTGGCCTGCTTAAAGGTTTTTATAATAAATTGACAAAAAAAATCAAAGGCCATTTGTGGGTTCTAGCATATTTCATGACTGGCGGAGAGATCTGGCTTGCAGTGGCATTATGTGAAGGATGACTCTAGAGGGTGCTGTAACGCAGCATGTGTGAGACCCTCTTTCTGGTTTTTGTCCCTACGCAAAGTGTTTGCCCAGCACTTTAGGTTGATGTCGCATTCCTTCTTCCAACCTCACGGCATCTCATCCTAGTTATGGTGATCTGTTTGTGTGTGTGAGTGTTTCTATGTGTGTTTGCGGGGGGGGGGGGGGGATCCAAGAGAATGCTGTTGGTTTGGCTTGGAGAACTGTTCTGGGCTATACATCTTAATTATTAAACTCTTGGGATTCCTCTGTGAGTATGTTGTGGCTCTAAAAGCAGAGCTTTGGAATTCTCCTTGCTGCCTTAAATCATTATGAATACTGAAAGGGCTTTTTCATGCATTTGTAGAACACAAATAAAATGGTAGATGGATAATATCTTATTCATGGACTGGGGATAGATGGGGTATTTTGTGTTTCCTTCCTAGGTACAGAGTAAAATATTACACATTGTTGTTGGAGCACAGTTGCTTTTTCAGAACTAAAAGTCCCCATATGTTAATTCTGTTTCTACCTATAAAGTTATGTACCCGGCAGATGCTATGTCGAACATGCTCCTTTTTTTTTTCTAAATGCCCAACATATTTTTAGATCAGTGCCTTTTGTTCCTGGCTGTATTGATATAACCCTGCTTTATGTAGGATTTTGTCCTTGGGTTGTAACATTAACTGTCCATGCCAGATGTAATTCGTGTCTTTGAGCTGTGGCAGAAACAAACCTGTTTACAGTGCTCCAGTATCTTTGATCTTTTCTTGAGGCTGCTAGTTCTGGGCCAGTTAATGAATTCACTTCTAAATGGCTTGTAGCATCTGACCAGGAACAAGATGCCATCTGCAGTGGCTTAAATTAGAACCTCAGTTATGAGATTCTTGGGGTTGCTTGCAATGAGCAGTGGTCTCTCTCCTCGCCCCCCCTCCGTTTGTTTGCCTGCACCTTTTTTCTATTCCAGCATGGTGTAGTGGCTAAAAGCAGTGAACTCTAATCTGGAGAACCGGGTTTAAGTCCCCACTTCTCCACATGAGAAACGGATACCTTATCTGGTGAACTGGATTTGTTTTCCGTTCTTACACACAAAGCCTTCTGGGTGACCTTGGGCTGCTAGTCACAATTCTTTGGAACTCTCTCAGCCCCACCTACCTCATAAGGTGTCTGTTGTGGGGGAGAGGAAGGAAAATGAGTGTGTAAGTCGCCTTGAGCCTCCTTAAATCTTGTCTTCTAAAGAAGGGAACCTATAATATTTTGTGCTGCTAACCCCATGGGGCCCAATGTGGTAATATCTCCAATTTGTTTGGTGCCTACATAGACTTTCAAGGTGCCATAATAGCCAGTAATCATGTATTGTTGACCAGATGGAAGATTGAAACTTGTCTCTGTTTATCAGGAATTAAATATCCGGAGAGAGATTGCTTCAGGGTAAGAAATAAAAAATCCTCTGATTTACATTACAATTTGGTGGAAGACTATAAAACTGAGAATGGTAAAAAGAAAAAAGGCTCCATTTAAAAATGAAGATTTGAGTAGGGTGTGGTAGGAGAATCCTGGACGTGCCACATTTGGCTTGAGATTTCTATTTTTGGAAGGATTGCTGCCAGCACCATGGCTATTGTGGTGTACTGAAATGGTGGTAACTCAGGGCCAGGGGGAAAAAAGTCTAGTACTGATTCTGAACTTTTGAAAAGTCCTGTCGCCTTTTTATTGTCCAAGCTAATAATACCAGAATTACCTATGGTTTTACATGTAGTAGGTATCCCTGCTTCCTAGTTTTAATTGGAACCCCCCCTCCCCCAACCCCTTTATATAGATTTCTTGTGTTTGTTTTGGGGTCCTGTGTTCTGGCCACCTCAGTTATGCTGTTTAACATTGCAGGTAGCTGCTTAATTTGAAAAGCTGCTTTTTTCCCCCCTATTTCCGCCCCCTCCCCCTTCCGGATCCCAACTGAGACAAAAATCAATGTGCAGATTGCATTCTGCACTAATAGGAATCAAGCTCTTCAAGGCATGAAAATGGGTTAATCAGCAGTGAACCGTCTGAAAGGCCATTTCAAAACAAAAGCTTGCTCATAGAAGCAGAGCAGAAAGCCACCTAGGTAAATACTCCAGGCGAATGTGCAAATGTGTGCCTTGGCGGATCTCTCATTTTGCAAAACTCAGATGTCATTCAAAGCAGAGAATTAGTATGTATAACATTTTTAGTAAAAATTTACAAGCAAAGGCAAGAATATCTTTTGAAAATATTTATCAGAAGGCTAAAACAAAGTCCAAGAAGAATTGTTGCAAATTCTTTGAAGAATCTACTACAGTCTTTGATACCAACATTTCCTGTCAATATAAACATTTCCTGTCAATATAAACAACAAATAATCGCCAACATTTACGACCTAAAACCAATTTTTCTGTGTCTCAGCACATCAAATCTGTTTGCAGAGAAGAACATCTGAAATACTGAGCTTCATTAACTCTGAACACATGCCTTATTTGAGATCAGGGCCGTTTGTTCACCTAGCCCAGGGGTGGCCAACCTATGGCACTCCAGATGTTCATGGACTACAATTCCCATCAGCCCCTGCCAGCATGGCCAATTGGCCTAGCCCATTCCCCCGTCTTCTTACTCTCCATGTGCTCCATGTTCTCAGGTAGAGACTGCTTCGATCCATGCTGCTTGAAATTATTCAGCAGGTGATCCCAGGAACTGGGCCTGGGCTTTGCCCTCTAGGAATAAAATGATATAGAACTGCCCTATGGAGGGTATGAGCATATGAAGGTACCCTCTCCTGAATCATCCTGTTGGCTCACCCAGCTCCCTCTGACTGGTCAAGGAGAGAAAAGCAAACCTCATCACCTGGTGCTTGAGATACCAGAGGTGCTGAGCCTTGGATAGTCAACGCTTCTGTTCTGCTCCTGAGCTCTGGTGCCACCCTGCAGTAATATGTACTTCTCTAAGATAATGTGTGCTACTCCTTTGCTTTCATCGCCATGTAATATTTTCTTGCAAAAGCAAATGATTAGCGGCCACAACTAAGAGACGACGTGAGTAGCAGCGGAATTGAATGCAGTAACAGAATTTCAGGTTTGGTTCTTTAAAAAAGTTTTGAAATTGTCCTTTTTCTGCAAGCATTGTTTTTGGCTCGGTCTGTGGTTTTTACCAGCAGATGATGGGGTGAATTACTTAAAGAATGAATACAAGGACACAAATGTCTCAACTCAGTTGGAAGAAAAGGTGAAATGTACCGGAGATAGAAGCACTCGAACTCTGGAGGAAGGTTGCCTAAAATAATGAGAATAAAATGACATCTTTGTGAAGTAGGGCTGTATTATCACCACATTATCAGTTGTTGTGGGGTGGGGGAAGGAGAATAGGAATGGCCAGGCTCTGAGAATTGGGATTGATTCCCTGCTCCTCCACATGAAGCCTGCTGGGTGACCTTGGGTGAGTCACAAGGGCACCATGGCATCTGCCAACACCTTTTGTTTCACCTGCCAACATGCCAAGTGTTTTTAGGAAGTAAGTGAGACCAGGTAGGGCTTTGGCCCAGCAAGGCTCCTGATTTGTAGGGAAACATAAACACCGAGAGGAGCCCTATCTGGTGAGCACACTCATAGCCAGGAGTCTCTTCTTAGCTCGACAGAGCTCAAGGGTCGTTCATGTGCTCAACCTCTCCTCCTGGCAAAAATGTAATCGGGCCAAAACTGCTGACCGTCAAGACTTTCTGGCTGCTGCAGGCATGTGTTTTTGCTGACCACGGTGGAACAATCCTTACCTGAAGATCCGGCCCTCCCATTGTTTTGCTTTCCCTAAAATCCCTTAAATAAACGGGTGTCGGAAGCTCCGGGGGCAGAGTCTCACTGGAGCTCTGTTGTCACCGAACTGGATCTCTGCCTCCGTCTCCATTCATCTCGCAACACTGATTCTGTTGGAAATTTAAGAGGCTGTGCCGATTTTAAAAAATGTTGCTTTGGCAGCAACGGACAGCACTAGGATCTACACTGCACTACTGAAATTAAGCTGAGGCAATCACTTTGTGGTTGGCTCTGCCTCCTGCGGCAGCCATTTTGTTGGTGTGCCCACTGTGCCATGGCAAACTCCAAACGTACCTGCCGGCTCAACAACATCGGGGACCCCTGTCTAGTGTCCCTACGCAGAGGCAAGCAATGGCAAACCACCTCTGTATGTCTCTTGCCCTGAAAACTCTATTGTAAAGTTGACATAAGTTGACTGCGACTTGATGACACGTTCCTCCACAAACATGACGTAACTGTGGGTTAAAGCTGAAGCAAAATGGGTACCCCAGTGTGTGAATCTACAACTGCCTGGCGATACCTTTTTTTTTTTTTGCTGGTACAGTTTAAGTGTGACCTTTAAAATGTGCGGTTGCATCTTAATATGCCACATTTGGCACATTCAGTTCTTCCCAGCCTAGAAGATGCTGATTTTGTTTCCCGGGGAAGCTTGCCTGCCTGCCAAACTTTTAATTCATGCCTCCTTAATGGATTATTAATGAACTTGTGAAACTTACGTGAATACTTATTGACAAAACACTAGCATTAAAATTCAGCAGTTTGTCTATCAATACCCTAATCAAGGACAAGGTGGTTGTGCTGAAGCGCTGCTGAGAAATACAACTGTTACCCAGACTGACAAGCCCCTCGGAGCCTCATTTACAGGGGTTTGGCGTCTCACCTTTCAAGCTTTGCATTCCGATAGGAACACTCTTGCACCGAGCAGAAGTGCTTGAGCAGAAGCATTGGCTCCGAGGGGATTGTGCAGCGGCTGCTTTCCTGTGTGCTCATTGCTGGGAGAATTCAGATCCACATCAGGGCAAAGGAATGCCCATATTCATTGTTAGCCCCCAACCCCAAGATGCTCGGATCCTGTTGCCTTTGCACATTGCACGTGAGCTTCTGGCGGGGCAGCTGGCTGGCCACCATTGGAAACTGAATGCTGGACCAGATGGATCCCTGGTCTGAGCTGGGGAAATTACTCTGAAGTACATGGTGTGCACTAGGTCTCTTGCGGAACAGCTCAGACACACCCTCAGCCTCCATTGATTCATTTTCTGTATTTATACCCTGCCTTTCTCCCAGTAGAGGCCCCGAGTGGCTTATGTTGTTTTCCTCTCCTCCATTTTATCCTCACAGCAACCCTGTGAAGTAGGTTAGGCTGAGAATGTGCTATCTATGACAAGGGCGGGCATTCTAACCCAGCCCTCCAGATCCTATTCCGGCACTTTTAACCACTGCACTTTGCTGGCTTTCATGCCAAAAGCTGTTTTTGAAAAATGCCTGCTTGGCTTCCAGAGGGTCTCACTCTACATGTCCAAAGCGCAGTTGGAACACCAAAGCTACTTGCGGTGGAATTAGAAGATGGCATTTTGAAAGACAGCCGCTAGGTGGCATTGCATTAAATTGCTGCCAACTCAGCTCTGTTTGACTGAAGCAATCTGAGACAAACCAGATGCAGTTTGGTTAGTAAATGGTATGTTTAAATTGATGCCCTGGTAAAGACAGCATATTTTAATTTTTTCCTAAGAAAAACACTACTCAGTTCTTGATGGATATAGCTTTGTTTACAACTTGCTTTGCTAGGATTTTTGTTTGGTTTTGGCAGAATGCTGTTGCCATCTGTACACATTTACTTCCTTTATTTCTCCCTTCCCCACCAATTCATTCTTTTTTTTTTGTTTGGAACTCCATGTAGAATGTTTAAATGTTTTCATAATAAGCTGGTATTTGTTCTTTAGTAAATGTCCCTTTTGATAGCTCCATGTGTTTCAGTTTGGGCTTTACCATCTGCAATCAGTTGCTTTCATCGGGGAAAATGTTATCTTTGGAACATTTAAAAAGCCGGCATGTGTTTCTTTGATGTTTCTGCTCTTGTATCTTCCCTGTGATGGTGGAGTTGTTTAAAAACCCAGTTAGTGTTATGATCTGCAGGCTTTCTATATACAGATAATATGGGTCCCCCCCTCCCATTTTCTTCTCATGCATATTTCTTTTTTGCTTGTATAGTTGAAGGAGCACAGAGAAGACCTTTCCAAATACTTTTAAAAGGAAGCCTCACATTCCATGTGTTGATCTAATCTGAATGTGGCCAGTTTTTGACCCCCATGGACAAAAACAGACAACAAAAACATACAAGAAAAAACAAAACCCTCTTCTGACTGGCCTATCTAGGACCTCAAGTCTTTCCTGCCTCAGTTATCTGAGATTCTTTCAGGTGCAAACGGTGGGGACTTAACCTGGAACCTTGGGCGTGCAAAGTGGTATCCCTGCTACTCAGAAAGTGTCTCTTCCCAAAGTACTTCTCCAGCCCTCTTCTCCCACCTGGGATGCTTGATGTTATGTAAGCAGTTCTGATTTCTGGGGTGTTGTGGGGTTTCCAGGCTGTATGGCCGTGTTCTAGTAGCATTTTCTCCTGACATTTTGCCTTCATCTGTGGCTGGCACCTTCAGAGGATCTCAGAGGATACGGCCTGGAAACCCTGCAACACCCCTGTGATTCCAGCTGTGGAAGCCTTTGACAATCCTGTCTTTCAACAGGAATTAATGATGGTTGGTAATAATTAGTCTTCCTTCTTGAATTCCCTGATGGGGTTTTGGTTGTCACAGACTGTTATAAGAATGCAGTTAGCTGTGCATTCAGCATTATAGTGACACCTAGTGACAGATTAGAAGCAGGAGTAAGCTTTGTGCACTGTGCTCACCCATTCAACCATTTAAGTAAGAAGAAAACCCTAGCGTTCAATCCAAATATGATTCTGATTTAAGCACATATAACCCTCACTGGGAAGGAGGAAACCATGCACGCCTAATTGTGTTCAGATTGTGTCATTGAATGCTGGAATTTGTGCAGCTATGAAACAAGTCTTTTTTTTAACCTCTCGACATACCTGATTTGCAGTGTTCTTTTTCTGCCAGATCTTAATGCGTAGTTTCCTTTTGCTCTCAATAAAAGGAAAGAAATAAACAGAAGATCAGAGATTCCTTTTTCTGTGCCAAATCCTCATTCTGAAAAGGCTTGAAGGATGGTGTCTGGGGAGCTGTAATGCAGCGTTTTCCAAAACGTGAAGCTTATTTACACAAATCATGCCAGCTGCATTACTCTTGAGAACATGTGAGGCAGCATTGGTCCAAACCAATATGATTTCGCTTCAAAATCTGTCATGCTGTGCCTGGCTTTAACGGCGTTTCTTTCTTTATAAAGACATTATTGCTGTGAATGGGTTGAGTGAATGGATCTGGCTTGGCGTGGCTGCTTTCCCTCTCTGCCCCAGTACCTATTTGTTTCCCTTACAGATAGTGGTGCTGGAAATATAGATGCAGAGTGCAGCACCCCAATGCTGGTTTCACTGAAATGTTATCTTCTCTGTCTCCCCCTGTAAATCCTTGTGTATTAGGTATCCTGTCTATGCCCTTGCTCTTTATAGACTTATCAGGGGGAATGGCTGCATTGTATAACATTGCGTGCAGCCTATTTAGGAAAGTGAAAACATCAAATGGTTGCATGGAGATAACCTGCATATTCACCTTTTGTTTGCGTTACCCCACCTGTGTACTAGTTGACTTGATTTACTGCTGCAGGAATGTACTTTGTAAATAGATGCACAGCTGTATGAACGTGAATGTTACACTCATGGTTGGTGGGTGGAGTCATGTGAGCTAGAATGCCGGGACTTGCTGAGCTCACGGGAAAAACTGAGGAGGGGCTTGGCCTTGAAACAGGGGAAGGGAGTCTTAAGAGCTTACTGCTGCATGTATCATGAACTGTCGGCGTGTCTTTCTCTCTTTACAGCGGCTGGATGTGGGAAGTGGTAACCAGTTTTGATCTGCCATAAGCAACAGGGCTTTGCTTATTTAGCTGTTTATGTCCCGCTTCCAGGCACACATGAAGCGTAAGGGCAGAGCCTGTTGGTGGATCACAACACAATATAGGCATTGATGTTATATATGCACAGTTTCCCGACCCACTATTTGAAAACTTAACTGAAATGTTATTTATGAAGCAGTTCGTAATGTCCTGTTGAGCCCCAAGCTGGGTGGCCCAGGCTAGCCTGATCTCCTCAGGTCTTGGATGCTAAGCAGGATGAGGCCTTGGTAAGTTTCAAGGTAGGAGACCACCGATGAAGTCCAGGGTGGCTCTGCAGAGCAGGCAGTGGGAAGCCACCTCTAAACATCCCTTGCAAACCCTACTGGTTTGCCATAAGTTGACTGTGACTTGACAGCACTTTGTTTTCTGAATACTTATTACCTGCCCATCACCGAAGTCCCTTTACTTACTAACATGTGCGCACACACAAACGCACGCACAGATGTGCAGTTGACATGTTTTGTCTTTGCAGTAATCTTTAAACATTCAGTTGCTGTTCCTGTCTATATGGACAAGCGACACTGAAGGCTACCAGGGCTGAGCCTGGTTTTAAATCCTGGTGTCCCTGATCCAATGGGCCATTTTCTGCTTGAGATTTTTTATTTTAAATGAATGTTGGGGGTGGGGGTGAGTGGGGAGAGAGAAATGTTTGGATTTTAATGTTGGAATGAAATAAGATGAAAGCCTTTTTAATCGGCTGCGGTTGAGACTGAAAACAAGTATTCCAGTTCTGTAGCAGTTGAGCTAATGTTGAAGCTTGTGTTTGTGACCCAGACTCCCTCCCAGAGAGCTCCGGCTGTGCTGTCTCGTCCTCAACAATCTCTCGAAAGTGCTTGCTAGATTCTGGAGGATGCTGTGCACGTGAGAGAGCGAGAGGGAGGCGTACCGAAAACGCTTGAATATTTATAAAAGCAGCATTCGAAATTGAGTTTGCATTGTGAAGAAGTTCTGTGCTCCAGCGAGATATTTTTAAAAATTAATGTTTCAGTTTGGGATTTGAAAGGCTGCCTTTCTTCCCACCTCCTTGGCTCACGACAGCATTGGCATCTTGTTGGAAAGCTGATATAATCCTAACATTTGGCTGCTGTGGCTTTCATCAGTGAGATCGTGCAGGTGGGTCAACACACGTCTTCAAGCACGCCATAACTGTTGCCGCGATGTTGGAATAGCCATCTGTTTCCAAGGTCTGGGAGGATTTTTATCCCAAATGAGCCAGGCAGAAAACAGAATTCATGACTTGCTTCCAGTCATACAGCTCAGCTAAAAATGTTTATTTGATTAGTTCCATCCCCTAGTATAAATTTAAAATCCAGGGTGGCATCCCACCCCCCGCCCCCCGCAGTAACTCTCCAATGCCACATTGAGCCCTACTGCTTTTATCTGGCTGTTCCTCTTTGGGCATGAATCTGTAACTGCTCTGTCCCTTTGTGGTTCTGGGCTGTTAATTTTTTTTTCCTCATCATTACAGTGCAGACTTCCTGTTTTTAAAGCTTATCTGGCCCTCGGGAGGGAAAAGCTTATATAGCTCCGGTCACTTCCTGTGGTTGCCATTAAAAAAAAAAATCCTATTGAATTTTATAAAAGCCCTTGAATATAAAAAAAAAGTGGTTAATGTGCTGAAAATGTGGAGGGCACTGCTTTCTTTTCATTCTCTCTTTTTCTTTTTGCTGGATGACAGATCTCCCCCAAAAGTTTATTTTTTTTTTACCAGTCTCTGTTTGGCATCTGCTAACATTCTATACGCCAGGGGAACCCCCCCCCCCTTCTCTGCAGTTAAAGAATCTGCCCTATTCTGGAGCGATTTTAAAGGAAGCATTTGGTAGTAATTTCTGCTGCTTTTTGTGAGAATAAGCATGCTTTACATTATAATAGTTTAAACATACCACAGGCTGTTGATAGAGGTATCATATTTTCCATTCACAAGAGTTTTAGTTGGATCGGAAGGGGGAGAGCAGGGTTGCTCTCATTGTTTAAAATCCTGTGATTAAAAACATTGAAGGGGAAGGGGGGGTATTTGACCCCTGACCCCTGACTTAGCTGTCTTGTTGTATATGCTTTGACTAAAAAAAAAGAAAAAAGCTCCAAGCTGGTAGGATGTGGTTCATTCTTCCAACAGCCAGCGCTTTATTTAGGCTAACTCAAAGAACAGCCACCCTAAATAAAGCCCTAGTTCTGCACTTACTCTACCATTTCTTACACCTAGTGTAAACAAACATTAACAATTTTGTCTTGGCAAATGTTTGTGTCTAGATTCTTGGCCTTGTCTGCAGGTTTCAGAACAGGCAAGTTCTGTTGGAGTCACAGATGTCTTTTCCAAATTAAGTGGCTCAACTCTTTCAACCTGTAATTTTTTGGGGGAAGGGGGGGGGGCGGTCCTCAAAATCTTGTCTTGAATGTCACTGCTTGGGGGTGTTGGGAGTGTGTGTTTGATTTGTACCAAAATATCTGGCAACTGAGATGCTTTTACTAACTTGTTAATCTTGCCCTGTCACCACATTTAACCTTCGAGGAGGTTTACAAAATCAGTTCAATGGTGTGAAACGTTATTAGTCCTTTCCCCAGCACCGCTCCTTGATGAACAGTTTGGTGGGGATGATTCCTTATTTTCCCTTTGAGGCGAACTGTCGTACTCAGCAGCCATGGGGTGAGTGCCCCCACTTTGTAAACAGTCCTCTGTGCTTATGCTCAGCAGCCAGATAGCATGGCAGTGTGCAGAGATGGGTGGTCTTCAACTGTGCTCTTGTTCCTCTTCTGTAGGATCCAACTGCCGGTGTTGGGGTTCCACCACGTTCTTTTTCTTGGACTCTCCAAGGAGACCATTTCACCATGGACAAGGGTTGCGTGGCATCGGTTTTCGCTGCTAAGCAGTGGAGCAAAATGCTAAGTAAATTTCCCTCTCTCCTGATTTACAGTTGGCTACAATATCTGGCAAGGATATTTCAGCCTTGCAAATGGGAAAAAATTTACTAGCCCACACAGTTGTTGTACTTGCTGACTTTCCTAGGTTTTTCTGCTGTCATCCGTGGCGTAAATACAGCCTAACAGTGTGGCAGTCGTAAAGAACCAGGCCTCTCTCAGTAGGCAGAGGATTTCTCCTAGCACTGATTCTTTCTTGTTGCAGGGGACTAGGCAAACGTTATTAACTCATCTTGGCTATCACAGGTTAGTAAATAACTTAGTTGCCCTCTTCATAATCTGGATCTAGCTTTACATCCACTGTCTCTGCAAGCAACAAAACACCACAAGCTGACCAGTTTGCCCCTTTAAGTAGCTGGTGATGAATCTGAAGGGACATGTATGTGTGTGTGTGTGTGAGGGGGTTAACTTTTACTGCTTTTGTATATGAGCTAAGCATCCCTAGAAATAGGCAAGACTTAATATTCTCTTCCTCCCTCCTTCCCTGATAGCAATCTTCCCCGAAGCTGCTGTTAGATCCAGTAGGGAAACAAGACCGCCATCTGTATCATATCCATCTCTTTCCGTGTGTGTGTGTGTGTGTGTGTGTGTGTGTGTATGAGAGTCCTGTTGGGGAAACTTGTGGGGGAGAGAAATCTTTCCCCTTCCCACTGCTTTCAGTCCACCTCCCCAACTCAACTTAGTGTGAGCTTAAATTACATGCTGGGGGATCTGATCATAGTTCTCCAACCTCACATGTGTTTGTGCCTCAGAGCTGACGTCATTCGGCTCCTGACGATTCTTTTGCGGGAATGGATTGAGTGCACGTTTTCTTCCCACCTCTGACATATGTAGGAGGTTAAATGGACTTTCAACTGAGCAGTTTTTTAAAAAATGTTTTTTTAAAAAAACACCAATGCATGGAATTTCCCTGCGACTGAATCCCAGCGAAAAGAATAAAATTGCCCCAAATGAAAATAGAAAACATATAAATGGTCTCTTCTTCTTCCAGGTAGCAACAGGGCTGAATTTTAAGTTACTTAAGACCCATGCTATCTTCCACCTGCATTTTGAAAGGGTAGGTTCTTCTGGGGGTGTATTTTTTATTTAAAAAAATACCACACTCAGGGACCTTCTCTTTCGAAGTACAGCTGGGGAAAAAGAAACTTGTGATGTCTTGCTGAAGCAAGAGGCAGAAAAGGGTTGCCACAGAGGACGTGCAAAAGGTTTAAGAAGGAAAAATGCAAAAGGCGGGTGGGCAGCATGATAAGCCTTTGCAAATTGTTTGTTTTATTTAGATAAACAAAGACCAGATGCCAAATGCACTGAAATGCATCTGAAGTCTTCTTCTCATGGTTTGTTCACCTGTTCCTTTCAGCATGAAGCTCCACTCCTTAGTTTTATTCTTCCAACCGCTCCAAAATAGGTGAGGGCAAGAAGGCGTGAGTAGTCCAAAGGCACTCAGTCCTTTTGCCACCAGACCATACTGGCCCATGGTGCAGACCTTTATGTTTCACAATAAGTTTGTCTTGCCGTGATTTCCCACGTGGAAACCCTGGAAGTTGTAGTCTGAGAGCACGGAGCTGACTGGGAAGCATGTTCACGAGCACTCATGTAGATAAGTCTCCTGATGAACTTTGGAATAGTTTCTTGGTTTGCCTTCCCCCCCGTCCCCCCCCCGATTACTTCAACAAGTAAAATGGAGGTTAGTTTGTGTTGTGGTTCACGTATTGTCTAGCACAGGGGTAGGGAACCTGCGGCTCTCCAGATGTTCAGGAACTACAATTCCCATCAGCCTCTGTCAGCATGGCCAATTGGCCATGCTGGTAGGGGCTGATGGGAATTGTAGATCCTGAACATCTGGAGAGCCGCAGGTTCCCTACCCCTGGTCTAGCAGTTGAGGGCACCCTGTGTCAGAACCGGCCCATCCTCTACACACCCCATTATTCTTGTGTTCTCTTCAACCTTCCCCAAGCCTCTCATTGCTGTTCTTGGTTATTTATTTATTTAACTTAATAAACCCCCCAACCCCCACCCCCCCGGAGGGCTCTGGGCGGTGTACAATAACACATTAAAAGACCATAGTATAAAATCCAATAAAATACAATAAAACTATAAAATACAACAAAACTATTGTTTTTATATTTATACCCCCTACCCTACCCCCAAAGGACTCAGTTAGCTGTGCAGTAATATTGAAATTCAAACCAATTTTGAGTGCCATTTTTGGCACAAAGGTAGGAAATAGGATTTTTTTTAAAAAAAAGAATATGTCAAAGAATGCTTTTTGCACTTATTGCCCTCCATTCTGTAAGCTCTTCAGAGAAGACTGTATTGAATATTCTCCTGATATCTGATACAATGAGTAGTAGCCGGGCCCAAATGGAGGCCTTTGCTTCGCGAGTGGCAACCGGTAGGTGTATTATCAGTTACCCAGAGACACCTGACCCCTGACTTTACTCATTTAGGTAGGTTTTATGTCTGACTGAATGAGCTGCTTAGAATTAGATGTGGAGCCTTAATTGTAATTTTGTGTTGAGGTTCTAAGCTATGCATTATTTGCCTATTGCATGTTAGGGTGTGTTGGAAATGTTAGGGTGTGTGTGTCTGAGGTTTAATGATCTGTGTGGCGCTTCAGGGACTCTTCTTGCTGGGAAGCCTAAATAATTAAACATCTGGGATCTTGAGGGCTGGGGGAATGGCCCAGTGCATCAAACCCCCCCCCCCCGCCTCCCCTCGATTTTCTAGATATCACTGTGGATTATCCAGAGGGAAGGAAGGAACTCTCTTCACTAATTGAATTGTTGTATTGTTAGCCCAACTGCACACTTTCTTTAACTCTCCCTGCCCCCGCCCCCACACTTGGTTAGTCTTTTTAAGGAGGGCTGCTTAGAAGATTTACAGTCTTTCTCTCTGTTCGCCCCCCTTCCTCCCCAAATGTGGAAATGTGCTTTCTCATTCTAATGTGAATGAGATATAACCAGACGGGGTGGGGGAGTAAATGTCAACATACCCTAAACTTCATCTAGTGTGATCTTAAACAGGTTTGCTTGGTTCAATTACAGACCCTGTAAATGCACATTGAACCTGTTCTTAGAAACATTTGTCAAGATCATGTTTCCATTGTTCTCTGTAATGGACTTAACAATGTGTTGGTGTGTATTGTGTTTGCTAAACAAAGCCAGCTAAATTTGGTCTGACAGACAAAAAGGTTGTTAGCTGTGATTCTCTGCCTCTTCTTCCTTCTGTCCTGCCCCCGCCCCCCCCCCCAGCACCAACTCCTGTGACCTGTTCAGCTTTAAGTGCTTAGTAAATTTTAATAATACATTTCTAATGTGATCTATCTGATAAGGCAAAGTGCTCTTACAATTAGTTTTGCCTGCTGAAGTATGTTTATCTGGTAGCCTTTAAGCAGCTGCCGCCTTCTCCTGGCGCAGTTTGTCTAGGCGGGTGAAGTATTTATGCATGCCTTGATAAGAGCTAATTCTCTCAGAAGGAATTTCTGAGAATGGTTGTTAGTCGATAGATCTTGCGGTATATCTTCGTTTAATGTTCTTCAGGTGTACTAAAGCTCCCGCAAGAGGGTATAAATTATTTCTGTGCTGTGTGAAAACAGAGTGTCATGAAAGCGGCACCTTTGCCGATGCGTGGAAGAACTGTGTTGTGTTGCGTTGCTGAGTCCTTTTTCACCTTCCAGTGTGGTATAGTGGTTACAGTGTTGGGCATTGTGTTATAACCTTAATCTGGGACACCCAGGCTCAAATCTCCACTCTGCTATAGAAGCTTGCGGGGTGACCTTGAGCCGGTCACTCACCCGCAAGCTAACCTGCCTCACAAAGTAGTTATGGGGTGGGTGGGTGGGTGGGGAATGACTTCCTCCTCTTTGAGTCCACCGTGGGGAGAAAAGTTGGATATAAATGAAGTATATATATATACATACATATACATACATACACATACATACATATACATATACATACATACATATACACACACACAAAATATATATGTATGTATGTACGTACATACGTAAGTACGTACGTACGTATGTATAAGTAGTCTGTTATGGTGGTAGCAGGGGGCCAGCATGGTGTAGTGGTGAACAGCAGTGGACTCTAATCTGGGGGACTGGGTTCGATTCCCCACTCCTCCACATGAAACCTTCTGTCAGAAGTCTCTCAACCTCACCTGCCTCAAGGCCACAACCCCTTGTTGGGAGAGGAAGGGAAGGAGTTTGTAAGCAGCCTTGCAGTTGAGAAAAGTGGAGTATAAACCCAAACCTCCCTCCCTCCCTCTTTGCAAGTTTTTAGCCTTCAAGGAATCCTTTCCATATTCATTAGCCTTTTCAAACCTGAACCACTTCCACATTGACCCTGGCATAGCAGCAATGAAACCCTTGGCAGAGGGTCATGATCTCATCCACTCAGAATGGAGAGTCCTTAAAGTTATAGCTGGCTTCCCAACCAAGCCCTGTTTGCCTGTTTGAGAGGGGGGAAAAATCTAAACACACACACATACACACATCTTGCATTTCTGCATAAGAGCCTCCTCTTTCCCTCCAGAAAAATAGCAGGAGTTAATGACAGCGTGTCAAAGCTTTCACTCTGAATTTCCCCAGCTTTTGTTGGTTTGTGTCACAACCTTAATGTTACTTAAACTAGGTATTCTATTTAATTATAATGCTTATAATAAAGTCAGATGTCAGCTCACTTGGCTGCATGCTTAGGCCTGTACAAGGCTGAGTGCTTTGCTTGTAACTGCATCCCTTGTCTCCTTTCATTATCTGTTAATGGTACTCAACATGACAGGGTTGTTTTGAAAAACGGTGACTGCACTGAAACACGGCCTGGATTGTTTCTCCGGCGGATCAGGAGCAGCCCTTGTAAACAGACAGGCAACTGCTCCGATTGGGTGAGCATGTTGCATGCTGCCCCCCCCCCCCCAAGGGTGCTGCTCCTGAATTGCAAGCACTGCAGGCTGTTAAATGACCTACCGCACGGACTGGCATTCTTCCTGGTCTGTGCGACTCTTGTCCTCGGCAACGCTCTGATGAACGAGAATCCATTTCAGTCAGATCCGCCTCTGCTGCCTCGTGTTCATGTAGTCAGTTGCAGCTATTACCATCTGCATTTTAAAACTGGCTTTAAGAAGAAGCCTGTTCTGATCTTAAATATCTGAGGAGTTGACCGATCGGTATTCCTCCATCAGATGTCCAATTGGCCCCCTTGCGTGGCTCTTTCAAAGCACCCTTTTCTTGATTATACAGTCGCAGAAAGGGGAGGACTTCGTCATACTGGTGTGCTCCAGTGGTTTCTGTGGTGCATAGGTTCATTGGGTGTTGGGCAAAGGCGAGTGAGCAAACTGTGCAACATGCTACAAATTTCAGACTGTCTGTGTGCTTTGAGCCCCATTTGCATATGGGCAGAGCTTAGAATGAATGTGCAAGAACTGCCACTCTCCCGATTTTGCATCCCTGCTCCAAGTTCTCTCATTTCTTGTGTGGGCCGGCTTGAAGAGAGGGATGAGAGCGAACAGGGATAGGTGCATGCCAGGGCAAAGTGTCTGCTCTGGAGGGTGGAAGGCGTTGCATTTGTGGAGGTCTCCAACCTTTTTGAGCCTGTGGGGACGTTTGGAATTCCGACACAGCATGGTGGACGCAGCAACAAGATGGCTGCCACAGGGGGTGGAGCCAGCTGCAAAATGATTGCCACAGCTAAACTCCAGTAACACAGTGCAGACAGAACAAGGCACAAGAGGCAGTCGTATCTACTTTGTGTGAGACAGGTGGATGACTTTGAGTGCTGGAGCCAGTGATGTGGGGTGGAAAATTTCCTGATGCTGTATTTTTTTTGTAGAAGCATTTCCAGTTCACATACATTAAGACAGTGTATTTATAGTGTCGGGTTATGTGTGGAAATCATTCATGTTACACGACTGCATTTGGAATATGGACTCTGGTCCAGTGCTTGTATATGGTCCAGGCTTACATGTAGTTGGCTAAGATCAAGTGTAGTACCTGTCTTCTTTTGCTAACATCATTTAAATATTTAAATTGGAATTGGAAATGTTTCCAGTTCGAATGCTCCTAGAAAACCAACACCACTGGTTGGAGCATAGGAGTTTGCTTGTGTGATTATTGCTTTTGGCTAATTTTTAAAGTTATTATTGAGAGCTATCGGCTATTGCCATGTTTGTTGCAAGTTTGTTGCTCATTCTTTTAAGCTGTGTGTGTGTGTGGGGGGGAGCACTGATTCTGGTGGCTACAGGATATAATTTATGTTTGCACACTTGCAGAGTCATTTCAGTGCATCTTCAATTTGGAAAAGGGCGTGTAGAGCCTCAACTGTTTAACTTGCTTCTGACACAACAGGAAGAAGACAAAAAATTGTAATGTGGGGGTGTAAAAAACTTCATGGGGCTTTTAACAAAATCTACCTGTCCAAAACCATTTTTGCAACACAGAATGACTTGTATTGTTGGTATTAATAGTGACATTTTTCTTCTGCTGTTCTGTGAAATGCTACAGTGACTACGTTGCTGCTGTGGTGTGACGTGTTGTGTGTTTTATACTGATTATACTGGTGCTCTTTCTTAATAATGCCTTCTGTCTTAAACTGCTCCATGTGGTTTTACATTCTGTTTTGATGTGTTTGGAGTTTTCTGGGGGGGAGGGTGCCACAAAAGAATTTACAGAAGACAGCGCACAAGTACTTGAAATGAAAGACGAAGCTATAAGTCAGAGTTTAAGACCCCAGGATTTAGCCTAAATATTAATACAAGAGGCTGTGATCGCACTACTCCTTTACCACCCATTTGACTTGCTGCAGTCACGTGTAGGAGAGACTCTCTTATTGTACCGGTCACTTTGAAGGCGGTTCTATACCATTTTAGAAATATATAAATTGGACAAATATAACATTCACACTTCAGCTGGTTTTATCGATGGCTTGATCTAGTTGTCCTTGGGAAAAGTCAATACTATTGTCAAGTGTCCCAGGTGAGTTAGCAGTCAGAGGGCTCCTGTGGCCAGGTGCCAGGTGTTCCTGCGCCAAAACAGTCAGGTCGAACATCACTGTCAAATCTCACACCCTTTATCCATCTTACTCCCTTTGAAGGATTGCGGCAGTTCACCCAAGTTGCTGAAGCAGCCGCAGGAGGATTCACTGGATTCATTTTATGCCGGGAGGAGTTTGTTTGGGCTCATCCTTGATTTTGTGGCAAAGACGTGAGAGTGTGCCACCTTCGGCTGTTTTCAAGGTTTTTGAAGAGACAGGGAGATGCCACCTGGTTCTGAAGTTTTAAGTCTCCCAGATGAACCTTGGGGAAACTTGGGGGGGGACAGGACCATCCTATGTCAGCTCCTCTGTCTTCACCTTACTAGCTGGGCTGACTACCCAAGGGGAGGGGGTGTTTTCAAGGGCACACAGGCAAACCAAAAGAATAATGGGAGCCGCTGGAGTCTCACAACTGTGTGGGCACATGCACAAGATATGGCAGGAGTAAAATAGTCATGGCTGAAGTTCTGCTGCAGAAATAGCTGTGACATATATTTTAAAGGCTTCTGCGAACGCCGCTGTGGAAGGTTCTCATTCATACAGGCCCGTTTTGCTGTGCAGAGTGATGATGGCATTAGTGATAGATGAGAAATTTTCACATAGCCCATGTAGGCTTAATGTCTGGAAGAATTCTTCTGGAATGGCTGGGAGGCAAGCACTACATCAAGCGACTGCCGGGGCAATCCGTCCTTCCCGTGGCCCAGCTACGTGGCAGGCCACACTTGATTATAAACCGGGAAGAGTGGCTAAACGCACTGTAGCCTTTGTAGCTTGACTCTGGGATTGATTGGGGGGGCGTGGGGGGGGGGGGCTTTGGCTGGTGCAGTTCCATCACTGAGCGTCTCGGTTATGAAACTGATTTCCACCTTGTGCCTTCCTCCCCCCTCCTTGGAAGGGCTCCCATTGAGAAGCTAATGGGCACTGCTGATCTTTCGAGGGAGCCAGGCATGCAGTACACGCTCGCCTTCAGAGCGTATTGATCACGGCAGCCTTTCAGGGTGGCAAGGGTGTTATACTTCATTAGCTGGGCCGGCGGTTTAGGCAGCTGCTTGTCGCTGGTGCAGAATAGATTAAGGCTTCGAGCTCGGGCCTTTCATCTTGCAAAGGACTCCGGGAGCGCAGCAATGCAAAACAAATGCCAGCTGACAAGATAATAAGCAGTACCTGTGAGCCTCCCTACCTGGGGGCCAGTGCAGAAGCTCAGGTAACAGGGATTAGTGCTCGCCCTCCCGGTCAGCTGCCTGTCAAATGGGCAGCAAGGCTACTTTTCAGGGGCGGATTGTCCCTCCTGCCCCCTCCTCTGGGTGTTGCCAAGTGAGGCGGAGGAGGAGGGTGTATACCCCAAGACTGTGCTGAACCAGAGCCTGCTCTTTGGGAGTTGGAGGGGGGCTCCATGTGAGGGGGGAAGCCAAGCTATTCTATGAACCGTTTGAGGTGTCAAACAAATTACTGAGGAGGGGGTGGAGTTCAGACCCCCCCCCCCCACAGGATAAGAAATGTCAGCCTTCCATTAAAAAAACCCACCAATGTCCTGGTACACTGCCCATCCACAAAGGATAAAACTGACCCTTTCCATCCACCTGTCCCTTAGAACCCCTTGCCCGTCTCCGCGGGGTTTGCGCGGCCGTGGCTGGGGTGCCTTTCCCTTTCTCCCGCCTGCCTTCGCCGGGGGGCTCGGGGCTGGCGGAGGGTTGCCCCAAAGTGGCTGAGTGGCGGGGCCGGGCTGCTCCTCCCGTGGGCGCCTTTCCTGCCCCTCTGCGCTGCCTTGGCTGTCCCCTGGCCGGGCGGCTGCTGCTGCTGCTGCTGCTGCTGCTCCTCCTCCTGCCCGGCCTGGCTCGCAGGTGCCTTGGGGAGCTGGGCCCAGCTGGGCGTGGCGGGCGAGGCCGGGCGGGCGGGCGCGGGAGGAGCGCGGCGCCTGAGCGCTCGCCCGGACGGAGAGCCGCCTGCCGGCCAGCCAGCCAGCCAGCCAAGGCGTGGCGAGGAGGAGCGCGTGCGGAGCTAAGCCGGCCGGTGGCCCCGCCTGAGCGCCACCAGGCAGCGCCGGCCCGGCGTCCTTGCCGGGTTTTGCGGCGCGCCGCCTCTCGGTGTCTTTGGGCGGCTGCGCCTCCTCTGCTGTGTGCTGTGCGCTGCCTGCCTGCCTGCCTGGCTGGCGCTGCCGGTGTCTGGGCGGGCGAGCGCGGCGGGGTCACGCCGAGGCATGTGGAGGTGGCTGCGGCCCGGCGGCGGCGGCTGAGCGGGGCTGGCTGGCCGCTGGGGGACGCGTGGCCGGGAGCCGGGGGGAGCGCAGCCGCTGCTCGGCGCCGCCAGCCGCCGCGGGCCCGGGCCATGCGGCCGCCTCTCGCGCCTGGCCCAGCCGCCGCCGCGCCGCAGTGAAGCGGGGCCTCCTTTTGTTCGCCAGGGGCTTCCGCGCCCCCGTCCAGGGACTGGGCCTGCCGGGCTCCCTTCTGCCGCCTCTGCCCGCGCTCCGCCGGGGTCGGTCCCCGAACAGCTGCCGGGATCGCCCGCAAGTTGGCCCGGCCCCGCCGCTCCAGGAAGTTCTCTCGAGCTGGGGTGAGTGGCTTGCCCTGCCCTGGGCCGGTGGGGAGCGGAGGGGTCTCGAATGGGGGCCCTGCCGGCCCGCCCCGGGATGGGGCTGCCGGCTGCAGGTGGGAGAGAAGCAGGTCTCACGGCTTCGGGAGGGGCGGCGGGTCAAGAGGGTCGCTGACCCGCACGTGTGCTCAAGCAAGGCTCAAAACACGGGAGAAGTTGCATCGCTGTCGCCTGGCGATCCAGGGATTCCTAGCCTTGAAATAAAGTGATAAAACTAGTTTTCTCTGCGAAAGAAACCGCAACACCCCCTCGCCCGCCCGCCAGCCCCGTCCCCTTAATTTGCAGGCTCTGAGAGGAGGAGAAAGAATTTCCAGGAAACTTGGATCCACTTGGTAGGCGATGGGGTGGCTTTTATTGGCCGGGGCTGCGTTCCAGATCGCTTTCAGGTTACAGGTTTCCCTTTCCAGAGGGGAATGTTTTGGCTTCAGTCCAGGCGTTTGCTAGCCTATAACAAAGGAGCTTGTGCTGTGCAAGGTGAACTGTGTGTGTGTGTGTGTGTCTGGGTCTGATTTTTTTAAAAAAACAAGCCAAGTGTTTGAGAGGTTGGATAGTGTAGGTTTGTTTGGTTTTTTGCGCGGGGGGGGGGGAGGAGAGAGCGGAGAGGGGCCTTTCACTTCCCTTGCGAAGGGGAGCAGAAGGGTGTGCTGGAATGCCTTTTATGTTTTTAATTGGTGCATGGCTTGGTCTAGAAAAGGCCCTTTTACAATATTTACTCAACCTTGATCTTAGCTGATGTGACAGGGGACCCGCTCTACTGCTGCTTGTTCCCTGAGACAGAAACCAGCCCCCTGCTTTTGTTCTGCAGTGGGGATTTTGTTTTACAGCCTCCCTGGAGGGCACATGGGCTTTGCCCTCCGTGGAGGATTTGTAGGACAGGGTGGCCTCCTCTCAGCCCTATGTGATCTTTTTCCACATTACAGTTGACAAGATCTGCCATTCTCTTTCCAGTTACTCTGGGGCGTAAGTCCAGTGGAGGTGAAGGGAATCTGCTCTCAGAGTCAAGCATGTGGAGAAATCTCAGCCGGGGAAGCTGAATCTTTGCTTCTCCTTCCACCTCATCTTATAGCTAAAATAAAAATAAAAGATTGCAAGTTGTTTGTCTGTAAAGGTAGCTATAGTGCCCTGTCCTGTTCGTGTTGATTCTTTTCAGGGTCCCGCTGAGTTGTGCCGGATTTATGCCAAGGTAAAATGGCATTGCAGCCTAAACCTAGTTAAAAGCTGCAAAGGGGACGTAACTGCAGTGTGAAGGCACAGGAGTTCTCGCTTCCAATCACCTCTGTGATTGTGTGTGTGTGTGTGTGTGTAGTCTCTCTGGACTGTCCATGCTTTTATGAAGATGTAGTTACTGCATGAAAAAATTGCTTTAAAAATGGACCTTAACATTAATTTATGAATTCACAGGGTTGTCACTCGGATCCATTCCCCTCTCCCTCATATTGGTTATTATTCAGCTTGATTTAATTTAGGACCGTTTGAGGTGTTTCGTAATCTATCTGTGGGACCTGTGAATGTATATGTATGTTTGAAACCACAGGGCTTGAGCGCTCTGCTCAGTCAGCCTCTCTGCTTGGCTAGCAATTCTTGAAATGTTATTTGATCTGGCTGCAGGATAGAATTGACTAGGATTACACTGTTCTCCACCCTGCCTTGCCAGCACTCTCCCTGAGACCACTGAAAGTTGACGGATCAGTGTGGAGTGTGTTTAGTAGCATATTTTAAAGCCCTCAGACTGTATGTGTGCATTCCCTGCAAGCTGGATTTGAAGAGAAGGAGGCAGTTCAGAATTTGCCTTGTTCTGTGTGGTTAGCATTTATGAATTGAGGCAAGGGCTGACGTCATCTTTCTCTCTCGCCACTTCCTTTGTGTGCTTTCTCCTAGTTTATAGCATGTTTGTGTGTGCGTGCGTGCGTGTGAGCTTCAGGCAGCTGTTTCTCACACATTTCCACAACCCTTTTAAGTACATACATTATATACTCTGTAGCAGCTGTATAAATGAGTCCGCTTGTTCTTTATTTTATGCATAATTCTTGTGGGAATGCTTCCATGCTCTTGTCAGCAAGGTTCAGTGAATCACTTGTATGTGATGTCGGACTAGCCTTTTATTTTAATTAATGTAACAGTGCATACAGCTGTTATGTCAAAAAGCATCGGCTTTCTTTTGCAATGTAGAGCATCCTACGCTAGAGGTTGCGTGGAATTGCTTGGTGGAGTTTGTTCTCCGCCCCCCTCCCCGTTTCCCTTCTTCCTTTCTCCTCCTTGCTTATTTTTGCTCATGTAGTGGGACAAGACAAGCTTTTGTTACCTGCTGTGGGTAACTGTCAGCTCATTTTGTGAAGGTTTTTTTCTTTTTTTAAAGCAGAGGTATGACGGTTTATCATTTATTTATTTATTATTTGGTCTTCTATACCGCCCTATCCCCGGGGGGCTCTGGGAGGTGTACAACATAAAATTCTACCACAATACAACCAAATAAAGGGAGAAAAGATTAACTACATGTGGATAAATTACAAATTATACAGGCTCCATCAATTTTAAAATATAAATACTAATTCCCTTCAAAAACAGCGCTTACTACAATAAAAGGCGTCTAGCAAGACCCATATTTAAAAACCTCCCCAAGAGGGGGACGGATGGCAGGCCCTATTAATATAAAGGGACCCTGATGTAAAGGAGCAAGAGGGGGCACTTCATTCAGTGGCTGGTCACTCCAAAGGCCCGGTGGAACAACTCAGTCTTACAGGCCCTGCGGAATTCACCAAGATCCTGCGGGGCACAGACAGCTGGAGGGAGAGTGTTCCACCAGGCTGGGGCCAGAGCCGTAAAGGCCCTGGCCCATGTGGAGGCCAGCTGCATCATTGAGGGGCCGGGGACCACCAGCAAGTTTGCCTCTGCTGAGTGCAGAGGCCGAGTAGGGACATATGGGTAATGCGGTCCCGAAGGTACGAGGGTCCCAGGCTGCGTAAGGCCTTAAAGGTCAACACCCACACCTTGAAGATGAAGTTGAGGCTGAGGTGGGCAGAAGAGAATGGGAAAACTCAGTATTATCTTTGTGAGTCTGGGGTTGTATTGTTCAGACTAAGAATGGCCACTAGTAGCCATGGCCTTCTGTGCAGTGTCTCAGGAAGCCAGCAGTTAGACAAGCATATTTGCACACAATAAAACCTACCCGCTTGGTCTACAGGAGCCTATAGGGCTAGGACTGCATGTTGGTTGTTCAATCCAGCCCTTCCTCCTCCTTCTGATGCTGGAGACCATCTGCCTAAAGCATGTTTGTCCAACCTTGCGTTGGTTTACAGCAGCAGCTAAGATTGTTTTTCCTCCCAAGCCAAATAAAAGTTGGCAAATTGTCACAGGATTTAATTTGTCACCCCTGCCCCTGCTGCTGTGCAGCAAACAGCTTGCTTAGGTGAACCAGAAGGTTAAGATTTTTTGTTTCCCCTGGGCTTGGCACTTTTCTGGGCACATTTGGAAGGGGAGACCTTCAAGAAAGGAGATTTTGCAGCCTTGGTACTCAAATGATTGATAATAACAGCACGTGTCTCTAGATATGTGTATGGAAGGGGAGTAGCCCTGCCCTTGGAAGGCAGGAGGTGATCCACCCTAACTCACCTCTCTGTAGCTGGGAGGAGATTGCATTTTCCCAGCTGTGTGCCAGTGGTGCATCTTACTTTTAATGTAAGGTGAAGTAGCAAAGCTCTGTTAACACATGTGGTCCGTGTTGGTGGCAACCTACAGGGCTGAGAACCCAAGGAGCTAGAGAAGTATAAAATCTTTCCTGGGGTGCAGCGGGCGTTCCATATTTAAAGCTCCCAGCAATTTAAAAAGACAACTCTTAATTTTCAGTCATGTAGGGGCCCAGTTCAGACTGGAACTGTGTTGCACAGGGAAGGTTTTTAAAGTTTTGTCCCCAGCATCATTTCTCTGGTTTGAAATAATCTATGGGGCAAGCAGTGTCTCCCTGGGTCTGTTATGATGAACGCACTGCAGGGAGAGATTCTGATCTCCCTCTGTGCAGCGTGTCTTGATCCAACAAAGTTGCAAGGGTAAATTTTTAAAAACACAATTCACACTTGCCTTGGCCCCCCAGTAGCTGTTGTGTCCCAGGGACTTAACAGGAGGCTCACAACTTCATACTGGCATCAAGCTGTTCAGCTAGCTCAGGGGTCTGCAACCTGCGACTCTCCAGACGTTCATGGACTACAACTCCCATCAGCCCCTGCCAGAACGACCAATTGGTCATGTTGGCAGGGGCTGATGAGAATTGTAGCCCATGAACATCTGGAGAGCCGCAGGTTGCAGACCCCAGAGCTAGCTAAAGCATCAGTGGCTCCTAAGACTGGAGTAGTTTAATATGTTGCTCTTGCAGATGTTGCTGGCCAAGCAGCCTGCTGTGTGTGTGTGTGTGTGAATGAGAAAGAGAGAGAGAGAGAGAGGCTCTGTTTTGAATAATTCAACCTAAAAAAACCTGTTCTACCCTTTATGTTGTCTGGGGAGCACCACAAGCACCGCTGTGATAAGCACACTTAAATCTGACAAGGTTCGGTTGGAGAGGGTGGTGGTGGTAGGAGAGAACCAGTCCAAACCATAAAAACCAAGGTGCATGAAATTTGTTTGTACATACAGCTAATAGGATGCCTTGACTGGAGACCTGAATAATCGGCGGCAAGCAGGATAGGAGGGAGAAGTAGCAGAGGCATTCTTCAGAGAAGTAACAAACAGACTGACAAGATACTGCTCATAAGTCACAGGGCACAGGTTTTTTGGGGGTGGGTGGGAATTAAGTGCAGGGAATGTACGTGAAGGGGGATTGATTGATCAATGTGAAGGGAGCTGTCCAAATGAAGAACGGGGTCTCTGGGCCACACTTGGAAGAACTTCTGCTACACTTTCCTGTCCTGCGAAGGTGGTTGTAGATTGCTGTGGCCAAGGGGTGGCCCATGAAGCTGGCTTGCACAGAATTGGTTGCAGTCGACAGTAGTGATCATCTAACAATAGGTAATATTGATCGTCATCTTTCTTCCTATCTCTGGTGTCTCAGATCCTTATCATTGGGCATACCACCTCCTTTGTGGAGAGCTGCCCTTCAGCCCGGGGCTCCTTTGTTGCTCTTGCGCAAGGTGGGCAGAGTTAACATCGTCTTGTTCGCTGTCAGGAGATGTCACCCAGGTAGCTCATTTCAGTTGTCTTGCGCATCACTGAGTTTGGAGTCCTGTGTGAGACAGACCCAGCTGTAGCTCACATTAACTTCTCTTCTCCCCCACTGTGCTTCCTGTCTGTGAGTGGGTTTGAGCTATCTTGCATGGGGGTGGGGGGGGGAGAAGTATTTTGATGCTGGATTATAAAGAAGTTAAAACGATATGTCACAGCAAATCATGAAAACGGAAGAGTTGTGCAGCAATCGAGAGCGTACAGTCGATCAGCTTGTGCTTGGACCCTTGCTGGTAAAATATGATCTTGCTGTTAGCGTTTTATACACCTGGTTTCCCTTGCAATGCAGTAAATAAGTACTGCCTGTTTGACAAGCAGATTTCAAGTGAAATGCCTCCTGGGAGTCCCTTCCTGCCTTGTTGACAGGTGTCTTCACTCATTCGCCATCAGGTTACCTAGTGATAATTTAAAAACGCTGGCTAATAATAGTGTTGTCCTCGGGCTGTGACTTGATTTCGAACCCCAGTCAGAAGCTAACGAAATTTATGTTTCTTGTGCCAATGGAAATCAGGTAACTTCAGAACTGTGACTTGTAATCCTATTTCCACTAGGGTTTCACTCTCTGGTTTGATTCAAGTCAGAGGTTCCTTCATCAGATACTAGTTGGAATGAAGATCTGAGTCAGAAGATGAGAGGGGTGTTGCAAAGAATGTAAAGGATGCAAAGATGTAATGATGTACTTTGCTTGATTAGAGCAGAGGAGAAATGCATGGGGGCAGAAAACAAGCATATGTAAAGAGATAAGAGTCCTGTGCCCCTCTTTTTAATGCTCTTCCAGAGTGCCATCTTTGTCTGCGGTGTGCACTCATCTTGACAATGAAAAGCTGAATCATGGAAAAACTTTGAGTCCCAGTTAAAGTGATCACTTAGTCATTTGGAATTTCTTTCTGAGCACCTCTGAATGCTGACTTTGCAATGCCCTGTAGGGTCTCATGGCGTGGGGCAAGATGCAAATAAGGGATACAAGTTGATTTTCTCTCAGCCCAGCCAAGAGAAGATCTCTGTTCTTGCGCAAAGGTTTTGCTGCAGCACAGAGCTGGGGCTTTTGTTTGTTTCTATTATTAAGGGCAATTTCTCACCTGACAGCAGGGGTGGAATCTTTCCTCTTCCCACCGTTAGCAAAAGTATGGGGAAAATGAGAGCTGTAAATTCTACATTAGCAGCATGACTGCCTGCTTCCTCGAGGGGGAAGTAAGAGTGCAAATTTTCCAAGGAATGATTCATTGTGATTAGCTTCTTCTGTGAAAATGGCTATAATTTAGGTGCAACAACCTGAGGTTCTATGCCAAACTTGTGGTGCTGCAGTCTTAATTCCTAGAAGTTAGACGCTACTGTGCTTTTTTGGGTGTTTTTTTTTTAAGTCTGGACTTTTTCAACTCTCGAAGCTGCACACAAACAGAATGCTAAGACTTCAAAGCTTTGCCTGCGGTTGATTTCCATCTGTATTTTACATTGTGTTCTTGCTGTACTTCAGGGGCAAAAGTGAAAGCTTGGGGCTCACTTAGATTCCACTGAAACAGAGGAAGCCTGGAGAAGGTGTCTGCTCGAGAGACAGGAGAAGGTGTCTGCTTGATCTTCTTCACTGTGCCCAAGAGAAATGGGGATTGGTGAGTGATCCTCGACCTCAAGTAGGTCAACAGGTTTGTGAGGTTGAGACATTTTCACCTGGAAATCCTGCAGTCGATCTTGGAATGCCTCCAGCCAGGGGAGTTCCTGCTATTGATTGACTTGATAGAAGCCCGCCTCCATATCGCGTTCTTTCTGGGGCCCAGGAAGTACCTCAGGTTTTGTGTAAACTATACCCACATGCAATTCAGGGCTCTGTCATTCAGCCTGTCATGAGCTCTCCACTGAGCATTTCCGCTTTCTCGAAATAGTGATTGTTAAAGGGATGGCAAGTCCATTCTGAACTGTCATCTTTCCTTCACTCATATCTGAGCCATTTTATCTTTACTGCTGTAATATTTGTTGTTCTTGTAGTGTCTCCAGTTGTTCTGCCTGACCTCTGCCTTCTCTAAGGTTGTTAGTTTAAGTTATGTTTCTGAGTAATCCCAAAATGTCCCAAGGTTGCAAAAACCCAATTCTCAAGATTATAATTCATCCTCAGAATAACCTCAACACATCAGTCTTTTGTCTTCTGTAGCCATCAAACAATTGTCACCCCAAGTCACAGATTCACCCTCAAGAGAATAAATGGCAGCTCCTAAGAGCTATTGGCCTTGCAATTGGGTGGAACTGCCATGTTTTAGAAGCAGGGTTCCTGTGGACCCCCCCCCCCCCGTTTACTTGGACAAATAAATGAAGGCTATGTGGTCTTCAGGGCCCGCTTCTTTGAAATAGCGAGCTGGCCAGCGCAGGGAACTCAGTATTGAATTTATCCTGAAGGTTCTTTCTACCTGAGGGTAAGGGGGACACTGTCACACTGGTGTACTCCATTTCCCATCACTCCCAGAGGCAGGACATAGGTGCAATTTCTACCTCTGCAGCCTGGGAACACCGCTCCCCCTCACTTTAGAGATATCTTCAGCTGTCTTTGCCATTATATTTGCCTCCATGCTTCTCAGTAGAGAAAACCAATTCTAACGCAAACCTTCTCCAAAAATGGGGCAAAGTGGCATGTTGCTTTCTTTGATTCTCATGTAGTTGGTCACTTTGAGAGTTTCTAATTCACTTTTCCTTTCCAACAATTGTGCGGTCTCGTTAGATAGGGAAGCACAGCAGAGAGGATGTGTGAGAATTTCTTCCTGAAATTGCTTGTTGGATATGAGAATTCTTGATTTTGCATTACCCACAGATTGAGGGATTGGCGATCCCCCACCCCCCGGCACTTTGCAATAACCCAAAGTATCCACAGCAAGTGGTTGATATTATAAGACTGGGTGAAGGACATGATTAAGGTAGAATGCAGGAGGCTGTATACCTCAAGCAGAAACCCTCTCCTTAAATCTGGCAGAGCGATCCCTAGAGAGTTTGCTTTTACAAGCAGTCTAAACATATGGTATTTGCTCAGTTTCTGCCTTAAAAAAAATCAAACAGGAATCAAAAAGAAACCCTCCCCCTTTCATAGAAACAAAGCAATTCCTTTGAGGTTAGTACTAGGAACGGTCTTCCACTCATGTGAGATTCCCTCTAACTGAATACTAGAACGAGGTGATCCTTGAATTTTGACTGTGAGAAGGGAGTCTAGGCCTTGAGTGTCTGACCCTGGGATGTTGTAAGTTGACTTGGAGCTTGCTAGCCCTTCGGCTGCAGAAGTGGAGGTTGAGGAGTGGTAGGAGCAAGCCAAGGTTATTGGATCATTCAGAGACTGATTTCCACAGTGCAATAAAGTAATTATGAATGCTGGATGAAAATTTGCTACAGTCTGTTTCAACGCATTATTGCCGTCTCCCTTCCTCCTTTTACAAAAACTCACGCTTGCCTTTTAAAAATATTGTTTATGGTTTTTTTTGCATATTCAAGGCATGCCGGCAGCAGCGCTTCCAACAGCTCAGTTTAAAGAACATTTGTTCAGTAACAAAGAGAGAAGAAACCCAGCCAGATGGATCCACCTTTCTTGCAGCTTTGCAAAAATAAAATAAGTCACTGTTAGCAGCCCAGAAAAGAAATTTGATTAGATTATCGTCAGTGTAATGCTGTGGGGAAAAAGCGAATGTAAGCAAGTTTGGCTGCATGGTTGCTTGATAGCTGTGGGTGACCAGGCAAAAGACTATTCAAGGCTCTTCTGCTAGTTCCTGTATTTTGCTTCTTGGATTTTGATTTGATTTTGATTTGAAATTTAATTTATAGACCGCCCTCCCCTGGAGGGCTCAGGGCGGGGTACAACATGGCCAGCGACAACAACAGCAATGCAACAAGGCCAAGCATAATAATACAACATTTGCACCAGACCCTGGCAATAATCCAACAACAGCTAAATATAACTAGCAATTTGTGGGAGGAGCCTTAGGGAAGGTGGGGCTTGGGGAGGGGAGGGGTCCCAGTGCATTATAACGCCGTGGAGTACACCCCACAAAACTAGAGTCCACCCCTTTCTCCAGGAGATCAGTCGTAACCCCAGGCCACATTGATAGCCCTATACATGGCAGCAGCTCCCTTTCACCAGCATCCGTTCAAACTGGGCTCACTCGTGTCAATCGTCCGCGCCGCTTATTTTCTGCTCGGCCAAAGCAGTGGGTGCAAATTTCAAACCGGCCTCCCGGGCCCTCCTCAAAAATGATCTCCGAGCTGCTTTCCTTTTTTTGGAATGTCAACGGCTTTATACATTATGCAGTAAAGCGATGGCTATATTGGGTAGGAAATGTCGATTGTTGTAGATTGAGGCAGGATCTTTTCAGTTGTCTGTGTTGATTGAATAGCTTAGGTAGCATTGTTCTGACATGCATTGCAGGGGTTTAGTTGCATGATACTATTAGTGCAAATGAAAATAGCAGCAAGTATTGTTCCAGAACTCTAGTTCCGGAACTTGGCCGCTGCCTCTGACTGTCTCCTGCTTCCCAGGGAAACATCCATATGCAAAGTACAAAGAGTTACCGATCCTTTTTTGGGGATTCCGTGTCATTTGAATATGAGCATATGTAAAGCAGTTCTACTGTAAATAGTATAGATGACATGATCTTGCTGCTTAGGGAGTTTCAAATATTGTTTGAACACAGTTGGTGCAGCCCTTGGTGGGGATGGTTCATAGTACTTGTGTCTTTAGTTGGTAAAAATGACAATCCTGTAACACTTTAATTCTGGTTCTGATTGATCCAGCGTTGTTGTTAAGCATGAAAGGGTGTGTGTATGTGTGTGTGGGGTATCTATACAGCTGAAAATGTGGCTAATATTTGGCCTGTCCTGCAGATTGCCCAGGTGTGGCCATGTGGAGCTGTTGGAGACCATTTGGCTCACTTCTGGGTCAGTGGTGGATCGCCTCATAGAGTGTTTGGTGACAGGAGTGCCTCATCTGCAGTGACACAGCTGGGCGGAGCGCCCACAGATTTGGTTGCCAGTGTCCAAATTTAACAAAATAGACAAAGACTTTTCACAAACAGATGAAAACGTAAGTGGAAACTGATAATCTAGAGGGTTTTTTTTCCTGGTGCTGTTTCCAGAATGAATTTAGTTGGCAATCAGCTTGCTTTTTAGTGTTCTCTTCTAGGAATGTGTACAAAAGGGCTCTTCAACCCTTCTGGACACACAGCATGGGAGCCAGTGAGCTGCATGCACCTTGTAGTGATGCATCATGAATAGAGGAAGTTAGAGTTATGACCACACTAGTGCAAAGGTGAGGACTGTGGGGTCAGAAAACATCACCTGGTGCTCAGTTTTTGTCAGCTCAAGGGAGAAGCCAAGGGGCAAAGTGACCCAGCTTTGCCCTCCTGCGATGGCCCTGTGACACCCTGGCTGTCTCTACACATATAGACAAACAGCCAAAAGAAGTGGTTCAGTAGGGACATACGACCCACTAGGCACAGGTCCACTATCCAGCCAAGGCTCTCAAACTCATGGGCTGAAGAAGCTAATTCAGCAGGAAGCAACGGAGTGGAATAAGAACTACCAGGAGACAAGGGCTGGATTCTCAATTCTACAAGAGATCCTCTTTAACATCTCACATATGCAACAAGAATAGAACTTTCCTTTTGAATCTATTTGTAACTACAAAGTGCTCAGATCTTTCCAATAAGGCGAACTTCAAGAGAGAAATCATGACTCGTCCTCGAACTGAGCACTAATACAGGCCAGTGCAATTGCAAAGCAGATCCCTAAAAATATACCACAGAACTACAGCCCCTCTCCATCCTCCTTCAAGACTCTCTGAAGCGCAACGAAGTCAGGATAAAAAGGTGCTCCGGTAGCATTTGCATGAGAAACTTCAAATCAGAGTGCTCACACATTACGCCTTCCTCCATCTCGCCAGCCCTCCTCTTCCTTCCTCGTTTCAACAGGCACTAAACCCTCAGAAATGCAGAAGATCATAAAAGTGTAAGAAGGGCTGCACAATGATAGATTACAAGGAAAATCCTCTCAGCCTTCATAATTACAGGCTAATGTTCCAGACAAGCAAACGCAGGAACGCTGAAGCCATGCATCAAAGTAAAAATCATATTTAGTCGCTTCGAGACGGCAGCAATTTCTCAATGCTGAAACCTTCCAAAGCAATCATATGAGACCAGACAACATCGAGGCCCTCCCCCTTGTTAGCAAGATGGATTCTTAACACTGAAATGTTGTCAGTGGGTTAGCAAGAGGCTTTCAGGAGATTAAGGTTATTCAACCAGCTGTGCATCGTATACCCAACCCTTGCCCAAAGAGCAGGATCACATGGATGGGTAGTGCACCACGTATGTGCCCATGAATTATTAGAAATAACACAATCCAAATGGATCCTTATTCCACAGCCTGAATAAATCTTCCTTAGACGAAGGCCCACTGACATTCTGCATGTTGCTTTTATGAGGTTTCACCAAACAGCTGGAAAAAGAACCCTGGCCAAATACTGGCAACCCCTTGGCACAAGCTTCAGCAGTGCCAGCTGTGACTCAACACATACAACTGTTCATGCAAATCACTGCTCATACTGCATCCTGGGCTTAACACCAGGATTCCAGGACTCATTAATACCGGGGTTTTCACAAAACTTGCTTTCAAACAGAGGGCTCCGCTTTGAATCCAGTAGAGCCAATGAAGATGCCAACAGTCGCCAGGGAATGTCCAAAGCACGTTCATTCTACTGGAGGCGGGGGACATCTTGATGGGTGTTTTCCAACTGGATCTCAGGGAAGCAGGAACTAGAATTCTGTCACTTCCTGTAGACCGGTTGGCGCCCACCCAGATCTCCAGTAACGTTCCTGCTTCATCCAGGGAAAGCAGCACTTCTCAGAGCTCCTGCTACTTTTTTCAACTTCCTTAATTCTCTTCAATTTTCCTCAATTCTTACCTGAATACCTTACTGCTTACTACTTTCACAACCAGGAGGTCTTTTCCTTGGTGAAAACCGGGATAACCTCCTTCTCCTCCCCCCCCCTCTACTTCTCCCCCCCCCCTCTGGAAATGGAGTGCCGCCACTTTTCTCCTCCTAAGGAGACCTTCTCTCGTTCCTCTGCTGAGAGGACGAGAGCCTCTACCGCCGCCTCAACCCACCAAAGCAAAGCGCAGACGACCAAGCCGGTAGGCAAGGTGTCTGCTAAGACGGTGGGAGGCGGCAAGAAAAAGGCGCGCGAAGAGGGGGCGGTCCCAGCGGCGCCTGCCGCGAAGAGGAAAAAAGCGGCTGCAAGCACCTCCGTCCCCTACAGGGACGGATCGAGTGCGGAGCTTCCCCGGACTGCGGGGAACGATCAAGGGCAAACGGCGACGGACCCGGGCGCGGCCGGGAGACCGTTCAGCCCGCCCAGACAACCCAGCGTCGCTGCAGAGGAGGAGGAGGAGATCGCCAGCGTCCCGGAGAGGGCCGCGGAGGGCGGATCTCCGTCGCGCGCAGCGCCATCTACTGGGGATCTGATGCAACAGCACAGGCAAGATCGCGACGGTGGGGGGGTAGACCTGGCCTCAACCTCAACCTTGGTCCCTTCCCAGCCCCTGCAGGGAGGCTGGCAACAGGCCTCACCAGAACAATTAGTGGAAATGTTCAGTAAGAGGATGAGGGAGGAAATTAGATACTACCACAGAACCCATCATAGAAGGGCTAGATCCATCTCTGTTTCATCTTCTTCCCCCTCACCCACCAGATCCAGAGGGACCAGGGCCGGCCCTTCCCCTGTCCCTTCCATATTGCCCGGGGAAGCATGCGTCAGTGAAGGGGAATGTGAAAACTCTGACCATTTCTCTGAGCCAGAGGAAATCCCCAGCGAACCCACTGACCCAATACACAGATTTTTCAAGGTGGAGGATGCTACCCTCCTCATCACAAAGGCTATCGCCGCCTTGGAACTAAAAGATCCTGAAGACGCAGTGGATTCTGCTGCACCTTCCTCTTCCTCTCAGAAACCCATTAAAGGTGTCCCCAGAGGCAAGACTGAGATTTTTCCAGATGATGACCAAGTCAAAAACTTCCTCCCCCTACCAGAATATTTCGAAAAGAGGATGAAGAAAGAGTGGCTCAACCCCTCTTCCAGCAAGGGTTTTCCCGCTAATTTCAAGAAACTCTATACCACTCCACCTCATCTACAGCGCCTCCTGCAGGTACCCCAGGTGGACGCCCCGGTAGCCTCTCTTCAGTCAGGAGGATTAGTCTCCCAAGATGGGGACGGATCCATTAAAGACCCATTAGACAAAAGATGCGACATCATACTCAAAAGGCTTCACGAGAACCTGGCCACAACAGCCAAAATCTTGGCTTCCTCAGCCACCATAGCCAGAGCCGGTATCGTATGGAGCCGTAGGGTTCTCGAACTCATTCCACCTGCCCAACAGGGGATCAGGGAAGGAGTAGAGAGACTTCTCCTCACCATTTCCTTCCTAGCAGACTCCAATTTTGATGCCTTCTTGACGACCTCCCGCTCTCTAGCCATGGCTTCTGTTCCCAGGCGCCTGGCCTGGCTACGCTCTTGGCAAGCGGACTTCCATTCTAAACAACTCATTTCTGGTTTTTCTTTTCAAGGCGCCTCTCTCTTCGGCCAGGAATTAGAACGCATCCTAGTGGAAACTCGGGATCACAAGAAGGCTATGCCCAAATTCTACAGGGCGGACCACAACTCCTCCAAGACCGGTTCCACCTTTCGTTCCCACAGAACACTGCAGAGATTCCCTAAGGAGGGCCGCAGATGGCAATCACAACAAGGGTTTCGAAGACGTACCAATAACAACAACACCAACTCTAACAACAACTTCAATCATTCCTTTCGTCCCCACTCCAAACAAGGCAAACCTTTCGGAGCGGACCGCTCCAACAAATCCTGACTATGTTCCTCCAGTAGGCGGCCGCCTCCATCTCTTTCAACACCAGTGGACGGGCGAGCACGTGGATCGTTGGACAAAGGAAATAATTCAAACAGGGTACGTCATAGAATTCGAGAAGATCCCTCCCCCTCGATTCCGAGCGTTTCCAGTCAACTCCAACCTCATCAAGGCCAGGAGAACGCAGCTGGCCATTCAACATCTGCTGACCATCAAGGCTATCGAGCCAGTACCCAAGCAGGAAAGATCCTCGGGCATATTTTCACACTTCTTCACCGTTCCCAAAAGGAACGGAGACTGGCGAGCAATACTAAACTTGAGGTTCGTCAACCAACACATAAGACTTCACCGGTTCCGGATGGAAACCCTCCGCTCGATAACCGAAAACCTGCGCCCAGGGGACTTCCTCACCTCTCTGGACCTCACAGAGGCATATCTCCATGTACTAATAAACCCAGCCCATCGGAAATTCCTTCGCTTCGCAGTAGGCCAGGACCAATTTCAATTCAGGGCCTTACCATTTGGACTCGCCACCGCGCCCAGAGTGTTCTCCAAGGTCCTCCTGGCCCCCATCACCCTCCTCAGACAACAGTCAGTCCACACCCATCCTTACTTGGACGATATTCTGATCCGGTCCAAATCCCACCAACAAGCCATCTCGGACGTAGCCAGGACTCAGGCAACCCTTCAGCTACACGGTTTCCTGGTAAACCTCACCAAAAGCCACACATCTCCTTCCCAACGCCTGGAACATTTGGGCGCCATCATCGACACCACTCAGAATGCGTTGTTTGTCCCACCGGCCAAGATCTACAAAATTCAAACCCTGACAAATTTCAACATATCAACCAAGAATCCTTCCTTACTCCAACTAGCCAGCCTCCTCGGGCTGATGGTATCGGTCTACGACATGACACAATGGGGAAGACTTCACGCACGCCCTCTCCAAGCGTTTCTAAGACCCCTGCAACACCAAATCATGGCCAAAAAGGACCGAACACTTGTCCTGCCAGTTCAACTAAAGAAACAACTCCGATGGTGGACATTCCGGAACAACCTGGAAAAAGGAAAGGTCTATCTTCACCTCTACCGCCCGGAGATCTTCACAGATGCCAGCCTGCAGGGATGGGGAGCCACATTACAGAACCAATTCGTACAGGGTCAGTGGACCAAAGAACAATCGAGCCTTCCCATCAATGTTCTAGAGACCAGGGCCATCTTCCTAGCCCTACAACACTTCCAACCCAGGATTCAAGGGAAACACATTCTGATCCGGACGGACAACACGTCTGCCAAAGCATACATAAACAATCAAGGCGGCTCGCGCTCCTCCCATCTACATCGGGAGGCGATGCAAATCCTGACCTGGGCAGAGTTACACCTGCAGTCAATCTCGGCCGAACACATCCGGGGACAACTCAACGTCACAGCGGACTGGCTGAGCCGCCAAACAGTCTCGGAGGCCGAATGGCAACTCAAACCAACCATCTACCAATTTATAACCCAGAATCTGGGTGTACCAGAAGTGGATCTGTTCGCCTCGGTCCACAACCGTCAGATACCAACCTTCATATCGCGCTTCCACCACCCAGAGGCCCTAGATGTGGACGCTCTAACAGCCCAATGGCCCAAGGCTCTCCTCTACGCCTTTCCCCCCACGCCGATCATCCCCAAGGTACTTCGCAAAATAATTCAGGAAAAGGCTCGGGTAATACTAGTAGCACCCTACTGGCCGCGGAGACCCTGGCTGTCGACAATAGTAGAGCTTGCAACCTCTCCAGCCCTGACCCTACCGACTCCACACGACATGCTGTCACAGGGCCCAGTCCTTCACCCGGACCCCGGATGGTTCCGACTGACCGCATGGTCCTTGAACGGAGAATCCTGAGAGATAAGGGGTACTCAGCGCAAGTGACGTCCACCATCCTGGCGTCCCGCAGGACTTCTACCAATAACATATACAATTGCTCATGGAAGGCCTTCGTGAGATGGTGCACCAAACACTCTGTTAACCCAGAATCACCGGACCTTCCCCAGGTTCTTCTCTTCCTCCAGGAGGGCTTTGAGAGCGGCCTTCGTAGCGCCACATTGAAACGTCAGGTAGCAGCTCTCTCGACCATCTGGTCCAATCACCACGGGTGCCCAATGTCAAAACACCCGGACGTTATCAGATTCCTAAAAGGAGTCCTTCAGCTTCAACCACCAGCCATTCACCGATTCCCATCCTGGCGTCTTCATCTAGTGCTCTCGGCTTTGACGTCTTCACCCTTCGAACCAATCCAGTCCATCCACATGAAGTGGCTACGCATGAAGACTCTTTTCCTACTGGCCATAACCTCAGCAAGAAGGGTTTCAGAACTCAGTGCCCTATCAGTCAATAAAGACCTTTGCATTTTTCACAAAGACCGTGTAGTCCTGAGGACGGATCCGACCTTCGTTCCTAAAGTTAGGTCAACATTCCACCTAAATCAGGACATCATTGTTCCTAATTTCTGCCCCAATCCATCCCACCCCAAAGAGCGCCAGTGGCATAATCTCGATGTTCGCCGCTCCCTCAAGGCCTTCATCATAAGGTCGGAACCCGTACGCAAGTCCAGCAACCTATTCATCAACATTGCCCCTCCTAACCTGGGGGGACCCATGTCCAAGGCCGCCATCAGCCGTACACTCAAAGCCTGCATAATCGAGGCCTACAAGGCCACAAATCAACCCATTCCACTAGGTATTACTGCACACTCTACACGCAGCGCCGCCACCAACGCGGCCCTTAGAAGCCAGGCATCAGTCTTAGACATATGCAGAGCAGCCACATGGTCTTCTGTATCCTCATTCGTCCGGCACTACAAACTGCATTCCATGGCAGCCGCAGAGGCTACCTTTGGTAGAAGGGTGCTGGAACACATCATTGGGGACTGATACGTACCCTCCCTTCTTAGGGACACTGCTATAGGAGGTCCCATCAAGATGTCCCCCGCCTCCAGTAGAACGGTCCATTGGTTACTTACCGAGAAGGGTCCTTCTACTGGACGGCAGGGGGACATCTTGGCCCTCCCGTGGTCGTCATCAGTCCCTAATTGCGTTCAGCACAGTTCTACGATATCTCACTTAGATTCAAATGAGCTCTGGTTGGCACTCTAAATGCCTCAGTTTTCTTCTGTCCTGTTGACTATTAACTGTTACTGTTACTTCCTATTGATCGAGTTCTCCCAGGTTGTGTTAAAAAAGGGAGAGCTTCCACTGCTTCATCAGGCGTCTACTGGAGATCTGGGTGGGCGCCAACCGGTCTACAGGAAGTGACAGAATTCTAGTTCCTGCTTCCCTGAGATCCAGTTGGAAAACACCCATCAAGATGTCCCCCTGCCGTCCAGTAGAAGGACCCTTCTCGGTAAGTAACCAATGGACCGTTTATTAACACCCACAGTGCCCATGTCTTGAGTCACCTGCTGCAACCAAGAATATCCCCTCCCACTTACTGACATCAATTAAAAAAAAAGCAGCCTTATGCCAGTCGGGGAACTTCCGTGAAGTTAAGATGTGATCAAAACAGTTTAGTGGTGGACTTCCTGAAGAACTGGACTGGAGATGCAAGTATGGGGGGGGGGGGGGGGGGGGGCATGCCTGACAATCCATGTTTTGGAAATTACGCACTGCAGAAATGTAACTCAAGAAAGCACCGGGGGACGTTTATACAGATATGCAGACACACACCACACACAAAAAAATACACTTCAAGCTTTTATCGTCATGCATGAGTAATCGCAAGCATACTCTCTCTTCCAGCACAAGCTTTTCTCCTTGCACGTGAAACCTGATGCACAGCCAATTGAGATCTTTACAAGGGCTCTCTGTACAACCAGAATTTCACCAGGTTTCTATTAAGCAGGCATGCAGGACCCAATTAAATCTATTCAGTACTCCCTCCAGCAGTCTAACCTCTCCCATGAGATAAACTGTAAGGCCTGCAGGTTCAGATGTAATTCGTGCAGACTGGCTAAATCCTACCATGTGCTGAACTGTGATGTAGCCCTGAGAGGAGAAATGAATGCTGGTGCATGGAAAACAGTTCAGGGGGTATTCCAAATCATTGGGTAATTCAAGAAAGGACAAAAAGCCTTTTAATACAGACTTAAGTAAAAAAAAAAAAGACTAGCTAATAATGAGGGAGTTGATCTAGCCCCTCCAAACCCTGCCGGTGTTTTCGTTGCACTCCATTTGCCTTGGTCTTAAAGAAAAGGGAATATTGCCCTTTAAAAAAATGTAGGAATATTCCACACGATGCTGCATTTCTGAGATCTTGCACTATGCGAGTTGCAAGTGTGCCTCTTTGCGGGTAAAGCTAGGTCTAAGTATACATGCTCTTTTAACAAATATTATTCTGGGGCATGTTGAGGGTTCAGTTTTTAAGGGGGAAAAATAGACTTCTGCCTTAAGAATGAAGTGGCTCTCAAGAATATACATACTGACCACCCCCAGTACATGCAAAAGGCTCCTGGATTTCAAGCTCTCAAGAGCAGAAGAGTTAATCGCACAATGAAAACCATGAAACGATCTACAAAGTTGCTATGCACATCCAATTTGACAATGAGAAGCCTGAGATCATAATAGTGCGATAGTAGTTGTGTCTACAGGACAATTAATTTGAATCAGAATTATTTCCAGAGAACTCCATCATTGCATACACCCTAAATCAAGATCCTCTTACATACACACAGTCAGGGCAATTAGCTGTCAGAAACATCGCGCAAGAATCCATTTTGCGGCTTCCCACTAGCTTCATTGTTCTGGATCTTGGTGCAGAAGGATAAACGACTGAATAATAAGCATGTTCTCATTTTGTCCTCTTTGGGTAATATTTTCCTATGGCCTCATGGCCAAGCATTGATTATGTAGCTTTGGGGTCAAGGTCAAAGGTTATGCTTTGAAGGAAGGGACTGTTGTGTTCAGACACCAGCTCTATGATCTCCTTCTTCCAGTAGCATAATGAGGCAAAGTGATGTGTGGGGCAGTTGTTTGGGGAATTTATGATACAGTGAAGAGGAGAGAGGCCTCCCCCTTCAGCCTATACTAAGAGGAAGGGATCAAGTCTCCATTTCACACATGAATAAGCAGCCTTAATCTCCTGATTACAAGAGCCTACTATACTGGGGAAAAGAGGGCTTTGTTGGGAGGGGGGGGGGAGTTCTGCAGAAATAGACCGCTCTTTAGAGAGAATGAACCCAATGTCTAAAATTAACGCCAGATTGTCTTCAGCCATAAATCTTGTTAAGCTCAGTCTGTGTAGGAAAGTATTTAAGGAACAAGGAGCAACACTGAAGAGGAGGATTCTTGCCCGGTTACCTAGGCGCTGTCGTAGAAATGATGCGTCGTCAGGCCAGGGAGCATCGACAAAAGGAGGGGGCTTTTGGGACCCCCCCCTTCCCAGTATCCATACTGCGGTAGTTCATAAAGTAACTGGTCTCTGGTGAGGTGAATAGGGCTGCCTTTCTGCTGAGCCCACTCTCTGCCCCTGAGGGTTATTTTGCTGACAAGATCTCTGTGCCTAAGCTTCCTGTGCATGTATATGGTTTCTGCCATTTCGTGCCTTTATTTCAAACATTTTTATGCTACCTTTCCGCCCAATAAGGCAGCAAACATGATTCAGTTAAAAACACATTAACTACCTAGCCAATAATGCGTTCCTTTATCACCTAGAACAAGTGTGCGTCACGCAGGAATATTAAATGTCCTTTAAAAAGGAGCTAAACAAAGACTAGGGAAAAGCGCTAATCTTTCCTTACTGAGTAGTTACACCTTCCTAAGCCCATTGTCTTCAGTGGCCTTGGGAGGGTGTAACTGTGCCTTGCGTCTGTTTCCAAAGAATTCAAGATGGGAGGGGGGTGGTCTTTGGTTTGTTCAGGGGTTACTGATGGAGAGAGTTGCCCTTTGAGGAACTTTGGGTGGGGGTGGGGTGCAGCTAGGTGGCCTGGGAGTGCTAGGCAGATATGTGGGTGGAAGTGCATGGTTTTATCCTTGCCCTTCTCCTGGAGGTGACCTCGGGCATCCTGATTGGGTGATTCCCAACTCATTCTCAGGGAGGCAGGACGAAGTTGTCACTTCCTAAAACTTGGATTCTCAACAGAGCTGCTGGACTACATGAGTAAGTCTCTGTGCTTGAATTTCACACCAGTATCAGAGAGGTCCGTGTTCAACAGTATAAGGCACTAGGTAGGATCATTCTGACCTGTATGCTGGTGTCTACTGCTTTGAACTGGTACATGAGCCTTAAATGCAGTATCTGTTCCTTACAAAAACAAATCAAAGTCCTTGGTTTAGTTGCAGAAAGTTTTAAGAAGGCCATGCTAATTGTGGAACAAGGTCTCTGTTTCAGATATCCCGAGTTTCCTTTTTGTGGGTCACCTTAAAATAGCTTCATCTAATTTCTGGGAATTTAAATAGAAGCCAAGTTTGTGGCTTCCCAGTAGGAAAGAAAGGTGGCAGAGGGTGCAAGAAATTTTGATGAAGGCTGGCAGAGGGTGCAAGAAATTTTGATGAAGGCTTTAAAGTCCCTGTGTGTGAATAATTTTCCATTGCCGTTGGAAGCTGCATTTAAAAACCCAAGATGACAATACCCAGTTCCTGCTTAAGCTTTTACTTTTTGAGACAAAATGTGCATGTGTGTATTTTTAAAACTAAATATATGGGGGATGATTAAGCTGCACAAATATTTGAAGCTTTGGCACAGCACTAGGACTGCCAGAAGTCAAATATTTGCTGTCGAAATTAAATCTTAGCCAAACGCGCTGACACTTCAGTTTGTCTCTCTGAAGGAGAGGTACTGGATAGAATCCTAGCAGTGCTGTGACTTCTTAAGAATAGTGCCTCAATGTTCTCTGGAAGGCTCCAATGTATTGGTGATGTGAATATTAAGTAAAAACCCGATTGCTATAAATAACTCAGTGGACAAACATTGATTTGTGGTGTCCTGATGACATTGCTAGTAACATGCAAAATTCATCTGAGGTTTGGTAGTACACACAGGGATGTATAAATAACTTCCTGCCCTTAAATCAAGCACACTGTCCCTTTTTGCCTGCATAATTCTCTTGCTCTGCTCTCGATTAAATGGCAGCTTTTTCTAACTGTAACTGAAAGTTTAAAGGTTTACGTTCATGTATTTTATTATAGAAAGTCAGTGGGTTCTCCCTTAAAAATGTGTAAGTGGGATTTTTCTGTAGGGGTGTGGCATGTTGATTACATATTTGGCTGCTGCTGTGGATATCTAAGAGGGTTTAGTCATATCAGAGTTTGTAAGGAACCCTGGCCAGTATGCTAAATCTCAGTGGCTGGGACAAAACCGGCGCTCCTCAATACAGAGTTTGAAAGCCTACGTTTAAATAGCAGAAAGTGCTGTTAAGATAGAAACTATGGTTTGCAATTTGGATTTAGCCTTGAGCTTGAAGAGGTTCCTTTTATTCTTCTCTCAGCTGTTAACATCTGTGCTGGAGAGGAACAGAGAGGGGACAGGCACACACTCCTGATAATTTGCACACCGTGGCTTTCAGGGAGCCAGCACGGCATCTGCATCAGGGGTTGGGATTGAAAGCTGAAACCCCGGTGATCTATTCTAAAGCCACAGGCTCCTGTTCCCTTGAATTTTCCCCCAGTTTTAGCCCTACTTACCTGTTGTCATGCTTTTGTACACCTGGTAATGTCTTGGGTAGAGAGGTTCTGTACTCCTGCCGTCTATTGCTCATCCGTTCAGGGAAAAAAATATTCCCGCTGCATGCCCCTTGCGAAGGCTTTTTAGCTCTTCTCTTTTATAAAGCTGTCTGACATCCTGAAATAGCAACTCACTTTCTTTGGCTTCAGACTGTATTCAATCCCCTTGGTAATCATCCTTGTAGCAATACCAGCCTTTTATAGATCACTTGGAGCTGTTTTTCCACACAGGTTTTAAAAACAAAACAAAAACAATAGCGAAGCCAAGTTCTGCGTTGCCTGAAGTTTTATTATGGTTAATTTTTCGAAGTTTTTTTAATGGCTTAACTAATTATGGTTTCCTCTGTTTTCTTATAAGCTTGACTTGTATAGCAGGAGGCAAAATATTCGCCATGTATTTTGCAATATCTTCCTCCTGTTTCTCCATTTCAGGCTGTCCAAGGTAGCCCAGGTGCCCTCTTTGAAGTCATCAAAAAAACAGTGCAAAGCTGGGCAAGAAAACTCCCAGACATACTATGACTTTGGTGTCTAACACTGGTAGCCGTCATTCAGAATTTAGGAGTACTTCTCTAGTTCTGATGGGAAGTGGTAGGTAATGCATATTGTGTTCTGAAGTTTCCCTCTCTTAGGCTGGTGCTTCTGGCTGATCAGTGGACTACAGAGATGCCCCGTGTGGGACTCTTCCTTCTGCTTCTTGCAGAACCCTTTTCAGGTCCTTGGGCCCCACAGGAGTTTGGGGTAATGAGTGGGCTGATGGACAGCTGGAGCCAAAGTAAAAGTCTTGAAATCAGCAGGGTGGTGTTCAGAAACACATTCTCTGTGCCTGCTCTGCGGCAACAGCGGGGAATGAAATGTTCTTATTTTTCTACCATCATTGCATTTGCTGAGCTGGTAGGAGAAACTGCCTGATTATGTTGACTTGGAAAATATGGACGCTCCCTGTGACCTGTTCAGCACTGCATTGGTAAAATTAGATGCAATGCGTTTTTCTGGGTGGCTTCACAGTCACAGCCAGTGATTTACCTGGGGTTGAACTTAAACTGTATGTTAAAAATGAAAAAGTTATTGATCCAGTGTTCTTCAGAATGTGTTGGTTTGTCTAACTGAGTGATGTCTATTGAGACACACACACACACCCCTGTTTTGCCATAACCTGAATAGCCCCGGGCTAGCCTAATCTTATCAGATCTCAGAAGCTAAGCTGGTTTGGCTCTGGTTAGAATTTTGGATGGGCAACTTCCAAGCTCTGCCAGGGTAGTAATGTGGAGGCAGGCAAAGGCAAACCACCTCCAAATGTCTCTTGCACATGCACACATACAAATTGCCCAGGCTAGCAAAATCTTGTCAGATCTTGGAATCTTAAGTAGGGTCAGCCCTGGTCAGTATTTGGATGGGAGATCACTGAGGAATACTGGATTCCTTTGCTTTGTTCATCTCTTGTTTTGAAAACCCTATGGGGTCTTCATACACTGGCTGTGACTTGACAGCAAAAAAGGAATTTTATGTGGAGTTCTGTGAGAGTCTTTTAATGGTTGTGTCACTGTTGAACTGTTTTTCATTGTTCTTTTTTATTTTGAACAACGGGTGTGAGTTGCCTCAAGCACTTGGAGATTGCAACACATAAATAAATGTCTTACATAGATATTTTAGCGATCCATGTTCCTTGCTTTGACATTGCTTATATATTTACATTATTTATAGTCCAGGGTCTGTTCTTTTTTGGCCTAGCTGACATGTCATTGATCCTTGTTCTGAGATTTGGGGGTGGGGTGGGGATCAAAGTGGCAGGGGTGATGCACAAGAAGGTAGATCTATAGGAGCAGTGGTATGGCGTGGCTCTACTGTCAGAGTGACCCAGAACTGACTGGAAATCTTTCCTAGTCCACCCTGCTAGAGGTTTCATCGAGCCCTATCCTTCCAATCTCAATAGGAGCCACATTTGTTCTCCAGATATTTGGATCAATCTTAAAACACTGAAAGATCATGTTAAATCTATCTTGCATCAGAAGGTGTCAGGAACTTATTTGGAGTCTGCCATAAAGCTTTCCCTGGGGGGAGTTTTTCTTGGCTCCTTGTATGAGCCTAGGCTTATGCCTTCGACACTATTAATTTCATTGGTATCTTTTTATTCTGGTAGACCTTCCTGAGCATGCCATGGCACAGATTGGGTGGCTTTGATCGCTGGCAGGATGAAGTGTAAGCCCTTCTCTGACCTTCTTCAGCTGAATCTGTGAAGTCTTCTGATGGATTACTTTTCCTACCCAGTGTTGGCCCAATTGGTGGGAAGTCCTGTGATGAATCAGGCATCTCTTGAAGCCCATTTCTCCCCTTTCTGGATCCCCAGTGGGATGCAGAACAATTTGCCCCACTTCTCACTCTGGTTTCTGGGTGTTTCTGCACCCTTTGCTCTTGTAGACTGAAGATTAGAACTGGCCAAATTCTTCATGTTTGGAGATATTTCGGCCATACTGGAGGAAGAAACGATCAAAAGCACAAGCTTCAGAAACACTGCATTGGGTGAAACATGCACATGTGTCTACTGTATTCATGCTTTCTCCCCCCAAAATTGGATCAGGCTGTTTTGGCACTTCTGCATTTGGAAATGGGGCGTACCTTACCGGTGCTATGGAAATAGGGATGTTGTTTTTGATGGTGAAAATAGCTGCTTCAGGTACACCTCCTCCCTGCCTGAAATGGAGGGCTTAATATTTGAAGGAAGGAGCGGAGACTGCTGATTTTATCTGAACTGTCATTTCGCATAGCCCATCTGTCAAACAGCCTCTCGACCTGGATTTCAGAGTGATAGCATAATATCCCCCGAGTCAGAGCAGATCAGTGTGAAGGTGGATTTTGCCAGAGGAGAATGGTGATTTTTGTAGGATAATAGAGATGTTCTCTCTTCCTCAGAAACTCCCCATAAAAATAGCTCTCTCTAGACATGAGTGGATCTAATTTTTGCAGAAGCAGTGAAGTAACTCCTGGCTTCTAAAAAGCAAAATCTATCTCTTTTTTCCCAGGCCAAATTGGACAAGATTGCAGCAGTAATGAAAAGAAAGAATTTGCTTTCTGTAAGAAATATAGGTTTGCTGTTCTTGGACTATCTGTTTCCTGGGTAGAAGAACTGTCTCGGGGAAACAGAAGGCAGTAGGTGCCAGCCATCCCCCTTAGGCAATGTATGGTTTCCATTCCCCCTTCAGGCACCCCTTTCTCCCAGCAGATGTGAGGAGGGTGGTGTTTCATTTGACTCTTCCTCCCGAGGCAGTTATTTTGGGTTTGCCCTGTTTCCTATGGAGATCATTTCAGGGTGATGTTCACCAAGCCCTCTCAAAATTTCAGAGGTACCCAGACTCTTTAAAAGTTGGGGATCCCTGACCTAGCTTGACACTTGACCTAATCTACCTCACAGGGTTGTTGTGAGGATAAAATGAAGCAGAGGAGAGCCATGTGACCACCTGTAGCTCCTTACAGGCTATAAACAGGACATTATGGGAAGCTTGAGCACACTTGGTGCTTCTTTCCTGCAGACCACAACTCCTGACCTTGCTGTGTGTGGAGCTGACCAATCAGATCACGTTTTATGAGTTTGTCATTGATTTATGCAAGATTAAAGAGGCTTTTCAGCTCCCCCCCCAATGCACGTGTCCTAGAAAAGAAAGGGGGAGATTGGAAAGACGATTTTAAAAAAACTTGGACTTTTCTAGGTGCATTCGGTGGTTCAGAAAGAGCATCAAGCCTGTTTACGGGAGCTTGCCGCTTGACTGTGATTTACTGGAGCCTGCTGCATATTGGAGATGAGCGCAGGCGAACACTGGCTGTGTGTTCCACAGTCATCTGCTGCTTCCTTGGCTTTGAAACCGTAGGGTGTTCTGAGAGAATGCCAGGAGCCATTTGTCAAGAAGGCCGGCGGGAAGCACTCTGACACCGGGAGCTGGGCCTCTGTCTCCACTTGCCTTTCAGTACCGGGAAGAAAAAATTAAGTGCTAATGACATCAACGCTGATCCCCTGCTGCATTGCTTGACCTGACTCCTATGATCCAACTCCATTATAAAATGCTTTGAAAGCATTAGATTAAAAAAAAAGAAAAGAAAGAAAGATACTTCATATTGTTGGGCAGAAATTGTGAAAACAGGCTTGGCGCTTTTGGGTTCTCCTGGGCAGCTTAGTGAATGCAAAGCACCTAATTTGTGTTAATAATAATCTTGCTGTGCAATTGACTTTTATCCTGCCCTTTCTCCAAGGAGCTCTGGCTGGTATATCTGGTTCTTCCTTTCTGCTTTTTTGTCCTTGAAGTAGCAGATGTCCAAGGTCATCCAGTAAACTTTGTGACTGAGTGAGGATTCGAACCCAGGTCTCCCCACTGTGCTATTCCAATTTTTTGACCATTATTCCATCCAGGTGTTGACGTTTATTTGGGTGGGGCATCTTTCATCTCTTTGATAGGGAATGTTTCCCTTGCTTGAGGAGATATAGAACCCTTTATAAGATCTGGATGTTGTGGGTTTTTCCAGGCTGTATGGCCATGTTGTTGTTGTTGTTGTTTTGTTGTTGTTGTCGTCGTCGTCATCATCATCATCATTCGATTTCGTAGACCGCCCTACCCCCGAAGGGCTCAGGGCGGTTTACAAGCCAACCAAACACAATACATTACAGCTAGAAAACAATTGAATAATCTCAATTAAAACAATAAATGCAATAAAAACAGTAACAGCTGTAACCTTTCCATAATTAATTAAACGGTAATTAATGTTTCACCTACATCAATGGCTGGCATCTTTAGAGGCATACAACAAGAAAAAGGGGTATAGCGGACCTAGACCAGACAATAGCAACAACCCACCATACCTTGGCTAGGGGCAAACAACTAACACAACATAATGTGCCAAAAATGCAATAAGTGAAAAATACTTACGTGAACAAGTGCACAATAACTCAAACACACGAAAACAGTATCAACAAAGTATCCACACATAGAAAGCGAATAACATGGTAGACAGACAATAGTCCGGACAAGTACTGTTATATATGAAGGCCACTTGAAAGATCCAAATCCACTTTGGTGGAAATCAGCCAAAAACAGGGACTGTGCTATGAATATAGATGGCAATTCCGGTACAAGCCCCTTTTGCGGCTCCCAGCCACTTCGTCTGCGTGATTTCTACATAGCTTGCCCTTTGTTGGAAAGTCCATGCAGAATATTGAAGCTTGGCCTGTGTACTGTTTGACTCCATAGGAAATAGACAAGCGTCAGATAGGGTCTGCTTCTGATGGACTTAAAATGTGAGCGTGCGATCTCCGGAAAAGCCTGTGACCAGGTTGGAGGAATGGCTTGGTGACATGGTATTGATCTGGAGCATAAACCCTTCCACATGGAATGCCTCTCACTATTTGATGTGAAATGCCAATCTGGGAAGGGAGCCCCAGAAAACCACCTGTTGTTCTCCCCCCCCTCCCCCAATCTGTTCTGGCTTCTTCCTAAATGCAGCTGAGTAAAAGGACAATATACTTAGCACTTGGATGTCAGTTTCTGTCTTCAAAGTGCTGATGTGTGAAGATGCATTTCACGCCCAACAGTTCTCCTTCCTTTCCAAGCGACAGCCTTATTTATGGCTGGTTTAATGAGAACATGACTGAAGCAGGCAGATCAAAAGAGGGCAGAAATACCCCCCCCCCCTCCATATAGCAAACCTGCAGCTTGTGCTATTCTGTCTGTGAGAAGGGAAGGCAGGGTTCCAAGGTAGGTGGGGGAGGCATGGAGTTAGATCGCTTCCCTGGTGTTAGCAGCTCCGTAATAAAAGCAGGTGAGAGAGCATGGGTTGGTGTGTGTTTTCTGCATGTGTTTTAAATGCTTTGTTGTTTCTCTGCATTGTGTGTTGACTGTTCTGGCTTTGATGGTTTGTAAGTTGCCTGTGAGTGTGTTTAGCAGGCAGTTGCATAGGGAAGGGGCTGATGTGATGTCGTAGTATGGCTTGGCTGTGGACTTCATGTAGTTCTGCCCCCAAGGGATCAGCAAGTTCTGTGACATTATGCCAGTCAGGGTCATCTCTTAGAGAAGTTTTCTGTGTGGGTGGTGTCTTGGTGAGCAGTGGTGACCCACAATTCTTGCCCTCAACATGTGTCTGTTTTGAAGGATTGCTCATTGTTATCATTAATATAGTAAAAAGTGTGTGTGTTTGTGTGTGTGTGTGTGTGTGTGTGTGTGTGTGTGTGTGTGTGTGTGTGTGTGTGAGTGAGCCAATGAAACCAGCAAGGCAAAGCTACACATAGAGTTGGAGTGTCTTCATATTCTAGGGGACTCCCCAATTGGGTAGGAAAAATATATAACTTCGCAAATCAATCACAAGAAACTTTCCCATGCTTGGGTGAGAATTGAACATGCTGTACGAATGTTAAGAATAGTTGTGTGCCCATTAAAAGGGGAGGAAGATTCCAAGGAGGATTTGAGAATTAGTCTTCTTGGGTCTCTTGAGAGTTTGTTGAATCCTGGAAGTGAAGATCTGGGCAGGTAAAGGAGAGTTTCCAAATGGTTTATTTTGCTCCCGCTCGCCGCCCTTTCCTGAACCTAACTCGGCAAGTATTGGCACTGCTGTGCCTTCATAATTTTATTTTCATTCTTTCTCTCTTCCATCAATGCCAGCCAAGCACAATTATCTGCTGGGTTTGTGGCTGTTCATGTTGGACACGTTTCCCCTTATTTTTTTGACATGAACATGACCCGAATTGACATGGCTCTCTTCATTTCACATTTGTAGCCTGTGCTTCATTAACAGCTTTCACAAGCAGTTCCAGATTTCTTTCTTCTGCTTTATTATTGCGGAAGAGTGGAGACCAAATTGTACCATGCTGAAGTGATTGTCAGGAAAATAAAGTATCATCAGCTGAACCCATGCCAATAACTTGTATTCTGTGGCTTGGATTGATGGATGTAGTCTGAAGTAGTTAAAATATTCAACTGAGCAAAAAACATCCCACGCTGCATGGCTGAATGATGTAGATGAAACGTACCAGTGAGGGTGAGCTGTGAGCCAAGAAATCACGAGTTCAGATCTTGCTGTTGAAGTCATGAGGTGGCCACAGACAAGTCACTAGTGCTTAAGTTTTAGTCACCATGTATGAAAGATGGGTTTTCTAATACTGGTGATGGTTACAGATAACTTTCCCCTTCTCCTCCAACACCAGGTTGTACCACATTATTTGCAGAAGGAGCAAGCCAAAAAAAGCTATTTGCAGTTTGTAATTTAGGCCTGCTTGCTGATTTTTTTTGTAATTTCTTTCTTGTAGTGGCTCTGAACCATTTTGAACTCACTTTGATGGGAGCACCATCTCCTCGGTCTTTGAGTAGGCATTTGTGATCTCTACATAGCAGACCTCAAGTTTGGAGCCAGCGTGGTACAGTGGCTTTGAGAAGGTGGACTGGGTTTGTTTCTCTGCTTTTCCATGAGAGGCCTGCTGGATGTGTGACTTTGGGCCAGGCACGGTGCTCCCAGAACTCCCTCAGCCCCACCTACCTCACAAGGTTGCTGTGGGGAGAAAAAGGGACAGAGTTTGTAAGCTGCTTTGAGACTCCTTTTGGTTGAGAAAAGCAAGGCAGACACCCAAACTTCCCTTCTTCTTAACAGTTGAAGCTGAACAATGTAGTAGATGAGGGATTTTACCTTTTTCCTCCAGTTTGGCATAGGACCAGCGCCCCCCCCCCCCTCCGAATCAAACAAAGTTAAGGACTTTCTCCAGAGTTTCTAAAGCAGGCAGGAGCCAATAATAACAGGGGGGACTTTTAGCTCTTTAACAAATATTTATGCTGGCTGCACAGGCTTGACATTTGCTATTACCTTGTTATCTGTGGTAAGAGTTGCCTGCAAGTGACAAGACAGGTGAGGAATATGAACTGGGGTTATTCCTTTGAGCTGTTGTGATCAGAACAGAGTGGACTTGTTAGCAATGCATAATGTGAAGATGGCATGATTATCAGGTGCATTCATTGATATAATCACGGTTTCCCTGTAGCATATTTTCATTCTGTTAGCGCAGCGATATAAACGCACTGCCTGCCCCCTCGCCAGGTGGTGCAATGCTTGAACTTCACAAAGTTTCCCCCTCCAGGTGGCCTTTAGTACTCTTCAGGAAAGTAGATAACATCCAGTTTGAAAGGACTCATTTCCACTTAAAACAAAAAAAGCCTGGCGTGCAATTTGGGGCAAAAAAAAATGTCTTCTGACAAAACTAGGAAGAAACTCTCTCTGAGGGAGCCCTAGTTCGTTCCAGCCGTGACAGCTCATACCTCCGTTTTAATCTGGCATTTGCTGAACACAGTGCCTTTTTATCTTGCAATATGAGACTAACAGCTCTCAGAAGAATGGGCCTGTTGTGTTTATTAAGACGAGCAACACATGACCCATGCAAATCTTGTTAAAAGATTTATCTGTCTGGCTTGCTTGAGCGAAGGGGATAGCATGATTTGAGCGGGGCGGGGTGGGGGGAGGGAGGGAGGAGCCCTCATCTCCACATTTTCCTTAGCCTGCCTCCTCGGTTGCCTTGATACTATGAGCTCACTGTGTTTCTGCTGGACTTGATTTCGCATTATCTTTAAAACCTGGCTCTGTAAGCACCGTAAACCTCTTAGTGGGTATTAATGTGAGAAGCACCGCGAGGGCCTTTTCCTCTGATCTCGCAGGTGTGCCCGTCAAGTAACCGCAGAGCAGTTGTTCCTCGCTGCCAAACTGCAGCTTCGTGCTGTTAATTTGCAAACATCTCAGTTGAACCTTTTCAGAGTTCTCTCTGAAGACAAAGGCGGCTTTTAGTGCTCTAACATGAATGGCTGAGGCCTCAGCCTCTTGTGGGTGGGTTTTATTTCATTTAAAAGAGTAGGTTTGCAGCTGGGGCAGTGGAGGGGGGGGGGTCATGAGGTCTGTGTGTGCAAACTGAGGCTCAGATTCCATCTGTGGGGCTGAGGACTTTGAGCCGGGTTTGGCTGCCGTGGTTATCTATGCTCTGATGATGTCCAGATTAGAGGACAGCGCCAGGCTTTTCAGGAGGCTGCCTTGGCAAGCTGTTCAGCGATATCTCTCGGTCCAGAATGCTTCCGCAAGCCTGTTGCCTGGAAAAACCTTTCTGAAAGTGTTTCTTTCCCAGGTGGAAATTGCTTCCGTTTCTGGGGCACAGCCCAAGGTGCCGGTTTTTACCTGGAATCAGTGTGATGTTGTGGCGAAGAGTGTTGGGCTGGTATCTGAGAGTCCAACTCCTGGGTTTGAATCTCCACTCATGGACGACCTTGGGGCCTGTCACGCTCAGCCTAAGCTGATCTCAGGGTCGTTGTGTGGATAAAATGAAGGAGAGCTGCCTTGGGTCCTCACTGGGAGAGTGTGAATGAATTAAATAAACAAATCCCTAAACGGTGTGGGGCCCGCATATCCAAAGGACTGCCTGCACCCTTTTGAATCTGCCCATCCAATAAGATCTTCAGCAGAGATCCTGCTCTGGGTTTGCCCCTCCCCCCTGAAGTGGTAGCAATTGGGAGACATTTTCCTTCTGTGTCAGGTTGCTGTCTGTCAGACTCCTTTCCTGTTCCCCTTGCCTAGTGTCCGTTCCCTTCAGGTACCAGGTCAGCACACATCTGTTTTCCCAGATGTTTGGTGAGGGGCATTGGTATGAGGGGAGGGTGGTTTGGTTATGCATTTCTTTCCTTATAATTCCCCCTCACTCATTTTTCCTTGTTCTCCCCCCCCCCCTTGGTTTTAGTGTTTGCTGTGCTGCCACCATAGACACTGTATTTTAATGTACGTTTTGGTTATGGGTGACTTTGATTTGGTCCTATTGTGAGCTGCCTCGAACTGAGCCAGGAGGTGGGATGCAACTGTCAGCACTTCTTGTGATCATCTTCAGCAGTTCTCCCAAGCTCTCAGGCAGAGAATGGCCTTCCCTGAGTTCTGCTACCTTAGATCCTTAACTGGAGATACCGGGAACTGAGCCCAGGGGCCTTTGATATTTCAAATGGTTGCCCTTCTGCACAAGTAAGTATTAGAGAATCTTGCCTTGCCTGCTTGATCCCAGTTCTCCCCTTGGATCTTCTTGGTTCAGTAGTGCAACCGCACTGGTAGAAATTTACGAACACTTGCAAGTGCCTTATGCTCATCAAGCTCAGATAGTGAGATCTGTGTTCATCTGGGCTAAACCCAGAGGCAGATCTGTCTGCAGACTTGTCTGCCGCTGCCTTCGAGGCCAGCAGGGTGAGGCGAGATGTCCTTTTAAAGAGCAACGTGAGTAAGCAGGAGGCCGAGCTAACCTTTGCCCCACGAGGGCTTTCCCAGCAGAAATGGCTTTCTTTCAAGCTGTTCTTCCTTTATGGGTTTATGAAATGGGACGCCATCCCTGCTGAGAAAGGAACTGTTAAGGAAAAAACACACACCGAGATGGAGCTGGGAAGAAAAACACGGGTAGGGGAAGCTCCCAGTTGCACCGCTGCTGTATTCAGTTGCATCCTGAAAAGATGGCGGTGGTTAGAGTTGCTGGATCAAAGGCTAACGCATATTGTCGCCACCACAAGGAAAAATCACGAAGACCACTTGTCTGCAACGGAAGCGGTAATAGGCAAAAGGGTTGTATAAGTCAAAAGACTGAAGAAGTGAGGGTGCTGCAGGATTGCATTACAAGATTGGGGTGGGGGTGGGGAAGAGGGCTAGATTCAGCATGTGCCTTGTTGGTTACTGCCATCAAAACATGTCCTGTTTGGCCTCTGTGGCATCCCGCACTTCCAAGACTTGACTGTGGCTGAAATGAGTGTAGCGGCACAAGGAGCTCTTGTGACACATGAACAGTGCTTTTTTTTTGTGCATGCTTGGGAGACGCCAGAGCTCGGAAAACAATTCCATGTGCTCAGAAGCATCTCAGTGAATGGCAGACCTGCCTAATATCCCCAGCGCTTGGGTGACATCTGCTTCTGTGATTCAGAATGTTCTCTGCCTTGGCTCGGCTGGTGCCACACTTCCTCCTCCTCGTCCTCCCCTCTCCTCCCTCTTGCAGTCTCATTTCTGTCTCCTGTAATATTTTGTTTCTTTGGTAGGTCACTTTTCAAATACTCCTAGCTTTGGTCTCTCTTGCTGCAGCTCTGAACGCTGCCGAAGAAAGTGCATTCAGGCGAATCCTACCGTGGCCACTGTTCAAGTCCATCTCCCATCAGAAGCAGGAAATGTGATGCTTCCCTGTGGGGGCGGGGGAAAAATATTTTAAGAAGTTTTAATCGGCGGCGTGAGGAGGAGACTCAATCTGGGCCAGTTCACCTGCTTCTGCTACTGTTCAGTGCGGAATCTAGCCAGGCTCGCCTGATATCTAGAGAGAGCATTCCACCAGAGCAATTCCAGCATGGCCAATAGGAGCAGCAGTGGCGTAGGAGGTTAAGAGCTCGTGTATCTAATCTGGAGGAACCGGGTTTGATTCCCAGCTCTGCCGCCTGAGCTGCGGAGGCTTATCTGGGGAATTCAGATTAGCCTGTGCACTCCCACACACGCCAGCTGGGTGACCTTGGGCTAGTCACAGCTTCTCGGAGCTCTCTCAGCCCCACCCACCTCACAGGGTGTTTGTTGTGAGGGGGGAAGGGCAAGGAGATTGTAAGCCCCTTTGAGTCTCTTGCAGGAGAGAAAGGGGGGATATAAATCCAAACTCTTCTTCTTCTTCTTCTTCTTCTTCTTCTTCTACTCCTCTCTTACGTAAGCGGCGCCTTTTTCTGCGGGACCTGGCTGAGTGGGAAGGTGTCTCTGACCTCTGCGCAGGCCGGGCAGAGACCCAGGTAATTTTCTCATTGTCTTTACGAGCAGTGCTGTCTCCAACAGACCTGTGATTAGTTCGGTAGGCAGGTTGGAAATGCTGCGGTTTGTACACCTTCGAAGGGAGAGCAGCCAATACTTGCGTCTGCTGCTGCTCAAACTCCGTTTGTACCTGGCAGAGTCTGACCCAGTTAAGTCTGCTTAATCCCTCCTGTACTGTGTCTTAGGAACAACATGCCGTGGAGTTGCAGCTGTTGACTCCCGGTGACCCCATCCACGGGACATTCCAAGCAAGAGTCGAGCTGCGGAGGTTTGCTGTTGCCTTCCTCCTATAGCCGTGGTGGCGAACCTATGGCACTCCAGATGTTCATGGACTACAATTCCCACCAACCCCTGCCAGCATGGCCAATTGGCATGCCATAGGTTCTGGAGTGCCATCTGGAGTGCCACAAGCCACCACTGTCCTATAGCAACCACCACTGTCCTATAGCAACCCCCAGTCTTCTTGGTGGTGTCCCATTCGAGTACTATCCACGGTCAGTCCTGGGTAGCTTACGAAATCTGGCTAAGTAAAGCTAGTCAGGCTGCTGCTGTGTCTTTAGACTGTAACATATTGCATACTGGGGTGTTTCCAACGTGAAAAGATCTCCCCACCTTTGGCATATGAGTTTTGTACTGAGCATCAGTCAGAGAAGGCGATCCGGGGAAGTTGAGAACTTGCTCACAGCAGGGTGAAATTTTTGTCCCAATACAAGTTATCACATGCCAACGTTTCCTTTGTAATTGCAGTGTAGCTTTTATGGTTGGTTGCTCTTTTAGAGGCTCCCAGTGTGTTACAAAGCTGGGAAAAAAGCATAAAAAGATGAGTATTACGGGTGTCGGCCTACAAGTTTGCTCCTTCATTTCTAGAAAAAGGAGTGGTGGAAACATATACAATATATAGTGGTGGTTGTGACCTTACATGGTTTTGAAAGTGGGGAATTAGATAGGTCTCTTAATTGCCATTAGGGATGATAGCTACATAGAGCTTCCATGATCAGAGGCAGCGGGTCTGTTGGCAAGCAGTGTAAGAAGGCATTCTCTAAAGTCTGGTGGAATAGTTAAGCATGTCTCGGATTCTGGAAAGAAACAAGAAAAGAAGTCAGACTGACTTGCTTGGAGGGGCATTCCATAACTCCAGAACAACTTGCTGTAAAAGGCCTTGTTCCTAGTGGATGCTAAAATTACACCCACAAAATGCAGTGCCGCATGCCAATAACATATCCAGTGATTGAAACTGTCTGTTTGACTGTGTTGCAGAGTTATTATTAGTCAGATCCTGTAGATTTTACCTTAAATTATGAAATTCACACTTATCTGGAAATCTGTGTCTTAATGCTTGATGTGTCTGGGGCTCTGTCAGCTTCCTCGGCGGTTAATGAAATGCACTCTTCACATGCCTTGAGGTACTCTCAGTCGCCTTTAAGGATTGAGAATCGCCATGAAAATACTGAAGTGCCTTGGGGACCCAGTTTGGGTAGAAGGGCAGCATAGAAATGTTTTAAATAATAACAATTACAACTGATTGTCAGGTAACTTTTGGTGGGCACAAATTGAGCCCTGATACCTTTTTGATGGTATACTGACTAACATGGCTCCCTGGCTCTTTTGTGAATTGTGTATGTTTTCTTTAGCATAAAACAAATTTCTTTTGGAGGCTACAGACAGTCCCTTGGAGCAGTGGGGAGTTTTCATAAGCTTGCTGACATGCGTGCTTCAAAGAATGCAGCAAGGCAGAGAACTGAAAGGGGCTTTCCAGGGCAATAAAAGTTACAGCTGGCACAGATCAGCTTGAAAGGCTGTACACTCCGAGTCTAGTATAGCCAGGGGTGTGCGCAATTTTGTGCTTAGAACAGAAATAAAACCCCGTACCCGTGCAATTCCACATTCTTCCCAGAAACCCAAAATTATGCACTTCTGATTCTCTAGAAGTTGTACTGAAGCTTCTGCTGTATTTCTTGATTTAATGTTAGTTTTACTAATTATGGGAGTGGCAAGGGCATTGAAGCCTCATCCATTTAAACACTGACAGTCTTACTCAGCCCTTCCCTTTCTACTGCCAGAAATTCCGAAAGGCCTTGCTCACCTGGTTCTGGATGTTTCTTCACAGCACTCAGAGCTAGAAAGGTGGAAGGTGTGATTCTCAGCTAAATTCCTCTGTTTGGCACTCTTTCGAGATGCATACACCTAATCTGCCAAACCCCCCACTCCCCCCCGCAAATTCCATTTTATGTTCTCCTGTGCAGTTCTCATTCCTTTGCACAAAAAGAAGGTTCCTGGCGGTTTGTGCCCAAGGTAAGTTTTCTCCTCTTTCCAGATTGTGATTTCACTTACAGGGCTGAGGGGGGGTGGGGTGGGGGAACGGGGGACGAATGTTCCCTTGTCATTCCCTCTGGTGAGGGTTAGACTCTCTCCAGGAAGTCCTCGGTGAGCAAGACAGTGATTTGATAGCAGAGGCAATTTAATCCTGCTCAACCCGTGGAGCTGTGATCAGGGTGTTTTTCCCTCCTGCTCCCTTTGTTAGGTGACGGCAGAAGCAGCTGTGCTGGCGGTTGTTTTGTGCAGTGTGAATGAGAGCTTGCCAGTGAGAGAGAAATGGCTGCAAACCTAAGCGAACGCAGCTTGCCAAACACCACTAAGATTCTTTTTTCCCCCCAGTGTATTTACTTCTACTGTCCTAATCCAGCTTTAAGCATCTGTGTAAACATCTGTCTGTTTGGCAGTATATGCGACATGTTAATTCGGTTTACTTTAGAGAACAATAAATCCCCCCAAAAAACTTCCCATAATTTTTTTGAGCGTTGGCGTTAGCTTATTGTAGTATCGATAACCTTCAAGTGCTATTATACATAAAGCAGTAGGTGTGTTCAAAGCATGGCAACATTTATGAGAAGTGAATGTTAAGCAGGCCAGTAAGCACTGGATCCATTAAAGGTTTCGGAGGGTAGCTGATGTGGCCACATCTGTGCTTCTGAACGTGCAGAAGTTGCATAAAATAAACTGTAACGTAGAACATCAGTATATTATCTGGAAGGACTTGTCCCCAGTAGCACCTAGCAGATTTCCACAATTTTTGTTCATTCCTTGCCTGTTTAATTCACAAGATGCAGAGTAAGCAAAGCACAATTTTTCATTAGATCAGCACCATTTGTCCTAGAAGTCTTGATGCCTCCCGGAGGACTCCTTTGCACCAAACACATGGCGTAACCTAATTAAGGCTGCCGTCTTTTGCGGACTTTGATTTAATTTCATTTATGTTATTTATAGTCCGCCTTTTCTCCCTGATGCTCAAGGCAGGTTACACAATGGCACGTCAGTGGATGAAGGTGATCAGCAGCGTAATTGCATGAGGGATTGTAGAGTCTTGAAGCAGAGCTGTGGTTTGGCTTTGCCAGGATTAATCTCCCTTGAACATTATGGGACTTGCGTAAGAAGTAAAAGGCTACCGTTTAAAATAACCTGGAGGGGGAAAAAACAGCACAAAAGGGAAGAATACAAAGTACCAACTAACGATGAAAAATAATTTAAAAGCCTATTTAGAAAATGTACTAATTGCATAGGAATGGCAGTTTCAAAATGCATGCATTCAAGGGTTTATAGCTTAAACCATCTGTAACTGTTCAAGAAAGGTGTGATGTGTGAGCCCACGTGTGTAAGGACCTCACAATCAGCAGTTTTGTTCATGGGCGCAGAAATGGTTGTATAACCTTTCCCTTTTTTTACCCTGAACTGTTCTAGAGCTGATAAATTCTGTGAAGAGTTGGGTGGTGCCTGCCAAAATCTCTCGCCTTCAGACTTGGATGCATCACATCCCATTTGAATGGTAGCAGTCATTACTGAAGGCTATTCTCTGGGGAGGACAGTGCAGGCGCTGGATGGGACAGCCATACTTGTCACATCCCAGCCTGGTAAGCGTTGTGCCGTTCCAGTCCTGTCCCTGTGCTTGCTTTCAGAACGTTCAGAAAAGGCTCATGTGCATCTTTTGGGCAGCTCCGCTCTGGCATTTCCTTACTTTCTGGTTGATTGCACTTAAAATGCGTATGTGGGGTTGAGGTTCATTTTCTGAGAGGCTTCCTTACGTTCCCCAGCTCCCTGCTCCTGAAATGACTTGCTAGTCTTGCATAAACCAAGTCTTAGCACTGCAAGTACCTGGAGTTCTGGTACACACAAGATGGAGGAGGAGGAGGAGGTAGCTCTCACTCCATTACTCAGAGAGTCCTGATTTGCCCTTGACTCATCATGAGTGTTAATATTTGATTATTTTTGCTCCCATCCTGGCTTGCTGACTCACGTTGCTTAGAAAGCAGCCTAGTGTCATCCTAGCCCCCATCCTGCTTAGAGATCCAGACCACTAGCACAGTTCCTTTATCTAGATTGCAGACAGCTGAGTTGTCAGTTCCCACAGTAGTTGCCGGATTAACAGATGCCAGGATTCTGGCGAGGCAAAGCACCCTGACGATCCTTTTAGGGAGATGATGTGCAACCAGTTATCTTTCCAGTTATGCTTTAGTGGGTGGGGACGGGTGTGTGTGGGGGGTGGGGAGAAGAGGGGGTGGCGTGAATCTCCGTCCACACATGCTCCACTCATTGTAGTGATGGGCATTTTGCTAGTTTGATTAACAAAGGCTGGGACTAATCCGGATTATGAAGCTCACTGCCATCTGCTTGACTTCAGCAGGGACTGGCAAGGAAACGCATGTTGCCTTGAGGCCAGTATTGCTTTGCTCGGAAGGGCGTCTCTGAAGACGGAGGGGAAGGGGGCACCAGGCTGCCTCTTTGGATATTCATGCTGGGGGTGTGGGCAGGATAGATGAAAAAGGAGCCATCCCGTCCAGCCACATCCCCAATTAGTCACTGCTGTTTGCTTGCTCACACTGCAAAGCCTTGTTAAGGCCATTGAGGATTAAACCAGCGGAAAGGCCGCCACTCCCTTGTGAGCTCTGTGAACCGGTGCTTTATATCACAGCCACTGTGATGCTTGTGTAGCTGCTCTTTTCAGAAGGCCCTCCAATTATGGCACCCTTCCCTGGCAGCGAGCACACGCTCTCCAGCCTTTTGATGCTGCCCTGTGTCCTTAGCACTGGTGCTGAATCAGAAGGTCAGCAGTCTTCCTCCTGTGCACCCCAGAGTCATGTGACTTGGATTTCCAGATGTTCGAGTTCTGCCTGGTCTGCCTTGCACCCCATTTTACAGGAAGGCCACTTTGGAGAGAGGAACAGTATTGGGCCTGAATCTCCCTCAACATCTGCCCCCAAAGATGCCAGACCTCCATTGAGCCCTCCAGTCTCTGTGCTGGCACATGGGGGCCTTGTGTCTAGTTTTGATCCTAAGGCCTCCAGTGCTGACCTTTATTGTTGTCCCTCAGCAGTCCCATTCGCATGGGCAAAAGAGCTCAATGGGGCTGTAAAAGCTGAGAGATTTCTTGCCTCCGAGACCGGCTTCCTGTGTGCCTGACGGCAGCCAGCTATTTCTCATTCCACATCACATCTGGGGCTCCCGCTGCTCAGTAGGTGCTGGCTGTTCTTTGCAGTTCATGAGGCTCAGTGGGAACAAGCGACTGAAGTGACTCTTTTCACCTCTCATATTCTGTGTGAGGAAATTGCAAATGGTGTATTGGCAGCACATCTGCCAGCGGCAGGAGGCGGGGAAAAGAGCAACATCTATGTGAGAGCCTTTGGTACTGTACCCCATGTCTCCTTGGGTGTTGATTCCTGAGCTTAGCACTCACACATAAGACATGTACCCCTCCTGAGCACAGCTCTACTCCCTGTGTAGCACAACAGCTGAACCCATGTGTGCGCACGCACAAATAATTCTGGTATTTGTTCAATGCTGTTTTGTAATGGACTATTAAGAAGAGAAGAAGAAGAGTTTGGATTTGTATCCCCCCTTTCTCTCCTGTAGGAGACTCAAAGGGGCTTACAATCTCCTTGCCCTTCCCCCCTCACAACAAACACCCTGTGAGGTGGGTGGGACTGAGAGAGCTCCGAGAAGCTGTGACTAGCCCAGGGTCACCCAGCTGGCGTGTGTGGGAGTGTACAGATGGTGGCGCAGATGGATTATCTGTTGCCTGCCCACACAGAAGAGAGTAGGTGTCCATTTACCTCTTGCCAGCACAAGTGAGTTCATCTGTCCTGTCCTTTTGATATGCACAGCCATCCCATCTGGGGCGCACAAGATGCTTATGGGCTTGAAAATTTTGTCCTTTAAACTTGCTCGCTTAGGTTACTGCCCAGAAGGGTCTTTGCATACGATCAACCAAAATTGTTTATTTTGGCAGAAAAGATCTTGGGGACTCTCCAGGCGCGCGGAGCGTCCGTCGTCGGGCGTTTTGAAAAGCCTCTGGATGCGGTTGATACCCGAGGTCTCTCTGAGTAAATAACATCTTTGTTGGTACACGCATGAGGCCCCTCTTGTGTGTTGTCAGAAAAAAAAAATTACTGCAACCACTTCAGGAGAGGGAAGGAGTTGGAATCTTTTCTTCCCTGGATGATTGCTTCATTTGGGGAAGCAGCGCAGAGAGAGGCTCAGCCTGAGCTATGACAGGGAAGTCAATTTGTCTCTTTGGATGTTGTCATTGTTGGGCATTGGAAGCCAACCGGGACTCAGAATTCATTGCTGTCTCTCCTGTTCAAAAAAGAATCGTACCAGGCTCTAAGGAGAGAGATTTCAGTCACACACAGTTGACTTCCTCCCCACTTCCAATTTCTTCAAAGATGTAAACATTCTAAGTGGCCTGGCCTTCTGAAACTTGCTGCTGGAGTTTTTAAAGGCTCTGAGCTTTTTGGCTATTAGATTTGGAGCCAGTTCCATGGGATGTAGCCTTCCCTAGCATGAAAATTTTCCCTGGTCCAGTGGCCTGGGGGAAAGCTTGGGAAACCACTCTTGAAGTGTGGTAGTTGGTGCCTGAGGAGCGGCAGGCTGCTGTTGGTCTATAGCAGCAGGTTGGGATGGTGCGGTTTGGACCATACAAGGGACTCCTTTAGAGTGAGTGGTTGGCACCCAATGACTTGAAAGCTCCTAACTTTTGGTGGCAAATGACTAGCTTAACGACTTGAGCGACTTGCTCTCCAATCGTTTTCATTAAGAGTCCCTAAAACGCCCCAGAGCAGTAAGGGAGCTTTCAGGTTCCCCAGAACTCTTACGACAACTGAGGGCTCAGTACTCTTCTTCCTAAGAAGCACGGTGGGAGGGCGGGCAATGTGAGAGGAGGAAAAGAACAAAAGCCCCCAAAGGTGTCGTTTGTAACTCTCAAAATAGGCTGTTGGAAGTGTGGAGTCTATTTGGTGCACATCAGAAAGATGGGGGTATTGTTTGCACCCTGTTGTTCTGAGAGCGGAGTCAAGAAGTAGGTTTTGTCACTGTGCACTCATGAATAGAAGTGAGATCATTTGGGGAGCGTGAAGGGAGTCCTCTCCTCCTGTGCATGCTAAAATGTTCTGCCCATGTGATGTACTTCCATGTTAAATTTGCCCCTCAAGTCCTATAATGGCGCAGCATTTTCCATCTAACTCGAATTGCTTACTGAAGTGGCTAGTTTATGCATTCAAAACGTTGGCTATCCTTCTACCCCCTTTTGTGAAATAAGTTGGCAAATGTTGGCTGCTGGCAGAGTCTTGCACAAAAGATGGAATGTAGAGGGGAGCGGGTGGGCTACTCACCATGTACTTTGCCTCCCTTTCTGTTTTCCAGTAGAGGACACACTAGGGCAAAATGACCCCTTGCGTGTAGATAGATCTTTTCTTTTGTTACAATTCTTCTGCAGTTTGTTTAGAACAGGAAACTTTAACCTTTGGAAACAGGATAAATTCTAACTTTGCAGGCATGGGGGAGTGACTGAGATGCCAGTACATGGGCAAATTTCTTCAACCTGACACACTTTGTACTAAAACGGGAGCGAAATCCTTTGCTCTAGTATGCTTTATGAGCACTGTAGAAAGTTATAGTTCACAGAGGCAAACTGGAGGCCCTGGAACTGAATCTATCCCACAGGGGCATCCTCATCTGGCTTGCAGCCAAGCCCCAGGTCTGTTAACTCTGGAAGCAGTTGCAAAGGGCTCTTTTGCTCCCCGCACACACAATAAGGACAGCAGTAGAGGATGCTGCTCATGTTCTGACCCATGTCTTTGTCAAAGGGGACGGGCCTTTTGAGATGTAGAATGAGAGGCAACCTGTGATCAAGCTAGCAGTGCAGTGTCTGTGGAAGAGGGTGTTAAAAGAGCCCTTTGCCAGTGTCACAACAACAAGGCTGTCCAGAATCAGTGTCAGGCTTAAAGCGGGAGACTGACCTGGGGAGACCCAGGCTCATGGCTCTGTCCTGTTGCATGGCTCACTGGGTGACCCTGGCCAGCCATACTTGTTCACTCCATCGTACTGCACAAGCTGGTTGAGATGAAATGGAAGTAAGTTATCTCAGACTTCATGGTGAGTGTGTGTGTGTGAGAGAGAGAGTGGGGGGAAGGGGAGAAGGAGGTGCTGTGAAGTCGCTCCTGTCTCATGGCGACCCCATGAATTATTGACCTCCAAAATGTGCCGTCCTTAACAGCCTTTGCTCAGGTCTTGCAAACTGAGGGCCGTGGCTTCTTTTATGGAGTCAGCCCAACTCATAGTGGGTCTTTTCCTGCAGCTTTCAACTTTTCCTAGCATTATTTTCTTTTCTGGTGACTCCTTTCTTCTACTGGAGGCGGGGGACATCTTGATGGGTGTTTTCCAACTGGATCTCAGGGAAGCAGGAACTAGAATCTTGTCACTTCCTGTAGACCGTTACGCTTCCATCTTAGATCTCCAGTTAATGCTCCTGTACCATCAGGGTTAGCAGCACCAGTCAGAGCTCCTAAAAAATTTCTTCAAACTATTTCTATCTCCTTACCTTTCTCATCTAACTTTACAGGAGGCTTTCCTTGGCGCAAGCCAGGACTTTCCTCCTTCCTTCTCCTCCCTCCACTCTTCTCCGCCCCCCCCCTCTTCTCTCCTTGCTCCTCAGGGCAAAATGGAGTTTCAGCCATTTCTCCGCTCCGCGGAGAGAGCGCTTTTTTTCCCGCTTCCTCCGCAGAGAGGTGATCGCTGGGATCCTCCTCCAAAACGCCGACACGGCCAGGAGAGGGGCCAGAGTCGGCGCAGCGAGAAAAAAACGCGAGACCACTCAAGCCGCCAGCGCGGCGGGTTCAGAAAGACGCTACGCGGCGGGCGGCGGCGGGGTAACGGCGGAGACAACGGTCGCCGGGAAGAAGAAGAAAAAGGCGCGAACGGAGGGAGAGGCGGCGCCGGCCGCCAAAAAGAAGAAGAAAACGGCCGCAAGTACCTCCTCTCCTTACAGGGATCGCTGTTGAGTACTGATCGTCCCCGGACTGCGGGGGACGATCCCACTCCGGTTAATCTGGAGGTCGGAGACCCCGGCAGGCCGTTCAGCCCCCCTCCACCAGAGCTGGAGGAGGAGGGAGGAGTGAAAACCGGCCAGTGTCCCGGAGAGGGGCCTACCGGAGGGCGTAACCTCCATTACACGCAGCGCCCCCTAGCGACGGATCAAGTCATCTAAACAGGCAAGATCGCGACGAGCGGGGGGTAGACCAGGCCTCCGTGTCTAGTTTAGTACCAACCCAGCCCCTGCAACAGGGAACTTGGCAGCAAGCTTCCCCTGATCAGCTGGTACAAATGTTTAGAAAGAGCATGAGGGAGGAGATCAGGGCATACCATAGATCCTATCATAGAAGAACAAGGTCTCCCTCTTCTTCTTCTTCCTCCCCCTCGCCCACAAGACGCAGGGCCCCTAGAGCAGTCCATTCTTCCAATCCCACCGTTTTCCCGGGGGAGGAGGGAACCAGCGAAGGGGAATGTGAGAATTCTGATCACTTTTCAGAACCTGAGGAAAAAACCCCTGAGAACACAGAAAAGACACATAGGTTTTTTAAGGTTGAGGATGCATCCTTCCTCATCACCAAGGCTATTGCCGTGTGATTAGAATCAATTGAAGCGACCCCGAGGACGCTGCGGACTCACTTCAGTCCTCCCTCCTCTCTCAGAAGCCGATCAAAGCGTATCATCTCAAGGGAAAACTGACATTTTCCCAGAGGGATGATCTGGCACAAAGATTTTCCTCCCATTGCCAGGCATACTTTGAAAAAAGAATGAAGAAGGAATGGCTCAACCCTCCGCTTCAGCAAGGCTTCCCAGCCAGCTTCAAGAAGCTTTTACACTACCCCGCCACACACCTTCTTCTTCGTTGCCTTACTCCAGGTGCCACCAGTGGGACGCCTCTGTCGCTTCCCCCTTCAGTCCGGGAGGGCTAGTTTCACAAGATGGTGATGGAAACATTGGCGACCCCCTAGACAAGTTTTCGGGCTGATAACACCGGCCCCTTAAACGCTTCTCTCATTCTAGATTTTAGCCATGGCCACCAAAAAAATAACAGCTTCTTCGGCCACTCATGGCCAGGGGGTCGGCATAGTCTGGGAGTCAAGCGAGACTACTGGAACTCATCATCCCACCTGGCGCAACAAGGGATCAGAGAGGGAGTTGGAAAAAAGGCTACTCCCTCACTCATATCATTCTTTTTCTAGCTGATTCCAATTTCATGCCTTGCTTGACGGTTTCTCGGTGTGCTCTCCCAGCTATGGCCTCAGGTCCCCAGACGCCGCCTGGCTGCGCTCCCTGGCAGGCAGACTAGCCATTCCAAGCAGCTCATTTCAGGGTTCTCCTTCCAAGGCACCGCCTTCTTCGGCCAAGAACTAGAACGTGATCCTGATAGAGACTAGGGGATCATGGCAGAAGGCCATGCCAAAAATTCCCCATAGGGCAGACCACAACTCATCCAAGCTCCAACAACACCTTCGCTCACACCGCATCTTTACCAAGGTTCCCGAAGAGGGCAGACGTGACTGCTACAACTCCATCTTCCAGGGATTTCGCTAAACGGAAATAACAACAACAATCCCAGCAATACCTTCAACCATTCCTTTCGGCCCCACAACAAACAGGGAAAACTCTTCGGGTGCGGACCGCAACAACAGACATCCTGACTACGCTCCACCAGTGGGCGTAAGGTCGCTCTTCCACCTATTCCAACAACAGTGGACGGGCGACACGCGGGATCGCTGGACGCAAGAAATCATTCCAAACGGGATATGTCAAGTAGAATTCGCAAAGCATCCTCCTCCTCCGTTCAGAACCTTCCCGGTCAACTCAAACATCAGCGAAGGCCAGGAGAACAACACAACTGGCCATTCAGCAACATCTGCTGAACATCAACGCAATAGAACCGTGCTGTCCCTCGGCAAGAGAGATCCCGGAGTATTTTCACTTCTTTACCGTATCTAAAAAGAACGGGCGACCATGGCGCGCCATACTAAACTCTTAAGGTTCGCCAACCAGCACATCAAACTGCAACTGCTTCCGCATGGAGACCCTAAGGTCGTGATAACAGAGAATCTACGCCTAGGGGACTATCTAACTTCCCTGGACCTGACAGAGGCTTACCTGCATCGCAGGCTCATCAACCCAGCACATCGAAGGTTCCTCAGATTCGCAGTGGGGCTAGACTGAAGTTCCAGTACCGGGCCCTCCCATTCTGCCTCGGCCACAGCCCCTCGTGGTGTTCCCTCCAAGGTGCTCCTGGCACCCATCACTCTCTCAGGCAACAGTCCATTCACATCGCACCTGGCATATCTGGACGACATTCTCTAATCAGGTCCAAGTCCAGTCAACAGGCGAATCCTTAGATGTCTCCAGAACCCAAGAAACTCTTCCAACTCCACTGGCTTCCCTGCAGTGGAATTCTAAGCCAAAAGCCACACAAACCTCGCCTCAACGCCTGGAACACCTGGGGGCCATCATAGACAATTCGCCACCCAGAATGCCCTGTTCGCTTCCCTATCCAAGATCGACAAGCATCATGAACTCCAACAATCTTCAACCTGTCCGGGCCAAGAAGTCACGCCTCTGCTACGGCTGGCAAGTCTCCTCGGCCTGATGGTGGTGTCGGCTCTTCGACATGCATCCAATGGGGAAGACTGCATGCGCTACCTCTCCAGACATTCTCCTCCGACCTTTTCAACACCAGATCATGGCAAAGAAAGATCAGCATTCCTGATCCCAAGCCCACGCTACCAGTTGAAGAACGAACTCCGATGGTGGACGCATCCGATCTAATCTTGGAAGGAGGGAAGGTGTACCTCCACCTCAGCAGACGGGAAATCTTCACGGATGCCAGCCTACAGGGCTGGGGAGCCACTACACAGGGACTCTATGTCCAGGGTCAATGGACCACAGATCAGGCCCTCCTTCCCATAAACATACTAGAGACCAAGGCCATCTTCCTGGCCTTGCAACACTTTCAAACCCACATTCACAGCACCCACGTGCTGATCCGAACAGACAATACATCGGCCAAAGCCTATATCAACAATCAGGGCGGCTCAAGGTCGTCCCAACTACATCGAGAAGCGATGCAAATCCTACTCTGGGCAGAACAGCACCTAAGCTCGCCTCGGCCTAACATATACAAGTGGTATGCTGCCTGAACACCACAGCGACTGGCTGATTGCCACAAGCAGTCGTGGAAGCGCAATGGCAACTCAAACCAACCATCCTCCAGCTTGTCAGCCAATCCCTAGGAACTCCCAAAGTGGACCTGTTTGCTTCGATCCACAACCGTCAACTTCCGGCGTTCATGCGTCACGCTTTCCATCACCCAGGAAGTTCTCGGGCGTAGATGCCCTGACATCCTCCTCATGGCCCAAGGTTCTCCTCTACGCCTATCCACCGACTCCAATCATCCCCAAGGTGCTTCGGAAAAATAACTTTCCAGGAAAAGCGCCAAAGTGATTCCTCATCGCCTGCTTCTGGTTACAAGCTGAGACCTTGGTTGTCAGCTTATCACATGGAACTTGCAACCACTTCCAGCCTTGACGCTTCCAACACCTCACGATCTGCTGTCACAGGGCCCGGTCCTACACCCGGACCCAGGCTGGTTCCTGACTGACCGCATGGTTGTTGAACGGAGACTGCTGAACGACAAAGGCTACTCAGCACAGGTGACAGCAACTATTCTCGCCTCCCGCAGAACATCAACTAACAACATTTATAACTGTTCCTGGAAGGCATTCGTGGAGATGGTGCGGGAAACAATCTTATCAACCCTGTAATCGCCAGAGTAGGACCTTCCCCAGATTCTCCGTTTTCTCCAAGAGGGTTTTGACATGGGCCTCAGAAGTGCAACACTGAAGAGACAGGTAGCCGCGCTCTCCACTATCTGGCCTCCCGCACAGGGCTACCCAATCTCCAAGCACCCGGACGTGGTTCGCTTCCTCAAAGGGGTGCTCCAACTTCAACCACCAATCAGACACCGATTCCCATCCTGGCGCCTTCACCTGGTTCTCTCAGCCTTAACACTGTCACCCTTCGAACCAGTTCAAACTATTCACATTAAGTGGCTTCGCATGAAGATCATATTCCTTCTAGCCATCACTACAGCCAGGAGGGTGTCCGAAATCAACGCTCTTTCAGTCAACAAGGACCTATGTATGTTCTACAAAGACCGAGTGGTCCTGAGGACGGATCCGACGTTCGTTCCCAAAGTCAGATCAACCTTCCATCTGAACCAAGACATAATAGTACCGAACTTTTGTCCAAATCCGTCTCACCCTAAAGAACGTCTATGGCATAACCTCGACGTGCGTCGGTCGCTCAAGGCCTACATCATTAGGACCGAGCCCATCCGCAAAACTAGCAGCTTATTCATCAACATCGCCCCCCCCAATTTAGGGGGAACCATGTCCAAAGCCGCCATCAGCCGTACCATCAAGGCTTGTATCATCGAGGCTTACAAAGCCACCAACCAGCCCATTCCCCAAGGCATTACAGCACATTCGACACGCAGCGCCGCCACTAACGCGGCACTCAGAAGTCAGGTGTCAGTTCTAGACATATGTAGGGCAGCCACATGGTCTTCAGTCTCCTCATTTGTCCGGCACTACAAACTCCATTCCATGGCAGCTTCAGAAGCGACCTTTGGTAGGAGAGTGCTGGAGCACATCATTGGGGACTGATACGAACCCGCCCTTCTTGGGGACACTGCTATAGGAGGTCCCATCAAGATGTCCCCCGCCTCCAGTAGAACGGTCCATTGGTTACTTACCGAGAAGGGTCCTTCTACTGGACGGCAGGGGGACATCTTGGCCCTCCCGCGTTCGTCATCAGTCCTCATATATGGGTCCAGCACTATTCATACCCTACAATTCTAGATACCTTAGAGCTCTGGTTGGCACTCTATTTGCCTTATTCAGTTTCTATTAATATGTTACTTGTTACTTCCTTATATACGGAGCTTCTCCCAAGTTGTGTTTAAATAAGAAATAGGGAGTGCTCACTGCTTCGACAGGCGTCAACTGGAGATCAAGATGGGCGCCAACCGGTCTACAGGAAGTGACAAGATTCTAGTTCCTGCTTCCCTGAGATCCAGTTGGAAAACACCCATCAAGATGTCCCCCTGCCGTCCAGTAGAAGGACCCTTCTCGGTAAGTAACCAGTGGACCGTTCTCATGATATGACCAAAGTACAGTAGCCTCAGTTCAGTCAGCTCAGCTTCTAGGCACACTTCAGGCTTGATGCAATCCACTTATTTGTCTTTTGGGTGGCTTGTGGTATCCATGAAGCTCTCCTCCTGGACCACATTTCAAATGAATAAACTTTCTTCCTGTCAACTTTGTTCATTGTTCAAAAGCTTCATGGAGAATGTGATAGATAAGAGGGGAAATGTATCTGCAAGAGGACAGGGTGGGAATTTTGGGCCTGTGCTCATTTTGTATAATCACCTGCACATGTCTCTGGTTATATCATGGCTGATATCTTCAGCCTTGAGGTTTGGGTGAGGAATGGCGGAAGACGGTCCAAAACCTTGAACAGTTGGCGTCATGGCAAGAGCTGGATTTGGAATCTAGATGGCCTCCTACATTCACAGACACCCTTCCTGTTGTTGGATTGACAGCTGGTAAAAACAGGCAGGAAATAGGGATTCCATTCTTGATATTGAATGTGTATTTTGGTTGGGAAGATTTGAGAATTACTATCGTTTGCTCCTCCATTCTCTGCTTTGTAGAAGTTAATTTGCTGTCAGTACCTTTGGCTGTCTTCTCACGTTAAGACTTTTGCCTGCTACACTTACATGCCGTTTCCTCCAATCACTTTTATTATATTTTGTGTCGCATCTTTATGCGGAGGAAGCCGGGGTTAGATTCCAGCAGATTTTCTGCAGTAGAAATGGCAGGAGGAAGTTGAGACACACACCCGCTTGCTGTATTCATGTCCCAGTTTAATATGGGTTAAGTGACACCTGAATCCAGCCAGAGTCCCTCTCCTAAGCTCCTGCCTTTTATTTAACATTTCTGTGCTTGATACTTGCAGAAGTGGCACCAGATGGATAGTTGCTGTGAAGCCAAGAGTGTCTTGTTGAAGCCAGGAGTGTCTTGTAGCATGCATTTGCACATACACATTCTCCAGCCTCCACTTGAGAAATGTGCTTCTGGATGCCTTAACTGGTGCAACATTTCTGTTAGTTGAAGACTATCCACAGGAGCAGCTGCCAGCAATTTTAGCCCTCTTTCAGTGTCTGCTGGCTGTGGCTCAAATAAACATGTAATGTGCAGCCTGTCAGTCCAGATTGCTGGTCCTGCAGTTGACAGGGAAACCGTCTTCGGGTCAAGGCTCAGCTTTGGATCAGGAGAATGGGGAGGCTTTAACACTGTGTGGCAGCACACCCTTATCCCAGCTGTTCCCTTGCTTGAAGGTAGGCAGTTTTATGTAGCCGATAATAAGGGAGGCTGGCTTCTTCTGCAAAGGCAAACTTGTGAAGTCTTCCATTCCCCCCCTGCCTTTTCATGCAAGTGACAGAGAAGGGAAGAATGCTCCTTCTATGAGAGGGTTGTGAGCACAGGGATCGTCACTGTGGGTGGAGTCCGAGGCCGTGCCCTCACACATTCTGCAAACGTTCCACCCAAGCTTGGAATCTTGATATTCAACAAAAGAATGTGGTGTCTTCGGTTGTGTGGGTTAAGAATAGGGTTCTCGTCCTGGTGACTGCAGTGAGATAAATGTTTAGTCAATTGTTGCTATTGCCTGACCAAATACCCTCGTGTATTAATATTTCAGAGTGAAGAAGGGTAATCAAAGGCCCATCATTGGACGGGCAGATGGTGCATGTAGAAGGAAGGATTCTCTTTTGTTGGTGCCCTGGGAAGGTGTGTGGTGGGGGGGTGGAAATTAACAGTGTCGTCCTTTTACCAAGAAATTCCAGTCTAAGCACATTTTTTTGCGACCTGTTGAATTTTTATTTTCATAAAGAACTTGGTTGAATTCACTAACCCCAAGTGAACCCCAGTGAATATTGGGGCCCTTCATCATCTACACCACTTTGCCTTTAGTTTAGTTTACTTGTCATCCTAGTGTGAAAGAGAACCTGGGAACTGACTATTCTGTTTCTCAGCATTGGGTAGATTTTTTCCCCCTTTTTGGCAGATGATGGATCACAGCTCCAAACCTCTGCATGCATATGTTGTATGTGTACCGTATGTGTACGCTGTGTTCCCTAGCCATGAATTACTTGATTTTGAAACCCTAGAACCACAGTATTCTGTGGCATTAGAGGCCCAGGAGAAAAATGTTGGTACACATCTCTGAACTCTTTAACCAGTCATTGTTAATTCTGATTTTTTAAATTACTGTAAGTATATATTAAAAAACAATGTGGAATTGATCAGTTGATCTCTAGGCAGGTCTTGCAGTGGGTAGATGTGAGAGGAATTACACTTCTGTTAAAGGCATGTGGGGTTCCCTTTTGGACATGTTGTTATAGTGACTATGTGGCCTTTCTAAACGGCCTAATCCTATGAAACATTGGATTGCTGACTAACCCCCCCACATTTGTTCTCCCATTCTAAACATGCCGGTGTTGCCAAGGAATTGTGGTGGTTAATGTCTCCTCTTTTCCTGTTTTCTCTGCAGAGTCTTTTTAAAACGCTGGGGTTGCTGGAGTGGCCGAATTTTCCCTGGAATTGAGTGAGAAATTCAGAAGACTGAAGCCCAGGCTCACTGTCTACCTTTCACGGAGGCCCAGCCGTGAGAGGACAGAAGAAGGCACGTGGCGAATCATGACAGCAGACAAAGAAAAGGACAAAGAGAAAGAAAAGGACCGGGACAGAGACCGGGACAGGGAACGGGACAAGAGGGAGAAGGCGCGGGAGAGCGAGAACTCCCGCCCTCGCCGCAGCTGCACCCTGGAAGGAGGGGCCAAGAATTACGCGGAGAGCGACCACAGCGAAGATGAGGACAACGACAACAACAGTGCCACCACGGAGGAGTCCACGAAGAAGAACAAGAAGAAACCCCCCAAGAAGAAATCGCGCTACGAGAGGACGGACAACGGGGAGATCACCTCCTACATCACTGAAGATGATGTGGTCTACAGGCCTGGAGGTAAGAGGACCGCCGTCAGAATCCTAACCGTGGGTTGGGTTGTGTCTGCCGAAGTTTACATGGTTGAGAATAAAATGCAAGAGCATGGATTTCTATTGCAGTCATTGCTGGAAGGTGAAGTTGAGTTTGTATTCCCTCTCCATTGCTTTCACACGCCAAAAACTCAATTATATGTAACCAAACTATTTTATATGCGAGTGTGACCGAACATAAGCAACCAAAAATAACAGACCATTCATCTCCCTCCCTCCTCAACTGTGCCCAAATGCTGCTTCTTGAGGCAGCCACCTCTCTCTGCCTTGTGTCAGAGGCCGCCCTGGTTCCTTGACTAATTGTAGCTCTTCTGTTTCCTCCAGAATGTATATATTTGTTCTTGGATTCCCTTATCAAAAGAGCAGGCTTACAAACCCCACCATATTTGTCTTCTGCTTCCCTGCAAAATTATTGGCATGCTGGAACAACGCTGCAGGAAGAAAAGACTGATGCATTTTCAGAAGGAGAGGGGGGAAAACACCCATGGAAATAAATGACCAGAAACAATTTTTGTAGCATGTTGCGTTGGCAGAATGCTTAAAGTTCAGGGCTTGCTGGTGGACACATTTACAGCTTTTGGTTTTAAGCTGTGCATACAAAATTCTGCTTGAAAACAGTGTAGGTTTGTGGGAAGCTTGCTGTTGTTGGGGCAGTGTAGTTAAGAGATGGGAGATTCTTCCTTCCCCCCCCAAGGTAGACTCCCACCTTAAGTGTGGTAAGCCCAGCCTTGTAGTGATGTCCAGAAAACCTGCAGGCTCACCTAAAATATTTGCAAGTCTGCCTTTTGGAACACAGCAAAGCTTTCCTTCCTGGTTGCTTCAGGAAAAATCTTGTTTGCCCAAAGTAACCTGGGCAAGCAGCTATTTGCAAGCTTGGTTTGCACACGTTGGCCTTGCCATTAAGCATGATTAAGGCTACTCAGGTTCCCTGCATAACCAGGATATCTGGGCTGGTTCAGTTGATTACCGTTCACTTTATGAATGGTAGTGGCATGTCAGTCGATTCCTGTTCACTTTATGAATGGTAGAGGCAGCTGGTATGTAGTGGTCAGAGTTGGACTAGGACTGGGTTCAAATCCCAGCTCTGCCATGGAAGGCTTGCTGGGTGACCTGGAGTGAGACACACACTTGCAGCCTATCCTACCTTCCAGGGTTGTTGTGAGAATAAAACAGAGGCAGAGGAGAATGACATAAACTGTTAGTCCCTATTGGGGGAAAAGGTGGGGTACAAACAACACTGAATAAATAAAAATAAACATGTGGAAAGTTTCTCCTGTTTCAGTTAATATGGCATGATGGCTCCAAGCAGACCCATGTGAACTTGCCCTTAACTAGCACTGGATCCTGGTTCATCATAAAAGTCAAATTTGCTGTGGGCTTGGGGGCATCCAATCCTGTCCTGTGTTTCCAGTCTGCTAACTGTGGTGAAGAGTTGGGCTACGTTGCATCTGCCCTGACCATTAAGGGCAAAATTATAATGTTCAGCTTTGAGAAATTACCTTGGAACTCTCCACACACATTTGAGCATCTAATTGTGCATGAATTTGCCTTTGTGGCTTGTATTCTTCCCAGCTATGACTCGGAATTTTACTGACAATTGACCACTTACGTTTTGTTTTGTTTTGTTTGTTCGTTTATACAGTTATTGACCAGAAATAGATACAAATAAATAAGAACACAATTCACCAAAGGTTAAAATTACAATTACTTAAAACACAAAGTCCAGGGAAGACCACTTGTGTTTGGTCATAGCAGGGAGTCCGCGCAGAGGTCAGTGCTGGAGCAGCCTCACTTGGGGGTCAGACGATCAAGAGCTCTTTGAACAGATTAAGAACACCTGTTTGGCCTTTTAACCTGTGTAATGGTCGCCCTCTTATGCAGTGCTTACAATTGATGGACATTTCCTGCCCTCTGAAGCCAGCAACCAGTGACCTTTGCTTTGAGAAGAGCCTGGGTCAAAAGAATTCAGGAGGATCTTCCCGGATTTGCTACAAATGACTTTTGTATGGTGGAAGAATTTAATTCACCATCTGCATATTGCACTGTTTAGTGTTCACAAGCTCTCTCTCTGTGTGTGAGGGAGGAGCATGATTGGGCAGTTCCCCTTGCAGAATGTTTGAAGCTCCAAGAACTTCAGAGGCCCTCTGTTCAACCCCTCCCCCACAACGACGACGCCGGCACCTTCAAACTGCCTTCAGCATTCTGTGCCCCTGGACAGCAGAGAACATGTTTAATCCTAGGGAGTCTCCTGAGAAGGTGCAAACTGCCTCCCTGTCCCCAAGTAGCCCCATTTCACTGCCCTGAATCACCACCTTTGCTGTTAAGGGAATGGTAGTACATCAGCATTTTATTTGCAGGCTTCAGGCGTGAGAGGACAGTCCCTATTATTCCCAGTCTTACAGAGAGAGGGCTGATTCAGCATTAACTTGGGGATTAGCTGCTTGGGTGTGGCTGTAAGAAAATATGTGGGAGGTGTCATACCCCACACTCCTCCCAGTCACCTGGTGAGGGAGACCTCTAAAATGTGGCAAGCCCTCGGCAAAGGGTGTCACTGGATAGACAAAGAGTATTCCTGTGGAAGAAGAGCAGTTCTGTTTGCACAACAGTCAACATGGGAAAAAGCTTTACTGCATCTGGTGGCAGGAGAGAGATGTACTCTGCGCCCTGGAAAGGCTTGGGTGCAGCTTTGGTGAAGATCAGAGCAACACTTACGCTCCATGAGCTTTGGCAGACTTGTGGAGACATCCATTGAGAACACTTGCACAGGACAGCAGGTAAGGCTGAGTGGCTCATTCTGTGACCTGCCAATAGAAGATGCTATCTAAAAGAAGACTGTGCACACTTTTGCATTCTCCAGAAATACTCAACACACTGGATGTTCAAAAATAAAGGGGAGAGAGGAGAGGACAAAGTCTTTGAGATTTCAGTAGCTGAGTTGCTGAGGCAGACGGGGCAGGAATCGGCCGGGTTTCGTCCTTTCCCTTGGAGCTCAGTTCTCCATTTTTGGTCTCCAGTCTGCTCACAGATCTCGTCTCACCAATTTCATCTGCCCCTGTCTAATTTAGCTTCCGTTTCCCCCTCCAACCCCATTCTCCTGCCTTTGTCTAAATAACTCTGTCATGGTAACAAATTGATTTACTCTGCCCCAAGTGTGTCCAGATTAGCTTACTGGCTGCTTTTTCGGCATGACCGAACTAGCGCTATGAGCGAATTTGATCCCAGCTGCAATGATCTGCTACCCTTTGCTGTCTGTCAAATGGTCTGGTCCAGCCTGCAACAGGGTTAGCTTTTTGAATGCGGTTCTTAACCACTGGTTCTCTCTCCTTACTTGGCTAGGCAATAAAAGGGTCTTGAATCTGGATGGGTGGAGGGAACACTCGGCAAAACGGGGAAGGTGTGGAATAGGAGCCACTGTATCCTTGTAGAGTTCCTGTCAGCTGGAGGCGAGGATGCTGTCGTTTTTGCTCTGGCTGTCCAGAACCATTTAAAAGGATCTATGAGCATTAAAAAGGATTTGCAAGGGAGATCCATTCCAACAATGGGATTGGCAGTGATATAAATAGCAAAACCAGGGTACGGGAGCAGGTAATGAAGATGGCAGTATTTGCTTTGGTTGAACAAGACTGGATTTTTATTGTCTCTTTTATATGATGGAGAAGATGTCCTGCCAAAATACTTCCAGAATATCAGTGAGATTGTCATCCCCTGAGTTAAAACTGGAGGCACAGTTTGTTCCTGCATCTGTCAAGGTTTACGGTTAGAATGTGTAAAACCACCTGCCTGTAGAGGAGCCCCCTCTCTCTGTGTTGGTGTGTGTTACTGGGGAGGGGCTGCTGCTGGGTGGTAGAATGCTGGTTTGCCTTGCAGGAGGTGCCAGGCTCAAAGACCCCAGGGCTCAGAGGCACCACCATCTGCTTAATGTCTTATCCATCCACTGCCAACCGCAGTAGAAAAGTACTGAGCTAGATTGGTCTGACTTGCACTTACACACACAAGTTAATTGCATGTTTGTGTGAGATTGGAAGGAAGCCATTCTAGAGCAGAAATTCAGTGGGCGGACTCCTCTGAGGGCAGTTTATTCTACTTTCCTTCACCAGTTGGAGAGAACGTTCCTGTGTGATCTGGGCTAATTCAGCTCATGGATTGGGATAAGAAGAACTCTGCAACCAACTCCATGTTACTGAGAGCTCTCCAGGCATATGTGGGTCAAAGACTAGCCCTTCCTGATCACAACCACAGGGATAACTGCTTTTGGGAAATCCCTTTTAGTTTTAAGGGTGGTTTGGCCTGGAGTCGAAGGTTTGGTGTGCACAGCAGGATGGGGTGAAATAAAACAAATATCACTGGGTGTGCGTCAGAACGGGGCATCCAAACTAACTCTGGTTATGGTATTCCTCTGGGTGTGTCTATGTGCTTTGGGAATAACTGAAAGCCTGCGCAACTGATTTGGAAAGGCCGCTTTTCAGATGGACAATTCTAATCTGGGGAAGCCAATCTGGATGATGTTTTATGCAAGAACAGCCAGAGTTCCAAGTCTTCCATGTTCCTGCACAATTCAGTATGGTGAGCCTCATCCATGGGCCTTTCCATAGACAGGCCACGGTTCCACAAAAACCAGCGCTGTGTACATGTTGCTGGAACCCTGTCACTAAGCTTTAACATGCATCTGCTACATGGGGAGGGCAAGCCAAGTTTCAGAAAGATTGCCGTTCTGAAAGACAGAACCAACTGCTTTGCCTTGCTCAGACAACTGAAATTGGAGGAAGGATGAACCTTTTAATCTTGGCCAGTTCTGTTCCTGCCTCACACCAGTGAAGCTCAAGCAGCCCTCCAGAGATCTAGCCCCAAAGGCACACATTAGCTGACTTGTGAGGTTCAAGTTGGAGGTTATCAAGGATTTCTTTTGTTTGCTCGGGTACCAGCTGTTAAGGGCTTTGTACCTAGCTGGATGCGGTCCTCATTTACCAAAGGATTGCTTGCCAAAGGGGAGAGGAAAACACTTAGCAGTTAAGGCGCACTCTTTTCTCCTTGGGTGCTTATTTCTTATGGTGAGAGGGCGGAGGCCCCATCGGGAAGTCTGTAATTTGGGCCTTTGTTCAGACTTTTGACGGGTGCTCCAGCCCAAGACACACATTACACAAAACAAGACGCCCGACCCTTCTCATCACAAGCTGATTTCTGAATGTAGCTACTGCTGCTTCTGGGAAGCACGTAGGAGGGGGGTGGGCAGAGATTGCAAGTGGCATTAACGTCACATGATCCAGCTTTGGTGAGATTGGCAGCAGGACTCCAGTGAAGTGGGAGAGCCGGGAGGGTGTTCTGCACTCTAGAGTCCTACGCCGGTTTTGTTCTGCGAGACCTCCTACTAGTAGCCACATTCTCCAGGGAAATCACCCGGCTTGCTCACACGCTTTCTGCTGCCATTAAAAAAATGTCTCTGCATAGGAGGACTATCGGTGGGGCATCTCATCCTGAACCAATGAGAGTTGCTTTGCGGAGGAAGGCAATGGCAAGCCACCTGTTCTCTGCTCTTGCAATGGAACCTCTTGATGAGGGCTGCTGTCAATTGGTTGTGACTTGATGGCACATCCCTGACCATCCTGCACCCAAACAGAAAGAGGCTTATAGGCTTCCAAGTGGAAAGATGCCACGATAGATTAAATTGCGGTTCCTCCCAGTGGCAGGGGATGCTGCAGCTCACTTATTATCCCTTGGTTTTCCAGGCAGAGAGTAGGCAATTCTGCACATGGATCTTGTGGGGCTTCATTTTTTTGTAGGTACACCTGGGATTGGTGCGTGCAGCTTGGTGTAGTGTATCTAATCTGGAGGATTAGTGTATCTTGGTGTAGTGTATCTAATCTGGAGGAACCGGGTTTGATTCCCAGCTCTGCTGCCTGAGCTGTGAAGGCTTATTTGGGGAATTCAGATTAGCCTGGGCACTCCCACACACGCCAGCTGGGTGACCTTGGGCTAGTCACAGCTTCTCGGAGCTCTCTCAGCCCCACCTACCACACAGGGTGTTTGTTGTGAGGGGGGAAGGGCAAGGAGATTGTAAGCCCCTTTGAGTCTCCTATAGGAGAGAAAGAGGGGATATAAATCCAAACTCCTCTTCCTCTTCTTCCTCTTCTCCTCCTCCTCCTCCTCCTTTTAAATCTGGAGAACCAGGTTTGATTCTCCCTCTCCTCCTCATGATCAGCAGACTCTAATCTAGTGAATCAAATTTGTTTCCTTACTCTTCAACATGAAGCCTCCTGAGTGACCTTGGACTAGTCCCAGCTCTCTCAGAACTCTCTCAGCGCCACCTACCTCACAGGGTGTCTCTTGTGGGGAGAGAAGAAGGGAAAGAGTTTGTAAGTTGTTTCAAGACTCCTCGTGGCTGAGAAAAGCAGGGTATAAATCTGAACTCTTCTCTTCTTCTTAGGAGACTAGCGTTCACTCCAAGACTCAGAACTACTAATCTGTCTGCTCTGGGGAGTTGGATGTTGGTACCTGGACTTGATGTGCTTGCTTTGGAAATGGCCATGGAGTTGCCTTGCCCTTGGTGAGCAGCAGTTACAAAGGCGATCTCCCCTTACCCCCCACTAGCAGCTTTGTTCCCTGAAAGAGATCTTGATAGGTCAAGCTTCCTGAACGTCTCTTTGGTCTGAGAGGTTACAAAGTCCCTGGAAAGCACAAAGTGCACAAAGTCCCTGGAAAGCATAGGTGGGGGTCACTCAAGGTTCTTTTATTGTGGTGGAGTTCCAGAAAAAACACACTTTGAGTTGGGACCAAGGCACAGTGAACTGAATGGTATGAAAAGGGTTCATTAACATGACAGGCCTATTGTAAGAGAATCCTGGGAATCGTAGTTTCATGAGCCACATGCAGAAATTCTTCTTGGGCATCTCTGGTTTCCTCCCACAGAAGGAGAAGCTATCTAAATTTCTCTGGATGAAAGATGGAATGACAGTTCAATCCAGCTTTTCAAAGCGGACGGCAGAAGTGACTGGGAGACCATTCAGTTGAATTCACTCACCTGGCTGTGCAGTTGGCAGAGTGCAGGCTGCATTTGCAGTCTCAGATGTAAGCCCAATTGATTTCACCATGATGAACTTCCTAGCATAAGCTTTAGGACTGCACCCTAAGTCTGTCGTAGGTGCACTTACATCCTGATATGTGACCCAGAGCGGCCGTATGAAATGCTTCACTTCAGAAGTAGTCATGCCCAGTTGGCATAAAGAGAGCCCTGCTTTCTGGCCTCTGTAGCAACCCAGTTGCTAGGCCCCTTCCTGGATGTTTGGATTTTTTGCAATCACGGTTATTCCTATTTTGCAGTTCTTGGCAGGGATGATTCCGTTGATTTGGTTTTCTCCCCTTTCCCCAGATAACCTTTTTGCAGAGTGTTTTTTTAATGTAAAATTTGCAATGAAACAGCCCTTCAATCTGCTTGTGCCACAGTTGCTGGATTGCCTGGCGCAGAACGAAAGGTGCTTGTCATCCTTTGTTTTCCCACTTCCTCATTCATCTCCAGCACATTTGCATCCAGGCAGAGAGGAACCAGGATTTTTTTTTAAAAAAATTGTTATTTACCTAAAGCCTAATTGGGCTGAGATTTCCTATGGCGAAGTCGCCGTCCTCTCTGTCCTGTTGCTCAGTGAGCAACCATTTGAACTCCAAAGCTCCTGAGGTTCCGCTTCTGCTGTCTCAATTAATTGTTAAACACCCCCTTTATAATAATTATACAGTGATGCTTCGTCTTGGTGCCCGGCAAGGAAATTGCTGAAACGGTTGTTTAATCAGAAATCTGTTCTCAGATCTATTTTTCTTTTTGTCGCAAGCAAGAACACCTCTTTTGAAACCAAGAGAGAGAGAGAGAGAGAGAGAGAGCTGAGGCAAGCCATTTGGTTATGTGTTTGTTTTTTAAGCAGTCAAACGGTATTTGAGTTGGAGGACATGAGTGAAATTGAAATGGAGGCATTTGGCTCTCGCCCTCAGAGTGATAGGCTCGTCTTTGACATTGACCCGCGTGTTTGTCTGCCTTCCAAATATTGCCTGCTATTTGTTCTGACAGCTTCACCAGCTGAGAGAGGCAAATCTGCCAGAAATTCTTTTGTTTTTGTTTTTTAAGAGAAGTTCAGGGAACTGGGAACCTGCTGACAAAGGGTTGGTGGTTCAGCTGGAATCAGCACCTAACAGCTGCTCTGCCCTCTTTCCTGCCAGCAGTGGAGAGCCCTTCCCGCCCTTAAATCCTGCCGTTGCCCTCATTGCTGTCCAAACAGGTGAACAGTCTTCAAGGCAGCCAATACCAGATCAGTTGGAGCTGCTGATCCCACAGTCACCCAAGCAGGACTGAGACTGCTTATGGAGAGGAGCGCATGCAAATGTCACCAAAGCCAGAGTCCTGCAAAACCTCACAGTGGACCACGGTCAACCCAAGCCTCATGGAAGGGGGAGGAGTCCCTGGCTGCCACCCGGCCATTCCATTGTTGGCTCTGAGCCTCTGCCCAGGCTCCTCAACTCCAGGGGCAAAGAGGATGCCCATGGGATCCCTGGGTGAAGAGTGGGTTTAATTGACTAGTTCTTTGTGGCCTCCATGTCTGGGTTTTGTTGAGGAGCCCTCTGGGCATCTGCTGCTGTGATCTCAGTGGGGATTTGAGTCATTGGGGTTCGAGGACCTTGGAAATGCGAGGCCTTGTGGGATCTTGAACTCCTCAGAGTCAGTCTCCAGGCCCTCTTCGTCTTCTGAAGACGACTCATCAGATCCAGTGCAGGCCAGTGGGGCTTTGCCCCCATCCCACTTCCTTGGCTCAAGCCTAATGTTAGGAGATGGCTTAGTATTCAGTGGCTGATCCTTCCCTTGTGCTATCATTATGAGCCTTGCATGCATCACAGTGGTTCTACAGGGTGAGGTGCTCATGCCTCGCTTTCAGCTTGTGATAGGCGTGTGATCGGTTCCGTTGGCTTGCCCTTTCTGAATCTGACCCTTTTCTGTCCCCTTTATCATTGAGTTCTGCCTTTATTTGATGGTGGAAAGTGGCAGATAAGTTCCGCAAATAAATAAAATCTCCCAAGTTCAAATGAATGTGCACAACTTGTTCCTTGTGCCACAGTCGAGGAGTTGCTTCTTTGCACAACTGCCAAATGCTGAGTGTGACCATAGGACTCATCTAGACCTATGTGACCAGCAGCAGTGTTCAATGGAGCAACCCTCTCCCAGCACCCAACAGCTGAATATTTTGGACCGGAGATGGAGAAGAAGAAGAAGAGTTAGATTTATATCCCCCCTTTCTCTCCTGTAAGGAGACTCAAAGGGACTTACAAACGCCTTTCCCTTCCCCCCTCTCAACAAACACCCTGTGAGGTAGGTGGGGCCGAGACAGCTCCAAAGAACTGTGACTAGCCCAGGGTCACCCAGCTGATGTGTTGTAGTGTACAGACTAATCTGAATTCCCCAGATAAGCCTCCCCAACTCAGGCGGCAGAGCCGGGGAATCAAACCCGGTTCCTCCAGATTAGAGTACACCTGCTCTTAACCACTATGCCACTGCCACTACACCACTTCTGAAATGTTGGGAACTGAAGATGAGATCTTCTATGTTCAAAGCAAGAGTTGTGGTCGCTCCCAGAGGCTTTGCCTATTTGGAGAGCAAAAGAGGATTGACCATTTAACTCAGTTCGGTCTTCTCTTGGGTTTAGCAGCTCTTCTAAGCCTTTCACAGCCCTGTTCTCAGCGTTCCTTTTCCGTGGAAGTTTGCAGAAAATTGAAACTTAGAACAGTCGGCATTCGAAGCGTATGTCGTACACTGGATGGTGGCTCATTGCCAGCTGACGGGATAATATTACAAGGAATAATAAGTCTCTTCTCTTTTTCTAAAAACTGGGCACATGTTCAGGCAAATCTCACTGATTGAAGTGGGTTGGGGAAACTCACAATGTTAGAGCCAGCAGAAGCTGGGTGTGCTGCTGTTCAATTTTTGGATTTGAATGTTAGCCAGCGATTTGCTTGTGGCCTATTTCAGAGAAGAGGGTTGACATCTTGGGTTGGAGTGCAGTATGGTTAACTGTGATGCCTGAAGACTGCCTAAATTACAACCCTGTAGGGAGTCACACCTACCAGTGGGGAGCTGAAGCGAAAGCAAAAATGGAACAATCTTTGGCAAACCGTTTGGGGAACCAGAAAAAACCCTCCCTTCCTCCTTTGACAAGGTATCATGAGAACAGCTTCCTAAGAAAATCTTGATGAAAGGGCTGGAGAAAGATCCTTTGGTAGAGTTGCCAGCCTTCAAGTGGGGCCCGGTTATCTCCTGGAATTACAAATGGGGAAGGATGGACTGGGGAAGCAGGATCCCCTGCTTGGAGGATGGACTTCATGGCATTGTATCCCACTGAACTCCCTTCCCAATCCGTGTCCTCCCCCACACACACATACCTAAATCTCCAGGAATTCTCTGACCCAGAATTTTTGCTACTTTATCCTTTGGGTATCTTGGGTGTAGGCATTTTATGGCTTCACACTATGCACTTTTGAGGGAGCCTGGAAACAAATTGGGAATCAGCAAAGGCCTCATAGTACAACCACTGTGCGTTTCCTTGCAGACACTCTTGTGGGGCAGTTTTTTGGATCAGTTATTGTTTTCAAGAATTCTTCCAAGGGCAGCCCCATGCAGAGAGCTTCCAGTAATCTAACCTTGATTGTGCCTAAGAGTGCCTTTGTTTTGTCACAGAGGAATCAACAAGGATTTGCCTTCCTGCTTCAGAGGAGTTTTTAATTACCAGCCAAACCTGTCCTTTTGTCTACAGAATCGTCACAGGCTAAAATAAAAATGAACATACTGACTATGTTGCTCCTTCAGCGCCCAGATCTCTACTGAGTCTGTGCAAAGATACCTTTTTTTTTTGCTGGAAGAAGCTGTTCTTCCTGGCACTCTCACATACACTTAGAGGTCACTCAGTGGTTGAAGGGAGTTCCTCAGTGGCTTTGACTCTTCATGTGTTTCTCACTATGACGCGCCACCTGGCGCTTGGCTTCTGTTTCCTTTCTCCGACTCTCTTGGTTTGTTGCCCACAGTCTTGGCCTTGGCGCACTTCTGCTTCCCCTTCTTGACATGTGGGTCTATTGCCATATGACTTGCTGTCGTGTGACTTCTTGTCAAGTGGGTGCAACTAAGTGGGTCCTCAGGGAGGATTAATTTGTGTGCCAGAGTGAGGAACTCAAAACAACATCACAGCCTCCAGGGATTGTACCTCTAGCTCAGCGTGCTTTTTATAAGCCACTACAAACAGAGAGCTAATGTAGTGTAGTGGTTAAGAGCAGTGGACTCTATAATCTAGGGAACTGGGTCGGATTCCTTGCTCCTCCACATGAGCAGCGGACTCTAATCTGGTGAACTGAAGTTGTTTCCCCACTCCTCCATATGAAGCCTGTTGGGTGACCTTGGGCTAATCACAGAACTCTCTCAGCCCCACCTACCTCACAAGGTGTCTGTTGTGGGGAGAGGAAGAGAAAGGAGTTTATAAGCTACCTGGAAATTCCTTATGGTTGAGAAATGTGGGGTATAAATCCAAACTCCTCTTCTTCACAGCAGAATGGCTGCAGCGCTATCTCAGAGGCACAGACAAAAGCATGATGTGGCTAGCTGAGCACTTTTGGTGACTGGACAAGCCGCCTCTGAGGAGTTAAGTTGGGGTGGAATAATCTAACGTGCATCAAGTTCATTGCCCATCCAAAAGCAAATGCTGGCTTTTGAAGTAAGTTGTGGCTACAAAGCGAAGCAGTGCTCCCAACCTGAAACCTTCTGACCCTTCTTGGAATGTCGTGAATGTGCCCCAAAGAGTGCACGTGGGGAGCGCACATGACGAGCACCAGCTCCGCTTCTCTGCTACACCACTTCCTTTTTTCCCCTCAAGAAATGTAAAGCAGAGATGTTTGAGCCAGACTTTATTCCTAGAAACAAGAAGCGAGCACTGCCAAGGGGGCAATCAACATCTCCTCCTCACCCCCCCCCCCTTTTCAGTTTGCTCACAAACACACGAACACTCACTCCCTGCCTTTAATGTGGCAGGCGTTGTTCTGGCTTTTAAAACCGGGAGCAGCTGTTAATGCACGACAGATGGTGCCACTCTTAAAGACTGATAAATGGAGGGTGATCCTTAAATTGGGTTCCTTTGGCTCTCCGGCTTCACTGCATGTATATTTTGTCATTACATAAAGCCAACAAAATTCTGCCGCAGGAGAGGGAGGCAGCTAATATCGTGTGGTGGCCTTTGATGGGGAAAACCATTTGTAGTGTTGGTTTTGAAACACAGACCCACAATATTGTTTCTGTTCTTCTTTCCCATTCACAATGCAGGGAATTGATTTTGCGATTAAGCGATTTTCCTCTGACTGCAAGCAAGTATGAACTAGTAGGTGTGTGTGTCTCGGTGGGATCAACCTCTTAACTCTGGATTTTTTTTAAAAAAATGACTAGTAGTCGTCATAACTGGTGCCCACTCTGATGTTTGTGTCCCTCCCTCAGGGTCAGCAAGCTTATTCTAGTAACAGGTAGTGAGTTTGAGAAGTATATAATTTCCTTGTGCTTGATTTTTTTTGGATTGATTTCAGATATACCGTGTTTGATTTGCACGCTGGAGGCGTTTTAGTGGAAAGCAAATGCCCCTACTGAGGAGGGAGGATATGGCGCTTTGTTTGCACGATTGTACCAATGAAGTAAATAAATAAGTATTGTCAGGTGATAAGCGGTCTCTTATCCGTGGGTGTTGTGAAAGGAAGCATTCATAGAATCTCCTGCATAGCCCATAGCCTCACATTGTGTTTTGGATTTGAGGCAAGCGGGAATCAGATGTAAATTGTAATCATTGATCTGCAGCCAAGGTAGTTGGGGAAGAAGCACATCCAGGGTAGAGAATCGTGCAGAGCAGCAGCGGGCAGCCTCTTCTCTGACTGGGCGCTTAAAGGGAGCCTTCCATTATTGAACGCCTTTCCTCCTTGCTGGAGGTGCACCTTTTGTTCAACAAAGTAAGCATTTTATCTTTTTAAAAATTAGCGAGCTCTTGATCCAGCCCACATACAAAACCTTTAATATTGTCTCTGCTGCTGGTTTTTGCTAAGCAAAAAAAATATATGGAAGGCCAGCACTGGAAAGCAGATATTTATAAATAGTCCTGGAAGGGATATGGAACCCTTAGCTGCTCTCTTATGCCCAGGAAAACGTTTACAGCAGCATATAAATGGCAAACGAATCCTTATCGGTTAATTATTTAGACGTTTAATGTTTTACATTCCAGTTCCTTGCTGTTCACGGCAGCTGTCCCTTGCGGCGGCGAATGGCTTCCTCATGTTGTGTCTTCGCTCTTGTTGAGGGTTCTGCTCCTCTTGAAGGTGTCGTCCTGACCAGTGGGTGAAACTGTTCCTTCTGTCCCCTGAAGTGGCTTGCCTTTTGCCAGACAGGTGCCTGGGATCTTTCCCACCCCTTTTTCTGCAAACGGAGGACAAAAGGGGCCATGCTGAAAGGGAGAAAAATAACTAAAAGCTTCTGCTGTATGATTGGCATTTCAGCAGCTGCACTAATTTCGCAGGAAGCCTATTACAAGCCTTTCCTGTGTAGAAAAGTGTGGGGAGCCATTTGTGATTCAAACAATAGAAGAGAGAGAGAGAGAGAGAAGGGTGGGGGGGAAATCTCCTCGTCTCTTATTTTAGAAAGCAAGTAGCACTTAAACCTGTTAGGCACCACATACCTTGTTGAAAGGTTATGAGGCTTGATTATAAAAATGCCGGGTGGATGAATAGCAAATTGCTTGACAAGAGGGGAGGGCAGGAGACGGGGCTTGTGGGAAATGAATGGTTGTGCTGGTGGCCCAGCGGGCTCTCGGTGGAACGGAGGGTGCGTCTGTTTTCACAACATAATAACACCGCACTCTTTCCCCACCGGAGATCCTAAATTGCCAAGGAGATATTGGCTTGTGGCTGATTCGGCCCCAAGCGCCTGTTTTTGGCTCAGCCCGCCTCCTTACTCGCTTGCCTGATTGGGTGGCTCTGGATGTTATTTGGTAGTTTGGAGCTGCTGGTGGTATGCGTCTTGGGAATCAATACAGTTTAATTAAAAGAACAAAACAACTTAGTGTCTGCCTACTCACATGCTGTTAAAAGATCATTGCATAAAAGATGACATTTAAGGGGTCTTTTAAAAATGAAAGTTGGGACACTGGGTGGGCACGACTGAGTTGAAAGGGAAAAAATTAGGCCTGAAATGGACTGGAAGCAGAAAGGCATGGGAGTAAGGGGTAGGTGGGTGTCTTGTTGCACTGAACAGGAAGGAGATGGCTGAGTGAGTGCTGGAGACTAAGGCACTGCAGACTATTTCAGCCAGAAAAATCAGCAATAACAGAACACATAATAACCAACCTGGACACAGAATATTATTTGAAAACACAGAAATCCTGGACCACTCTGACAACCACTATGTCAAACTACACAGAGAAGCCATTGAAATCCACAAACACATGGACAATTTCAACAGAAAGGAAGAAACCATGAAAATGAACAAAATTTGGCTGCCAGTTTTGAAGAACACTAGAGTCAAGACAGTGACTAATCAGCTCCACACAGACACAGGATGGCTATAGACAATCAAAGGGAACAAAGGCCAGACTACTTCTATTCAGATACCTCACCTATTTACCTTGCTATCTCCATTGTTACTCACATGCTACGCTTCACTGTTACTCAATTGCCAGGCCACTCCTATTCAGATGCCCTCACCTATTGACCTTTACTCACAGGTATATATACTTCACTTGCTTTCCTTTCCAACTATCAGATCCTGTGAAGATGCCAGCCACAGATGCAGGCAAAATGTCAGGAGAGAATGCTGCTAGAACACGGCCATACAGCCCGGAAACCACACAGCACCCCAGTCCTAGATTCAGTTGCTGGCTCAGATAATGCAGCTTGGATAACCTACTTCAACAACATTAAAGGTTGATATTCCTTAGTGGATAGATCATTAGACCCTCCAATACCTGAGTTTGAGATTATGGATTGGGTATACCGTTGTGATGCTGCAAAAGATAAACTAATAGTTTCTCAAAGTTCTCACCATGGTTTTGCATGATTAAAAAAAAAAGATCTCATCACATCCTCCTATTTGACAAATATTAATCTTCCCAAAGTGAGAATCGATCCATTTCTAGACCATGCCTACAAATTATTTAGCTGGTTACTATCAACAAATACCTGCACAGTTGTGATACTGTACTTGTGGAGAATGTGTCCCTGAGGGTGTAATGCACTGCATTTTTTCCTGTCCATTATATATGGAACCAAGTGTGAAATTTTTAAATAAATTACTCTTAGACGATGGGAGTCTAACGAATATGGAAAAATGTTTAAAACTCCACTAATTACTACAATGTTGCATGTTTTGCCGTAGCTGCTGAAAAGATGAGGGCTAAATATGCTGAAAGTAACTAAAGCTTAATCATGTAATATCTATAGTAAGATAATTAGTTTAGCTTGATTTTAATGTCTTAGCATGTGATATTGTAGTATGTTTTGGGATTATAATGTTATTTATTTATTTATTTATTTAAAAAACCTTTGTATCTAGTTTTATATGGTTGTCAGGGATTGTAACGGCCTTGGGCCATATACAATAAAATATGACTGACTGACTACATATAAGATAACTTCATATGTTTGCATTTTCATATGAGTCGCGTAGTTTTTTTTAAAAAATGAGGAAGTTGTTTGCAAAGCTTTTCTTCTTGCTTGCCCGGAGCCAATTTGTACCTCACCAGAAATTACCAGGATAGTGTCTGTAGCAGCAGTAATAACATTTTTTTTTATGCTGGGAGAGGGAGGGCAATAAGAGGAAGAAAACATTAAAGGATGCAGCAGAGAAGTTTCCGGTTGGATGCTTTGACTATTGAGCTGTCTCTTCTGGCTGCTTACAGAAAGAGTTGATTTCCTTTAGCACTGCGGTCTGAACTGGGGCCAGGTAACTTACTTTCCCTTCCTGTCCCCTTTGCCTTTCCGCTTTCAGCAGTTTTCTTGAAAATTGGACCTCTCTGTCAGAACTGGAAACAATATACTAGCTCAAAATGTACATTAGTCTTGCGATGGGAGCCTTATAAAATGACGTGTGTACAGGGAAAGTGTCGAAGAAAATAATTGGAGTGGGAAATCATGTAGCTTGATGCTTGAACGAGAGAACTGTTGCTTTCACAAAACCGGGAACTTCAGACTACAATTAACTGTCATTAATTTTGTTGAATAGAAATATGTTCCATTTACTGTACAATCAGGAGCCAGGCTTGAATGAGTCTAAATTGATGAAATCTAAATTATACTGACAGTCCATTAAGCAACAGCAGCAGCAGCAGCAGCAAACCCCTTAAAAGAAAATGGATTCTCCATGAGACCAGTTTATAATAAAATCATTTTGTGAAATAAGAGCTGCAGCCCAGGCATCCAGAATCACTCCTGTGTGTTTCAAGCTCACGCTACAAATTGGTTGAGCCGTTTGGCAGGAATCGGGGGCTGTGCCCGGTGCATTGTTTCTCTGACAAGGAGCCAGCCGTGTTAACTCGAAATCTGCTTGGCAGGAAATGACACTAAAAGATCAGACTAGCAATTTGTTTGCTGTCAGCAATGTGGGTGGATTTGAGGGGGGCGGGGAGAGAACTGGAGAAGGTAACTTTACACCTCCTGACCTGTTATTCTGCTGATTTCTCCCCTCCTCACAGAAGATGCTGCATGCATCCCCCCTTCCCATACACTCTTTCTCTTTGTGTCTACTCTTCTCTTAAGGCACTCTATTCCAATTGCGTCTAAAGATCTGTCAGGTGGCTTCGTTTTTGTTTTCATACTTGAGAAAGAAGGCATTGAATGGAAAGGTCCTCTGTTGTTAATGGCTGGGCTCTGCTCAAATGTGTGTGTGTGTGTGTGTGTGTGTGTGGCTGAACAACTGGATCAGGCCTTCTGCTGAACATGCTTTCACTGGAAGGTTTCCCCTCCACGTCACACTGATTTGACCTGTAGAGGCTGTCTGTGGGGTACCTGCTTGCCAGCTCCTCATCCTGTGTTTTTGCTCTTTCCTTTAGACCTTGCATTTTTGGAGTTGCTGTTCCATTTGGGTTTTCAGCCCTCTTGCTGAACTAAACATAGAGTTCCCAAGTTTCCTCAACCTTGGGGGAGATGAAGTCTGGTAGATCAAGGGACTGCACTTGGTAGGAGGGGGATGTGTCATATGGCAGAGCCCGCAGGGTACAGTCTGAGGGATGCAAGTAGCACAAGCTTTCCAGAAAGGCAGACAATAACTCTTTCCCGCCAATCTGAGTTTTTGCTTTTGCTCCCCAGAGGACTCTAAGAAAGTGGGCAAAACCTTGGCAGGTCAAACTCTGTGCCTTGGCAGGCCTATCTGTGCGGCTTCTGCCGAAAACAGGCGCGCATCATTTGCTTTTGTGTCGCTTTGTAATGTAACGTGAAGCTTTTGATGTTGCTGCACTGTGCATTTACTCCTTCTCATAAGTGGCTGCCAGTGAAGTGGATCTTCATCTGGGATGTTCCAGAGAAATTGAAACCTGAATTTTGAGGAAGAGATTGAGCTGCCATTTTTTTGTCAGTGGCTCTTTGTCCAGTTCCAGCCTGGGTGTCCTCTCCAGTTCTGTCAGAGCTGGCAGGCAAAGTCTATGGTGTGTGCTGTGCAACAGGGATGTGTTAGGGCTCTTTTGGGAAATAAATCTGGGTTTAACAAACATGTCAACAGAATGTGACAGGCACTGGTGCTGGTAGCTTGTCAGGAGTAGGTGCTTGCATGATTACTATTGCCACAGCTTCAGGTGGAGTTAATTGCCTTGGGCTGCTTGCAGATCTTGATAAACCGAATTTTGCTGCGCTCTGCACAGCTTAAAACCCACTGAGAGAATGCACATGAAAGCAGTATGTGCCTTGAGCAGCTTGACCTTTTGATGGTGGCTTAACAGTGGCCATAATGTGTATCCAAGGAGATCTTTGAAACCCAGGACATTCCAAGATTGGTTTCCTCTTTCCTTAAGGGGGAGTAATATGCCAGGTAGTGGCTCATTCCTTTGGGTAGGCTGCTGCAGAGGACATAGAATGCAGATAGTTGGACTGGCAGGACCCCCTCCCCTCCTTCAGCGCCTCATCGACCCATCCATTTTATTTCTCTGCCCTTTCTGCTTGCTCCAATCTCTACTGCAGCTTCTGCAGGTATCTGCTGCCAAGTTATCTCGCAGCCTATTGCACATCCCGAGTAGCATTTGCTTCCAAATTACGGGCCTGGTGGCCTGCCCTCCTCCATCGCAGGGGCCTGGTTGCCTTCACTATTTCACAGTCAATTTGCATTCCCGTCTCCCCAGCTCAGCTGCTCTCAGGAAGCAGATAAATCGTGAAGCATTATTTTGGGCAAAGGGCTGTGTAGCTTTCAGGATGCTGTTTTTCAGAAGATGTTGTTTGCATCTTGCCCGTACCCTTTTATTGTCGTAATAGTCACAGATTGACTTGGTGCAGTTTCTGAGATGTGGTTGTTGCCCAACTACTGCTTTTGCTGCCACTCCAAAAATGTATCTCCAGAGTCATCGTCATGGTGGTGAAGGCAGCTTTGGCTGTAATTATAATGGAATGATTTGCTATCAGTTGAACAGTGGTTGGGTAACGGGTTGCTTCCACTTTGTGTCTGAAGAGCATTAGTGCGCCCAAGAAAATGTTTATGAGAAAGGGGGGGAAGGAAGGCATGAAAGGGGCAGTCCTGGGACCTTATAGCTGCAAATCAGGCACTCCACTTAGGGCAGATGGCGTGCATGATCAATGTGACTGCTGTTCAGCATGGCAGAGCGGTGGCAACATCCACTGCAGTAAACCCTTCAGCTCCATGGAAGTGCTGTCTTGTGTCGTCTTGCCCTTCTCTTGCTGGCTTTCAGCCCTGTGGAAAATGCGGCAAAAGGAAAAGTCTGTGGAGCTGGGTTGCCAGCAGAACTGGGTTGGCCCGCATCCCCTGCACTTTGATTCGCAGCATCTGCTCCTTGGTGTGGGCTGCTTGGGAATCTGTTGTGGATCGTGAGTGTTGGGTGACAATCATCTCTGAGTCCAGGCCTTGTGGTCAGAGGTTTGTGTGTGTCTTTCAGCACCAACTTGTTCCCCCAGGCTTTTGGAGAAACCAGCCGCTGAGTGTGCCCCCCCCCCCCCAGTTTAGGGGTCCTCAATATCAGTGGGACCCATTATTGGGATTTATGGGTCCTTAATACCATCAGGACCCACTACCTCTCCCTCCTCCTCCTAGGAGGATTAGGTTCAGGTGGGACGCCATCTTAGGATATAATAACTGCTGGTTTTATTATAATTATGGATGTTTATGATGATTTTATGTGGTTTTATGCTGTACACCGCCCAGAGCCCTTTGGGGATGGGGCGGTATATCAAAACAAACAAACAAACAAACAAACAAACAAACAAATAAAAATAGACTAAACTTAACATCACCCTCCCCCCATGTGGCGTTTTTCAGCTCTGCTTTTCTCCCCACTGTTACCCAAAGCAGTGAGGGGGGCCCTTCCGGTAACATCATGATGTTGTCAGCAAGTGGAGCTGGGGGCATCCCGCTATGTGAAGACATCACAAATATTTTGCGTAATTGGGTATTCCGTGGGTGGCTCGGCAGGTAGCGGACAAGACCCGGCGGGGGCTGCCCAGTTGAGCGATAGCTTCGCGGCCCCTTGTCCTAGCCTCAGAAGTGTGTGTTTAATAAGAGCACAAAAAAGGCACGGCAGACATGGGACTTTTATGCAGATCAAGCTTCCCACTGGCCTGTTTAGTCAGCCGGTTTGTCTCAGGGAAAGGCCGCTTCTGGCCCCGGGGCTTGGATGTCACATCCTGCCCTGCCATGCTAGAGTTATAAGCCCTGGAGATCGGGCTTTGTAATGGAAATGTCGGCACAAAGCTGAGCTATAATTTTCTTCTCACTTTATCTCTTAAATGAGTTAAAAAGCCCGGGCAGAACTGGGCACTTATTCCTTTCCTGTTGTCAGCAGGAGAGGAGCTTGACGGATGGCAATCAAATTATGGATTCGAGCGGCTTCAGATTCTAATCCCTCTGCACGTCGACACCCCCCCCCCCCCAACCCGGGCTAAAATATGCAATAGGATTCTGAGCTTCCCAGAAGACCCAGTCCTTCCACTGTCAGACCTGGCGTATCAACCTCTGACATATTCTGCCACCGAATGCTTAACGGCGCGCCTCCTGACGGAGAGGGCCCTACCTGATAAAGTGGCCTGCTTTACAAATAATAGTTTTGTGTGTAGGAATTTGACACCTGGGATTTTGCAGTCTTTGACTTGCTGACGTTACCATGGTTACACTATAAACACCCAGCAGGAAATGTCTTTTTGTTCGGTAACAAGGCGGCGGCAGCGTTGATGTCGATGGATGGCTACTCCGTTCACTGGTTTGTTCTGGCTGGAGGGAGAGGGCAGGTTCTGGGGGTGGGATGAGCAACCGTTTCAGAGGTTCTGTACAAGCAAACGTGCATTGAAGTTTGCAAATAAGTCCCCCAAAGGGACCAGCATACAGAAGTATCCCGGTGTCCAGTGGTTGGAAGGGGCCATATAGCTCATCTAGTTGAACCCCATGCTCAATACAGGATCAGCCTAGACTAGAGCATCCCTGACAGTTTATTGTCCAGCTGCTGCTTAATGACTGCCAGTGAGGGGGAACTCACCACCTCTCTAGGTAGCCGATTCCACTGTGGAAAGTTTACTGTAGAACTTTATTCCTCTGACATCCAGCTGACATCTTTCCACCTGTTAATTTAACCCCGTTAAGAACATAAGAACATAAGAACAAGCCAGCTGGATCAGACCAGAGTCCATCTAGTCCAGCTCTCTGCTACTCGCAGTGGCCCACCAGGTGCCTTTGGGAGCTCACATGCAGGATGTTGATGCGAGTTCTAACCTTGATGCGAGTTCTAACCTTGTCGCCAACAGGAACAGCTCCCTGCCTTTCTTTAAGTGACAGCCCTTCAGATACTTAGAGAGCAATTGTGTATCCTCTCAGCCTCCTTTTCCCCAGACTAAGCATTCCCAAGTCTTTCCTCATAGGACTTGGTCTCCAGGCCCCTGATGGTCCTCGTTGCTCTCCTCTGCACCTCCTGGATTCTTTCCACATCCTTTTTGAAGTGAGGCCTCCAGAATTGCACACAATACTCCCAAGTGTGGTCTGGTCAGTGCAGCATATGATTATGAGACCTTGCGATTTGGATGTTAAACCTCTACCGACGCACCCCAACATCACGTTAGTCTTTTTTGTCCCTATATAACACTGGCTGCTCATATTTAACTTATGATCTCCCCATACTCCAAGATGTTGTTCACACACACTGCTACCCAGAAGAATCATCAAGTTTGACGGAAGGAACAAATCCTTTCTCATTCAGTGTACAAAACAAATTAGTTACTGCCTCCCTGATTGGATGGTGAGAATCACCCAGCAAGATGTCCTCCTTTTCGTAGAGGAGAAAGACCCATCACAGTAAGTGTCCAGTGGACTCTTTTCAGTGCCTGAATTGACTTTGCAGCTGTGGCATTCAAGCTTTCTCTGGAAAAGTACTGCTAAAGGACACCAGTACTTCAACCTTCCTTCTGTCAGGGATTTCTTGGGGCAATGTTAGGTTTCCGGTTCTTTTATAAGTGGGTTCTGGCAGTGTGAGGATTGTGGCTAATGATAAAAGCCACACTGGGAGAGAGAGAGCGATAGTGGAAACTTGCAAAGCAAACATGATTGTAAGTAAACATTAGAATCTTGAAGCCAAATGAAAAGATTTCATTGTAAGGATGCTTCAGAGAGTCTCCCTGAAAGGAAGGTGGGTGTTATCCCTGAACACAGGTGCCATCAGGAAAAAGAAGGGGATATCTTAAAATTGCAAACAGGTTACAGTTATGTAATTAGGGAAAAAAAAACCTTTCTGTGTATAACCTTTTCTTTTTAACAGGATCATCTTACATGCAAGGTCATCTTCCTCCTGGGTAAATACATTAAAAATTTCCCAGTCACTGTTCTTGAAAATATGAGGCTCTTGTGCCCAGGGGGATAAATTATGGCAGTTCTAGCTTCCGTGTTTTCTAAGCCAAGAGGGTTTAAACAACATTCTATACACTCTAATTTTCAAGGGATTGAGCCATGAATGTCGGCTTAGTGATTCCAGGATGTGTCCAACAGTCTGTTTTCTGATGTGGCTGAAACTGGTTCCTTGGTGGTAAAATACCAGCAAGACAGAGTCCACAGTGTGTACAGCAAGAATGCAGCTACAGATGAATGCTTAGGAGAAGGTCCGGTGGAGTGGGCTGCTGTTTACCATTTGTTTTTCTGTGACCTGTGTCAGATTCTGAACCACAATGCTACGTTTTGCTTGATTTCCCAAAAGGTTTTGGACCCCTTTCTGTCAAATGGTCCTGCCCTCTTTGTAACCCACCCCACGACCCGACTTTTTTCTACCCACTCTTATTCTCCAGTCTCAATACAATGGAAATCAAAGCGTGAAAAAAGCAAAGCAATACACTGGATTCACACATTACAATAAACGGTGGCTTGCTGAATTAACGACTGACAGTCTACTGGATTTAAGTAGACGCCTCTTGTATTCCAGTCCCATTTTGTCTGCTCAATTACTGCATTGTCTCCAGGTTGCCAGCCCTATTCCCCCCACCCTCAATTGTGGCTTTCCCATTTCCGTTAACAATATAATGTCAAGTGCCTCTCAACTATCTTTCGCAATGATGCAAATAGCCACTGTCTCCTTGAATGGGGTGCTGTGTGTGTGTGTATGAGAGAGAGAGAGAGAGAGAGAGAGAGAGAGAGAGAGATGCCCCCCCTACTGGTTACTCAGATGCTGGGGATATGGCCTGCTCTCCTGCATCTCATTAGTGATGTGAGGTGTGTTTTCTTTCCTTCCTCCCCTGCATTCCCCCCAAAAAACTCTTAGTTGCTTGTAGCCATGGTTCCTATCGCAGAAGAACTGAAGACTGAAGCTCTGTCAAATTCCATCTTTGATAATATTCTTTGCTTATCTAAACACATCGTTCAGTGTCAGTTTATTTTTGAGCGTTTCCCCTCCTGTCGAATTGTTGCGCAGAGTTTTATCCCTTCAGGTAGCAGGGTTTGTCCACCCCCACCCACCCCCACTCCCCTGCACCCAGCGATCACAGAAATTAATTCCTCAGCATACTGCCTCAATTTCAGCTGCTGGTGCATAATCTTTTTTGATGAAAAGCATATTTCCATAAACGTCAGAGACTTTGTTATGAAGATAATGCCATCCTTAGAATTGTTGGCTGTAAAGGAGATATGGAGACAGAGTGCTGTTGGTCGACTACTCCCCCCCCCTTTTAACTTCTGCAACAATTAGGTATTAAAGCAACAAGAGGAGAGAGCTTGCAATATCTTCAACGTGCGGATTATTCACAGATATGCCTCTTGGCAGAACAGCATGTTCGTTTCCAAAGAGGGAGTGAGATAGAAAAGAAGAGCCGCAGCCAGTGGAGGAGTGGCTGAACAGTGTCTCGGGAGCCATCTGCAGCTCCCGGGCAGTTCAAGAAATGGGATGGAAACAGGGCTAAAAAGAGGCTTATTTATGTGCCGTGGGGACAGAGTGATGGTCTTTGTCTCGCTCCCTTTCCTGTCCTGGTTACCGACTAGAATTGAGGGAGGAGGGAAACAGGGCGATCAGGGACCATTGCAGTTTGCAGCCGCTGTTGGGGGTGCAGGCTCAGAGGGGCCAAGGATTTGACAGTGTGGCAGAATGGACGGGGCAGGTGAGCCCAAGCCACAGCTGGCCTGGTCTCATCTGTGGACTGTCCTGTTATGGAAATTGGGGGCTCAACTCACCAGTGTCTGTCTAGTTATGTGCTGTGGCTTCTGTCCTCCACAACAGCAAAACTTGGTACACTTGGCTGTTGAAGTTAAGGGTAGGGGGTGCCGTAGTTAATGCATGTATGTATGTGTGAGACATCACGTCACAGCTGGCAACCCATAGGGTTTTCAGCACACTAAAGGACTTACATTTAATCAATTAGACACTTATATATTAAAATCAGCTGACTGTTCAAGGTATCATCCAATTCTAATATTTGTGTGGGTGCCATCAAGAAATAGTTGCCTTATTGATGACCCCAGAGGGTTTTCAAGGCAAGAGAGGTTTGGAGGTAGTTTGCCATTGCCCGCCTCTTTGTGGGCTGAGGGAGTTTGGAGAGAACTGTGACTGGCCCAGTTTTATCCAGTAGACTTCATGTGGAGGAGTGGGGAATCAAACCAGGTTCTAGATTAGAGTTTGCTGGTCTTAGTTACAAAACCACAACTGCCAGCTGCCGCTTTTGCTAGTTCACCCACTCATGTGCACAGTTTTGGTTACTTCTGCATCTGGGGGAGGGGCGAACCCTTCTGGAACCATGCTCATCTTACGTATGGGGGGTGGGGGTGTAATGTCTGCTCCCATAGAGGTGGTACTCACCATATGCAACTAAACATTTCCGGAGGCCGGAAGCTTGGATTGTATTGTGGCAATGGTTTGTAGCGTACATGGCAGTCAATTACTTTCTTGCCCCAAATTTAGAATGCTCTTTCTGACTCTTTCCAATTGGCCATGCCAACAGGGGCTGACGGGAATTGTAGTCCATGAACATCTGAAGCGCCAGAGTTGGACACCCTGGCCTAGTACATATTGTTTATCTCGCAGTTTCTTCAGAGAGAACAGGGTGGCATGCGTTGATCTCTTTTCCTCAGTTTGCTTTCATGCTATTGGTTATTTTTCCTAAGATAAAGAGACTGATCGTTATATATTTAAAATGCAATCTCCTCCTTTTCTTTTTTTAACAGATTGCGTATACATTGAGAGTCGCCGACCAAACACTCCATACTTCATCTGTAGCATTCAGGACTTCAAACTGGTAAGCACTGATGCTCATTTTTTTTAAAGCAGCTTTTCCCCATCTGAATGTCCTCATACCTGTTTTTCCTTGAAGAGTATCTTCTTGTAACTTGCAAAGAGTTCCACTGTTATTACCAAAGCCTGTCTGGCATAGCTGCTCTCTGTGATCTTGATTCTTATGCCCCGTTTGTTGTCAGGGCTCTCACAGTGACCTCATTATCAACTCTGACGTTGGGATTTTTAACATGAGTTTTTACTTGGTCCATTTGGGACTGGATATCTTGTCAGCCACAAGTTACCTCAAGAAAATATGGTTCTTGTCAGAATGACAACTGAATCCATGCAGTCATGAGCTTGCACAAATTGGAGATGACTTCATGGGTTAAGCCTGTAGATGTATGGGTTTTGAGGACAGTTCTTATCCAAATGGGATGCCTGAAATGTGACTAACCTGAGGCTTGGTATTGGGACAGGAGTGGTTCTGCATTTTTAGATTTCTCTGATGGTTTTGTCTCCCTTCACTACCCTTACCCTGTGGTTTTATGCAACGCTGCAGCCCATGAATGGAATGAACTTCCCCTTTCTCATCACTGAGCCACTAAGCTGGTCTTCAAAACCCCTTTAACAGGAAGCATCCTTAGCTGGCCTTGCCATGCAGTCCTCTACTACTCCTTGACTTTTCTCCTGCCTGTCTCATCTGTGGTAGTACTTCATAGCTGTAGAGTTTGCATCTGCCCCTTTCAAGCAACAAGACTGAATTGCTTGCAGTGTACATAGCCGAATGTGGCCCACCTACCATGGTAGGTGGCCTTCTGGGACTTTGATAAGCCACCTGCTTTTGATGCCTTCCTATTACTGCAGATGCAGGGAGGTTGCCAACATGTGACAGGCTTGTCTATTGCTGCTGAACTGAATTGGCCTAAGGTAAGCTAAAAGGCTTGTGGATTGCAAGGTGCTGACAATTTTGCATCCTCAGGCTAAGATGTTGGCATCTCCGCAGACCTTTCAATGAAACCATGGAGGTCTTTGCGCAGTGAGCTAGACTGCGTGGACTTAGAGCAAACTCCCCTTTTCATTCATGAAGAAGAAGAAGAAGAGTTTGGATTTATATCTCCCCTTTCTCTCCTGTAGGAGACTCAAAGGGGCTTACAATCTCCTTGCCCTTCCCCCCCTCACAACAAACACTCTGTGAGGTAAGTGGGGCTGAGAGAGCTCTGAAAAGCTGTGACCAGCCCAAGCTCACCCAGCTGGTGTGTGTGGGAGTGCACAGGCTAATCTGAATTCCCCAGATAAGCCTCCACAGCTCAGGCGGCAAAGCAGGGAATCAAACCCGGTTCCTCCAGATTAGAATGCACCTGCTCTTAACCACTACACCACCACTGCTACGCCACAACAAGAGGTTGTTGAGCTGCAATTTGATTAGATTTTTTTAACAACTTCAAAGAGAGAGCGTGGCCCTCTGTTGTTGAGATGGAAGGTACTTCTAACTTTGTGGTACTTACCCAAAGGGGCTCTGTGTCTGTCGCAGGAAAGGCCTCCACTCTCAGCTGTAGCTGCCTACAAGAGCCGCAACCAGAGCTGCAGGCAGCCTTCTGTAAAAGCTTCCATTCTGGTTGCTTTGAGGTCAGAAAGAGATCATTTTTAACCTAAATAATGCAGACATTTTGGATGGCATGTTATTCATCCATGTAAATCTCCATCTGTTTCTACCAGAGCCCCTCTTTCCCCTCTCCTCCTCCTGCTCCCTTCTGGTGGCGAATTTGTAAAGCTGCAGTATGGGAGAATGTGCTTCCTTTTCCTTGGTTACTTTGACAGCCTGTTTCAATATTTATGCGTCTGCTATTTTTACCCCCCGGAGATTGCAATTATGTACCGTTTCTTTCCTTACAGGTAATTTCTCACATCCTCCTGATTTTTGGAGTCAGTCCAGCCTCTCCTTTTTTTTAAAAGTGTTTTTTGTTGCTGCTGCCTTTGGTTTTTCTTCCTTCTCCTGCTCTCTGGCAAATGCAGTATTACTGTGCTATGAACAATACTCTGGTATTAAGCGGGGGAAAGTGACAGCTTTTAAGCTACCAAGCTCTAATAACGCTTTAAGTCCCATTTATGCAGCTTTGCACATTAGCAGGTACTTTCGTGTTCGAGAGGAGTTGCTCCCACAAAAAAAACCCGCTGAATTACAGCGCGATAGCTGCCATTCCAGGCTGAAGTTCCTGCTGAGCCACAGTAATTGCTTGGAGTATCAGCAGCAGTAAAAGCTGAATCTTCTGTTGTCGGTCCTGGTCTGGTACAACACATTAAAGCTGTCTGCAAAACAGCGTGGGAAGCAGAGCGCAATATGTTTTAGTACCTCTATGTACATCTCTCTCTTTTTTGCTTTTTGTTTATAAACCCAGCAGCCTCGTAGCATTCCTTACATCTCTTTCATTTAGGATTTGCGTTTAGCTCTGCCTGGCACTGACGTCGAAGGCTAATATAATGTTGTGATTTCTCTTTTATGGAGTGCCTGTATGTATGGCCCTGCGGCTTCCTTCTCTCTCGCCCCCAAGAGCTTTAAATCTTCTCAATAAATCTAGAGCTGGAGAGTTCTAATGGAAGTGTTGGATGAAGACCTTTCAAAATCCGTCTTCAGATTTCCATTTAGCCAGAAAGGTTCCCTAAGCAGCCTCAGGGTCAGCCACCAGTGGTCAGCTGAGCCTACCTTTGCAGGTCTGCGGAGAAGATAAAAAAATGGAGGGGGAACTATGTAGTCCTGCCCTCCCAAGCTCCTTCGAGCAAGAAAAAGATATGAAGTGCAATTAGCTGATCGGTCGAATTGAAGAGCCAGCGTGGTGTCGTGGTTAAGAGTGGCAGGCTCTAATCTGGAGAACCGGGTTCGATTCCGCACTGCTCCACATGAAGCCTGCTGGGTGACCTTGGGCCCATCACAGTTCTCTCAGAACTCTGTCAGCCCATGCAGAGGCAGGCAAACAGTCTTGAAATGCTTCTCGCTTGGAAAACCCTATGAGGTATCCCACCGTAAGTCAGCTCTGATTTGACAGTGCACAAACGTTAGAATAAGATGAAATCTTGGACTGTCATCTGATTTTTTTTTTTAAAAAATGATAATTATCTTTTTAAAGTGTCTGACTGATTAACTGCTAGAACGTTTGGAGCCACCTTGATCCAGGGGGCTTTCCCCCTAATATGGACACAGCACCAGGCTGATCAGAGTTAGCAGGTCCAATATGTGCAAGGTGCTTGCATATTCCCCTGCCAGCCTGACTCTCTCCCCCACCCCCTGTCGCCCTGTTAATTCCCTGGGTTGGCGCTGGCTTTGAAAGCTGAGTTAAAAGCAGGCTTGCAAGTAGCACTCAGTGTTTAGGATCAAACAGTATTTCTGCAGCAATCCTTTGAGATCCTGATTTTTTGGGGGCGGGGGAATGTGTGTAGAATCATTTACCATTTAACAAACAAAAGCTGCTGCTCGTTGTTGTAAAAAAAAAGCCATCCATCTTCCTGCTGATGAAAATAGTATGCAAATTGCGGGTTTCTTGTCAGCAAAATATATAAACGAGTTGCAGCCGTTCAGCTTCGGATATGTGTCAAAGTCTCCTGCCAGTTGACTGCAAGACAGCATAGTTGTTCTGTTCAGTTCTTGTCAACCTACTAGTCGGCTGGAAGTCATCAGGTGGGCATCCCAGCCAAGTGACACCCTTCCTTCTTCTTCCTCGTTTTGGCAATTCAGAAATGTGGGGAGGACTGCGCTCCCCTCCCTCGCTCTCTCCATGCCAGATTCCAGGAAGAAAACACACCTAATTCAAGAAGTGTGTATGTGTGTTGGAGGGGGGTGGGGGTGGGATCAAATCAACCTTTTTGAAATGTCACCAGCCACTTAAGTACATTGTCATCACAGGTCTTCATAAATGACAAATGGATTGTCTGCACAGATCACAGCCTTTTTCATTAGCAGCAGAACTTTTAAGCTGATGTTGGAGTGCTTGGAGAGTATGACAGATAAAGGGCTTGAGACGTCACTGGCTATTTTCTGTCTGGCGGTGGCCCGAGAGTGCCGCGATGGGCTTGGATTTAGTGCCCAGAACTTCCAGCTGAAGCGTCTCGGGGGATAGGGTTGTGTGGTCCTGTGCTGTTCAGAACCAGCAGCATTAGACCTTTTGCCTGTCCAGGGTAATGCAGCAGCTCATAGACGAGGACAGGCCAGTATTCACCTTTTTAATTTTTTTGCCATGAAATCACAGCTGACTTATGGCAACCGTGCAGGGTTTTCAAGGCAAGAGATGTTTGGAGGTGGGTTGCTGTTGCCTGCCTCTGTGGTGCAACCCTGGTATTCCTCAGTGGCCTCCCAACCAGGTACTAACCAGGGCTGACCTCACTTGGCTTCAGAGATCTGACAAGGTCAGGCTAACCTGGGCCATTCCAGGTCAGGGTGTATGCACTCTGGTTTTCCAACAATGTTTGTTTTTATTTTATAGCACCTTACATAGGTCAGTGTTGATCCTGGCTTGACAGGATACACCCCTCAATCAGACTGAGAATTCAGAGGTGGAAAGTAAAAGGTCCCGGCCGTTTCTGGCTGTATAGGCTGCAACCTCTGATTTGACCAGTGCCCAGAAAACTGGACAAATCCACTGGGTCAGTGCATACGTCATGTTCCGTCTATGTTGGGGTTGGGAGGCTGGCCTGATGCGCTCTCTGCATTGTTATGCACCAGTTCCTTCCTGTTTTTCCTTGTTTGCAGCAGCTGCACAACAAACCGGGTAAACTCAGAATGGTGTAAGCTGGCAATTGCTTCCAAGGCAAGGACTGCAAACCCTTTTCAAATCAAGGCTCTTGACTTTGTTTTGGAGATAACTCCTGATTTGCACCACTGCCCATGTTTTCCCCCCACAGCAGCACACTTCTATTAAACCAGGAATGGGAGATGGAGGAGGAGGAGGAGGAGCTGACTGGATTTGGGGGATTTGAATACAAGCAAGTTGAAAAAATACAGAGCCCTACAAATGACTCAAGAGGCTCTACAAGAGGGTGTCTTCCTCAGGAGGATATTGGAGGTGGGAAGGGCCAACTTCTTCCTTTCCAAAACCAAGAATGCAATTTCTGAAACTCCGTTTTAGCGCTGCAACGTGGCAGGATGGCTTGTCCTGACAAAATACATGATGTGTACTGAATTCTTGGTTTTGGATTTTGCTTTTGGACCAGCATGGCTGTCAACAGCTTCTTAGCATAAGTGAGTAACTGAGAGGAGGTCGGGAAGTGAAGGAGGAGCCTTCAGTTTGTTCTGGCCTAATTTCTCTCTTCTGAAGGCCACCACCTTGGAACGAGCTCTCTCTGTCTGTCTCTGTCTGTCTCTCTCTCTTGTGTCCCCTGGGCCGTTTGCCTGCCCTTTCAAATCTACAAGTGTCAAGAGCAGCTGGTTGGCAGGATAGCCTTGTAGCTTCCGAAGGTGGTCTAGTTAGAGAAGGGAGAGGAACGAAACCTTGGGAGAATCCTTTTGAGGTGGTTGCCCCACGGTCTTCAGTGGCTGGTTAAACACCTTCATTTGGAGAGCCTTTCTCTCTCTCCCCCCCCCCCTCTTTGCCTCGGGCTCTGCTTTCCTGCTGTTGCCTTCCAGCCTGTTCTGCCTTTTGCATAATGTTAGCAGCTTTTGCTGCATTTTCCACCATGGCTCTCCCTTGCTCATTAACTGCTGGCCTGGTTGTAAATTTTTTCTCATTACTCTGGCTCTCCCTGTGCAAACTTTTGCCTCGGCATCGGCTGTGTGTGCGTGTGTGTGCCTGGAATCGATCATCCCTGTTTCTCCATTTTAGACCCTTGCAAATCTTCTGTTTCCCCCCAGATGTAAACGTAAAGATGATTTGCTTGTCCTCTCATTAGCTGTTTCTTAGTGTGTCTGAAATTGGGGTGGGGGCAGAATATCAGAGGAGGCTTTTACATTTTTTGGTACCCGGCTCGGCATAGAAGTGATGTTATTGATTGTTTTCTAAGGGCCCTGCAGCCTGCCAAAACCGTTTTAGTCTGATCTGAATCAGATCCCATTGGCAAAGGTCCCTCCAAGCACAGAGATCTAATAAATTTCCCTGACTTTCAAATCCTAATTCACTGTAATGATAGAGAGCAGTTGGCAAAGGCTGAAATTGACAGGAGGACTAGCTTTCCTCGCTAGTACGTGCCAGGAATTGTCACTATTTTTTAAAATTAATTTGGCTTTTGCATGATAGTATTGATTGCACAATAACTGGGACCATTGTTTTGATCAGGGAAATCTTAGGCCAGTGATTTCGTAAATGTGTCAGTCAATTTAAATTTGAATATTTCAGCGAGGCTTACTCCCAAGGAAGTAAGGGCTTGGAAACCACTGTGGTTAGAGGTGGGGGCGGAGGGAGGGGTGGCATGCAAGGGAGGGGAGGGAGGGAGGGGTGCCATGCAAAGGAGGGGAGGGGGCCCGGCATCTGGACCTGTCCCACCCACCCTAGCGGGGGGAGGGGAGGGAGGGGTGGCATGCAAGGGAGGGGAGGGAGGGAGGGGTGGCATGCAAAGGAGGGGAGGGGGCTGCAGAGCCACAACTGCACAGTTGTGGCTCTGCAGCCCACTTGAGAAAGGTCTAGCTCAGGGTTCTGCAACCTGTGGCTCTCCAGATGTTCACGGACTACAATTCCCATCAGACCCTGGGGACCGATGGGATTTTTAGTCCATGAACATCTGGAGAGCCACGGGTTGCAGACCCCTGGTCTAGCTGGAAGCACAATCTGGTTGCTTTCCCCCCTTCCTCATTTGACTCCTCGCAACTTTAAGGATTAGAGGGAGTGTTCAGAGCTCCTTCTCCTTGTCCCTTGCTCAAGCAATAAGGGAGGGGAAGGAAAGTGTCAGGCTCAGATTCAGAAAGGAGAAAAGAGAAAGAGCGGGAAGGGGCGTACCTCTTATAAAATAAAGTGGCTGAGTCATGAAGGGTGGCTGCTCAAAACCCAGTGGCCTTTATGAAGGTTGTAATGAATTGTGCCAGGATCTCTTTAGAATTCTCCCCCCCCCCCAAAATACATAACACATACATCCCCCCGCCCCTCCCCCCCAAATACATAAACTATTTAACTGGTCAAAAAGTGAGGTTCTACTAACATTAACAGTTTGTAGAACAGTTCTTTTTTGGCATTCGGTCTTGAAGATCCGGAGTCATCTTGCTGTTGATGTAAATTAAAAGAGAGATGGAACCAAATCACAAGCAACTATTCAAAGCAGCGATTCCCAACCAGGGTTCCGTGGTACCCTGGGGTGCCATGAGCATGTCCCAGGGGTACCACGGTAACACTACCGTCCCCCCCTCACTTTTGTGGTGTCTCCCACTGGCGCCAGCAAGGACATGGAGCTGGCCCAGGAGGCAGGGTTTGCCGCAAGGTCAGCAGCCGATTCCTGCACCCCCCACCCAGTGCTTCCCTTCACCCTGGGAGGGGAAGGTGGGGGGTGGTGGTGGTGGCAGGGGTACCGTGAGATATGAAGAGTGAGGTCAAGGGTACCATGATGTCGAAAAGGTTGGGGAACACTGATTTAAAGAAACACTTTGTGAGATGCCTGTGCTTACAGCCAGTGGCCAGTAAGAAGAGCTTGGCTCTGCTACTGGCTTTGCCCTGAATGCCTTAGAGCTTAGAGGTACTCTTGTTCTGCCTTACAAATGACAAATGGAAGCTTCCGCATATATCATCATAACTCTCTGCTTTAGGGACTATTTGATATCAGTCAGCTGACACTTTTGGACTGGTCAGTAGCCTACCCTAACAGGGACCACAACGCCTGCCTTCTTTCTTAGGATCACCAAGTGGTTCCAGATGAGCCACCTGGAGAGGAAATTCACTAGTAGTTCCGCGTTTTTCCTTTGTATGTTGTGCAGCTTTGATTTTGTTTCACACATGTTTCCTATTGGCAGCAGGAACATGATATCCTTACATTGATTATGGGTTGCTTGCAGTAACCTACCTGCAGGCATGGCGCTCAAGGCAGCAACTTTGTCTTAAGAGGTGCATAGGGGAATTAGATGAATGCAAAACCACCCTCCGGCCTTGCAGGCCCTACAATCTTAATTTTCCTGGGGCACTTTCTGATCATTGAAAATTGCATAGAGCACACCCAAAGAAGAAAGTGTCCTGAAAAACCACAGAAATGGAAGGCAAATGCTACAATCAGTCACTATGTCCTGCTCACTCTACTCCAATTCAATTACAAAACATTCAGATTTGTAAAAAGTCACTTCCTTTTGTACAAATTGAATAGTTAATAGGCCAGTCTTTATTCGCACAGTCTCACATCAGAAGAGCCAATGGTCCATCTAGTCCAGGGGTCTGCAACCTATGGCTCTCCAGATGTTCATAAACTACAATTCCCATCAGCACCTGCCAGCAATGGCCACGTTGGCAGGGGCTGATGGGAATTGTAGTCCATGAACATCTGGAGAGCCACAGGTTGCAGACCCCTGATCCAGTCCACCAGCCTGTCTCTGGCAGCCGGCAGCCAAATGGCTGGAGGAGTTTCCAAGTAGTTCTCTCTCCCCCGCCCCATTATTTGCCTGCCCACTGCGGCTGTTCAGAGAGAGACGACTCTTATTCATTTAGAATAGTGATCATCCCACCTTTCTCCAGACAGACAGTGGGGGCTCATGCGGTAGCAACCAAGTTAAAACAATCACAATAACCATCACAGACAGCGAAAACAAAGAAGAACACAACTCCTATGAAAAACAACCACCCGTACTAGAACAAACAGTCATCCAACCAGCAGTTCCTTCCCGTTGAGAGCCAGCCTGGGATCGTGGTTACAATGCCAGGCTAGGATCTGAAACCCAGGTTTGAATCCCATGGAAGCGAGTCGATCACTCTCAGCCTAACCTGTCTCACAGGGTTGCTGTCAGGACAAAATGGGGCGGGGGTGTGGTAAGACTGGTAAGCCACTTCAGGTCCTCATTGGAGAGAAAAGTGAGGTATAAGTGAAGAACATTTGCCTTCCCAATGAATACCTTAGAAAAATCTAACCACAGTGGTTTCCAAGCCCTCTCAAGAGGTTCTGTTGAGCTGTCATCGTTGATAGACAGTCGTCCATTAATTTCCTTTTCAACGCCAGTGGCTTATCTTGCGCTGACAAATTCCTTAGGTTCACTATGGCTCATACTACCCTTTTGTCTGGATCTGGGTATCTTTGCACGCAGTTGTGCCTCCAACACGGCTGCTCTTACTGTGTTTGCCACGCCCCATGCGCCTTTCTTCCTTCAGAACCATTCGAGGCAGCTTGCTTTTTGCTTGCTGATCTTAATTGTGTCTTGATTGCTAACGTGGTGCCCCTTAATATTTTCCCCTTAATACGAGTAAACAACCTGATCGGTTCTACCCACAGGCTTCCTTAAGGCTGCTGTGATGTGTTATACTTGCCATGTCTCAAGGAGGAGCTGAAGATTTAATCTCTTTGCTCTGTGATTTATTAACTCCAGCCGTAATTGGTATGGAGCTGAGCTGCTGCAAAGCTTCCTTTCCTTATCTGGATTAATTGTGGAGGAGTTGAGCTCTTGCTGTCTGCTGTGCTTTCCTGCTAGTGTTTTCGTTGCCTTCCACCGTAACATGAATATCAACCTCGCAGGTTATTCTTTTGCAGCCTGTGTCGGTGTAAGGGCTGATCTGTGACATGGCGCCCAACCATTGGTTAGCTGTGGCCTGACGTTTGGAAGTCTTGAACTGAAACCAGCCTGCAAACCAGACTACGAAACCTGTGGGTGGAAACGGGTTTGCCAAGCTGCGGTTTGTGGCTTGACACTGTGTCCGCCTCCACCCCACCTCCACTTCCAGAGGCTGCCACACCACTGTGATGGGAGCAAAGTCAGAGAGCAAAAGCAGAAGCAGAGGAGCAACTCAGAGCTGTGGTTTGCCCATGACTCGTCTGGAAGCTGAAAGCCGCGTCTGCATGTAGATTATGTCCCTTTACATGCAGCATGAGAATTAAAGATGTTTCGATTTAGCAGAGAACTGCAGTTTATTACATCCAGATTGGCCCATTCTGGTCTGTTCTGTTGCTTAAAGATAGGATTCTTTAGCAACTGAGATGTAGCAGTGCAAATGGCAGCCTGAGAGCGCTGAGGAACTTGGAGCTGGAGTGGAAGCCTGGCTAAGAAACTCCCTGTGAGCTGGGCTATACTGGCCTGTCCAAACCCTCCTTGTGAGCCAATGAATCCAGTCTCGTCAGATCTCAGAAACTAAGCAGGGTCAGACCTGGTTTGGCCTTGGGTGGGAGACCGCCTGGGAGTCCCGGGTTGCTGCGCAGAGGCGGGCAATGGCAAACCACCTTTTGAAAACCCTGCAGCGTCGCCATGACTTGGATGCACCTTGACAGCCCTTTCCACCATTATTTTATTTTATTGTATATATGCTCTTCCTTTAAAATAGAGCCAGCGTGTTTGATCTGACTGTGAAACATTCTCCCCTTTTCCCCTTGTTAGCTGTTTGCCTTTCCGAGCAGCTTTTGCTATAAGGGAATATTATTGAAAATACTTGCTTTAAGAGCAGCTTCCTGGGCCGCCATCTGCTCCTTTTAACTTAATCCTGCAGCGAACTGAAGGCATATTCAATTTGCGGGCAACGGGAAACACGATTACAGTAACATGGAGTTGATATAAACATGGTGTTTCTAACTTCATTTCAGAGCCCAGAGCAGGGAGGGAGGAAAGCAGCTTCCGAGAGAGGAGTGCTTTAAAGCCTTGCATAAGGTTGTGGTACATTGCTGGAACTCAGTAACCGGAATCTCAGTATGACCCGTCTTTTCCCATCGCCTTCATCCCATAGCCTTGCATGCTGCTTCTCTTTGGACTGAGCTAGGCAACCGGTTGTCCTTCATATTCTGATGGCTATGCAACTTGCCTTGGGCTGAGTTATCTGAAGAGACACAGCAAACATCTGGCCCCTGGGCCCATATTGTTTGGACTGACAGCATTCTGACATGAGACCACGGCAAAGGGCGGGGAATAAATGCTAATTAGTAAATAAAACACATTCTCGGTGTGGCTGCATGTGCTTGAGCTTTGCTTTAAAGGCTGCCTCGGAACCAGCTGTGTGTGGGTCTCCACCTCGGGGTGTGTGGGGAGTGGGAATTCCTTGTGTCTCTTGCTGGTTGGTGATGACAAATGAACCGGGTTGCCTGGATCTGCACAGATCAGCAGAAGGGCTGCTTCTGTCGGTTGGCATTTTACCATCTGCCAGCCCCCGAGTCCACCTTCAGCTCCTTCTGCCCCCTCCCTGTGGAGGAAAAAGCTGGGGCTGTTCCATCAACTGCAGGAATGCCACTGCCAGTGGCCAGTGCCCAAGGTGGCCAGTGGTCAGGGGCAGAACCCTCGCACTGTTAGTGTCCCTGCTGTGGGATGAGTGCCCTCTCTTCAGCACTTCACTTGGCACTCGATTTTCCAGGTGAATTTGTTTGCCAGGTAGCCAGGCTTGACCTTTGGTTTTGTTCTGCTCCTCTCCCAGTTTGACCTGGCGATTCATCCGCTTCTATCCATTTGTTCAGATTGTTTGAGGGTTTTGTGTGTATGTGTCGAATTGTATGCTTTGCTTGCTGTGAGTCACCTTAAAAACTTTTAATGGAGATCATGGGCGTGTTTTAAATGAAAAGATGTCCTAACAGCAGGGGGTAAAAGAGACTGCCAATACCTACTTTCTTTCTTGGCTTATTTTTTATTATTTTCTTATGTATTGTATGGATGAACCAGAAAAAAAAGAGGTGAAAATGAAATGAACGCTTATAATGCAGTCGAAAAGATTTTTTAAAAAGAAAATACATCCAAAGAGTAAAAAGCAATATTAACAGTATACAATTGCATAAAACACCACCAGTGAAATAAAACTAGCAGGTTTTTTTATAGCCAGGGAATGCAAATAAACAAGTAAAATGGCAACAAGAAGAAAGCCCCTGGGGTTGTATCAGTCTGGTTTTTAATGGTTACAGGATGCAGTAGGAGACTGTCACGGCTCTAATATGGTATAAAGCTTTTTTTAAAAAAATGTTCCCTTCCTGGGTCTTATTGGGCAGTTGCTTCCACAGCCCAGCGTCCAAGAGAATGCTGCTCTCTGTTTGACTTGGAGAATGTCCCTTTTGTCCTAGGCTGTTGGACAAAGCGTGTATGAATCAGCTTTCTAGCTGGTAGGAAAGTGCCCAAACAGTTGTGATACACCCCCCCCCCCTTTGAGCAAACGAATCTCCCTAAAGTATCTTTATGTGTTTGTGGGACTGACTAATTCATGTTCTGTTCAAATGCATCTGTGATAGCTGGCGGCTCTTAAATTTTTGCTCTCAGATGAAAGCAAAGGTTTTTTTTAAAGTTCTCTTTCTGCTGTTCGACTCCCGTTCCAGAGCTGGCGTCCAAGCAGAAGGCCGTTCCATGCCCTGTATCAGCGGGCCAGCTGTGCCACAAAGGCATTTTGGGATCAGGCTGTGCGCAAACAAACAGATGACTGAACGCCCAGGATTTTTGCAGTAGATCGGTCCACTGTGTTTTCTGTTACAGATTAAATATACTTTGGCAAATGGATCTGAAGCCCCTTGTTTTTATGTTTTCCGCAAGAGCCGCGTTTTAGAGAGGAGCGGAGAATACCTTTTCATAAAGAATAAAACAATCTTGAGCAACGTGACTCTCGTAACATGTCTGCTTTCGGTTCTGATTCAGTTTCCCGATTAAACCCATAAGAGGGGCTTCTTTTTGCGTCCGCGGTGGGTGCTTCTCGGGGCTTGAAAAATGGCGGGCTGGCCTCATAACTGGGATCTTTACGAGAGGCGTGCGGTTGCCCTTTGTTGCTTGTATGTTTACTTGATTGAAGCATCTTGTCTGTGATGCTTCCCCCCACCTTCCCCCCCCTCCTCCGAGAAGCTTGATTTGAATGGAGCACAGAGCCAGATTGCCCCGGGGCCTTGTAACAATTTATAGTCTGTGGATGGAAAAGCAGAAGTGCATAAAAAGACAGTTGTGAAATGCCGCCAGTGCCCCATAATGGAAAATCTGTGTATGATGACCTTGGATGCGGGGCCCTGCGGGAACGTTTTGGTCTGATCCAAAAGGGTTTTTTATAAAGGGAAGCAAAGAATTGCTTCCCTCACCTGGAAGGGGAGCGGAATTCATCCTTACAGAGTTCCCTTTCAGAACCGGGCGTGCGGGGGACAGAATTCTTTATTACTCCAGGATAATGCTTTTGAATCCAAATTTCCCTGGGGGGCCGTGAGGTCTAGTCCAACCACAAACACCTATATGTTTAACAGACTAATTCTGCCTGTGAATGAAGCGGCTGAGTGTTCCCCGAATCTGCAGCGTCAAATTAATTCAGGGCTAATTTTCCTCTTGGTAGTTGTGGAGCGGTGCCTTATTTTTCCTGGTTTTGTAAAGGGGGGGCGCTGCTTAATATGGGTACTAATTATCCCTCCTCACAACCCCCCCTTCCCTTTTAAGCAGTCTTTTCCTCCCCTTCAACCCTGCCCCCACACACCCCTTCTTTTCCTCGGTGCAGATGTCTCAAAAATGACACAGAGACCCCCTCCTCTTGCATTGTGATTTTCCGACTACTGAGCACGGAAGAGACCAGTCGGAGCGAAGGGGACGAGTCGCTGCGTTCATTTCAAATGCCCGTGTTTTGTATATAATAAAAAATCCTTATAAAGAGGCCTGCAAATGTGGATTGATGGCTGGCTTTTAACATGAAGAGCCGGGGATTCTTACAGGCGGAGTGAGTGGGAGGCGGCAGGATTTCGGTGGGCAGGATGCGGAGGGAGGGAGGCGGCATGACAGAGAATCAGAGGTGACGGTTTTAAGAATTGCACGGCAGGAGCTTGTGCGGTGATTAAATTCGCTGATGCTGTCATTGAGCTGTAAGGCTGCAGATAACATTCTCTCCCCGGGCTGGAAACAGGAATCAATACAAACTCCTTGACAGGGGCTAAATTATTAAATAGAGCCCTTTCTTTGCAATGTTTCATTATCTAGGATTTACCTCAGCTGGCGATTTGTTAGTGGGTGCTGGGGTGGGGAGGAAAGAAAAGATGGGTAAGATTTGCTGGGCGCTTTGTATTAAAAATTATTCCAGCTTGCGTTATGGATCCCTTTTGGATAATCCTCTTCTCCTCTCCCCCCCCCCCTTCCGTGCAGATCTGTGATCAGCTTCTGCCAAGATGGCATTTAGCCTTTTCAGACGGTTATTAAAGCAGAGGAGGGGGGAGTGCAAAAGAGAGAACGCTCTTTATTTCTTTTTGTCTGATACCGTGGCAGATTTACAGATATCTTTCCCTTCCCATAAGGCATTTTCTCTTCTCAACAACCCCCCCCCTCCCACCTCGGTCTGCTTTGTTGGCAAAACTGATGGATTTTGCCCCTCCCCATAGCTTGATATCCTCTCTCCCCTGCTATGATATATCCTTGTTTGTGTGAAGGCTAGCACAATCTGGGCTGCTCGCATCACAGAGGTTGGGAGGGGGGAACGCGTATCAATCAATGGCTGTAGGTCAGCCCCCCCCCCCCCCACTGTGTGCAAGGCAGCCAGGGGCAGGGCAAAGACAGCAGAGTACCATAGAGATACAGGGTAGAGTGGTTCCCCTTAATGTGCATTTGGGACGAGCCACTCACCTGTGGCAGGTTGGAATTGCTTGGTAGGAGGGCAGTTTTTCACAAACCAGACAAGAATGTGCGTGTGTTCTTATTTATCATCACGCTGTATACGACCAGGTGATCTTGGGCCGATTGCACACACCCATCCGCACCTACCTCGTGGGGCTGTTGTGAGGACAAAATGATGTAAGCCTGCTTGTATCCCTATTAAGGAGACAGATTGGGTATGAATCGAGTTAATAGTAATGATAGTATAATAGCGACAACAGTACTAATACTAACAACCTTCCCCACCCTGGGCTTGTAGCTACTGTGGATAGGCTTTTGGCAAAATTGAGGAACCAGCTGTTCTGGACTGTTTATCACATTAGCATTTTCCCAACACTTTAATTTGGCAAAGGTTTATCGGTTGACTGCACTCTTGCTGCAATATATATTCCCTTTATGTAATGTCACAGGGCTATGCCATAACTTCTTTCTGTTTGGTTACGTGTAAGGAAAAAGTAGCTCTTTTATTCCAGGCTATTTGAAAAGCCACTGTTTCATCTTGCTAAGCAAATTTGCACTGGGAAGAATCAGGGTTTTCTCCCCCCCCCCTCCCCCCAACATACTTTTTGGGAATCAGATTTTATATTTGCTTTTGAGTGCAAGTGCCAATATCCAGTAGTTAGTCCATTTTAATGGCTCTCGACAATAGGTCTTTAAACAGATTACGCTGTGCTCTCTTAATGGCGGCTTCAGCCTTAATTTAATATATTTCCTGGCTCCAGTAGTTAGTTTGGTGGAAATGTCAGTTTGACGTGATGTCGGGCGACATGAAATCATTTATTTTAAGGGCTCTCTTTAAATCTGTTTTGAAGCATTATGCTGCCATATGACACAATAAACAGCGTTCTTCACATACCCAGTACTGCTCATAGCTCCCAGAGCAGGGAAGGTTTAGGAACTTGCAGAAGTGAGAATGAGGGATGCTAAAGAACTTTGGAAATGGGTCTCTTACCTCCCTGGTGTAGGAACTCAACTCTTGCAGTGTGGAATGAGCCCGGCCCTTGTGAGCTGAGCCCCATTCTTCTTGGAATATTGGCCGACTCATAGTCTTCTGCTGGTTTTCTTCCACCGGAGAGCCAGCGTGGTGTAGTGGTTAAGAGCAGGTGGATTCTAATCTGGAGAACCAGGTTTGATTCCCCACTCCTCCACCTGAGTGGCACAGGTGAGCCAGATTTATTCCTGCATGCCTGCGTTCCTGCTGGCTGACCTTGGCCTAGTCACAGTTCTGTCTGGACTCTCTCAGTCCCGCCTGCCTCGCAAGGTGTCTATTGTGGGATGAGGAAGGGAAAGGAGCGTGTAATCCACCTTGAGTCTCCTTACAGGAGAGAACGGTGGGGTGTAAATCCAAACTCTTCACTCTGCTTCTTCTTCTTCCCTTTTCACACTTTCCCAAAGCTGAGGAGTGAAAATAGCAATGTGAGCTGGAGCTGGGGGCTGCTTTCAGTTTGGCTGCGTACTGCTGGGGTGAACTCTGGAGAGCATCCTGTTTAATTCCTCCTGACTGGTTGATGAGAGAAAATTAAACCCCCTCCCGAGCATACTCGGTCTTAAAATAAAAGGGTGTTCTTAACGGTTTCTCACTTCACAGTAAAAGCTTCTGAACATGTTCAGGTCTTGTATTGCCAGGTCTCAAGAAGTGTATTTAATTCTTCCCAGTCACTAGTGTATGGGAAAAAAAACTACAATACCCAGAATTCCCATTCTCAAAAGCCATTGCTGCAAAATACTGGGAAGGTTAGGAGAGCTTTAGGCTCCAACTGTAAATGTGGGGAAGAGGGGAGAAGAATTGGTAGATGGCAGAAATGAAGCTTTGGAAGAATTCTCAGTAAAACCACAGGCTTAGAAAGACTTGTCTCCAGTTGGGGTGGCATTTCAAAACTGGTTATGGGCCAGAAAGCAGAATCTGCAGAATTTCCCTTTTTAGGTCCAAAAGTAGTTCAGCTTCTCGCTCCCACTCCCCAATTCATGGCTCTGGAAAAGTGTTTCTGTTTTCATGTTGTATTTGTACTGCTTTTATTTTTAATATTATATCCCGTCGTCTGACTTCATTCAAGACAGCTTCCAGATCAATACAGTTGCACCAGCAACGTGGATAACCTTAAAGGCAATAGAGTTATATTGCTTTTATTCCCTTGCATTATTATATTTGGAAAACACGTTGAACTAGTTTCAGGGGAGACTGGGTATATAAATATGAAGAGCAGGCAATTTATTCTGAAGGCTTTGGAGTGGGAGTGGATTTCCAAGGGATAAGAGGTGGTGGTAAGGGAGATGCTTTGCAGAACATAAATCACTGCCTCCCTTTCATCATTCTTGGCCTTTGGTAAACGTGCCAGTGTCGAAACCCCACCTGGCTGCCACAGCACTGCTAAACCGTTTGCCAGCTCCTCTGTTTGATTCCCCCCCAGGACTGCCTTCCTTCTTTGAAAAGGTCCCACGAATCTTACCTGGCTTAAAAGTAATGTAGCTAAAAATGCAAACACCCCCCCCCCCCAATTAAAATGACATTGCAGTTTCAAAAGACTGGGAAAAAAAGAATTATGGGGTTGACTTTTATTGTATGCTGGTAGGTTATAATTGTGATCAGCTTGGGCCTTATTTCTGCTTCTCCTAGGAGATTCTTAACCAATATTTGACAATTGCGGAAACTTTGAAGGGGAAGGGTACCGTGTTAATGTGCTGATAGAACCGGCATGAATTTATCTGTATCCATTGGCAAGACCTAATTGCTTGCGTTCTTAATTAAGCAAACCTCTTACCAATAATGCTGTAGCACCTTGGACCTTTCGCCTGCCGATTCCTCCCCACAGTCTCATTTCCTGGTGTTCACACAATGTAAACACAGCCATTTCCTACACCTGGTGTTCAGATAATTGGCTGCTAAATAAAACAGAAGCAGCCTTTCTTGGAAGCAAGAAAACACTTTGCACGCATAACATGCAACAAGAAAGCAGGCGATGGCTTCCTTCTGCATCTAATAAAAATTAAACATTAAGAAAAAGGTTATCAGGAGTAATTGGAGTTAAAAGAACTTGGCTAAATTCGTTTTAATAGCAAGAACATCTGTCTTATTTAATATTGCTCCTGACCTTTAGGATTGTTGAAGTTGAAATCTTCTCTCTAGTCATCAGGGGGTACTTTGGAGCACTGTTATTTTTTTCCCTTTCCCTTTCCTTTTGATGCAGAGATAAATCTCCAAAGACGTGCCATTACAATTCATAAGTCACTAAAGAGAATTCATTGGAGAAATTTGTTTTCCCACTTTGAAACTGGGTTTTTTTTCCAAGGAAGGCGAACAACGCAGTAATTACTGAATTGGAATGTGGTTGTCTTTGCTGATGACATCTTGGACGGGGGAACGATTGCCTGACGTTCTGACGTAAAACAGTGCAGATGGCAGCGCAGTCCCGATCTTGACCATGGTTATGAGATGAGGAATGCTCAGAGTCCACCCATGCACACCTGTTGCCTGCCGACTTCTTCTCTCTTTCCCCATTGTTTCCTCAGTCCATTGTAGTTCATGTGATGCCTTCAACATCACCTTTGTAAACACAACTATCTCCAAACTACTATTTACAACCATAGTTAGAAGTAATCTTGCAAAATGCCGTTTAAACTAACCTTTGTTAGCGGGATCAAGCCAACCATGGTTGCCTTAGAAAATTAGAGGCAGTATTGGAAGTAAGAGGAGAACTTGCTAAGTACTCTCTCTTTCATAACCATGGCGATGCAGGGCGCCCACATCATCTCTTACCCTGATGCCAGCTTAACCCAGGTTGCCCCAAACAAGAGCCCTCGGCAGCTGCTCTGAAAACAGCTCCAATTAAACACACCCACAAGGAAGGGGGATTCTTGAGCTGCAAGGCAGCCGTCGAGTATTCAGAGGGTTCTGCGAAGGAATTCTATTATTTTGTTCATTGGTGCCACAGCTCCAATCTGGGGCAAATTGCGCTTCTGATGCAAGTGTCTGATTGGCCAGCCCTCGTTTAGGGCCATTAAATGTAATTTTAAAAGAAGATAATTCTTTAATTAAATTAGTGGCTATAAGTATCCCCCCCCCTTTCTGCCTTCTATGCAACAGTTTCATTAATTGTGAATGCCCTTCTTTTCCTCTTCAAGTGGAGAAATCGCTTATCTTTGCAGTTCCAAAACAGACGGGTAAGAATTTGAACAAGCAAGAACGCTGCTTCCTACCAGCCCTGCAATTCAGGATCAATACTGCTTAGGCCACACGTTCCCAGTGGTGTGCTGGTGGGTGCCACGGGGTCTCCTGCCATCCTTCCTGGCACCTTTCGGGTGCTTTGGAAAGTGGGCAGGACCAGGTGGGGCTTTTGCCCAGCAAGGCTTCTGGTAGGCTCTTGGAGATTTGATTGGCTGTGTGGATTTTTAAAAACATTGCTTGGGTGGCAGCCACCGCCACCACAACACAAAGGTTTTCACTGTGTTACTGAAGATAAACAGTGGCAGCCATTTCGTGGCTGGTTCCACATCCTGCATTTTGTGACTGCACCCACCACAGTGTGTCAAAATTTGAAAGGTGGCCACAGGCTCCAAAAGGGTGGGCACCCCTTGTTTTGGCTAGTGTTATTCCCTGATAGCAGAGGGGGGTGGGGGTTAGGTGCTGAGGTAGAGGCATCAAGTGGTTCACCTGGGCAGGGGTGAGATTTGAACCTGGTTGATGGCTCTAGGTGTCTATATCGTGCCATTTTAAGCGCCCTAGCAGATGCCAACTGGCTGACCTGAACTTGCGAGAATAGGAATGAAAGATGCTCTGCTGAAGTTCAGAAAACCTGAGCGCTGGGTGGGGATTATTGGAGGCTGTGGGGAACCCTCTTGCAAATATTGGAGCTCCTGCGTGCGCTGCTAGGCTTAGCTTTCATACCCTGACTAAGCCACCCCAGAATCTCAGTCATCTTTGGCGAGTGCTGAGGCGTCAGTCGCTTTGTGCTAGAAAAAGTGTTGCAGCGCCAAATTAGGAAACTGAAAAAGAGATGGATGTTCTTAATTTCGCTCCATCAGCCATCTTTCCTTCAAGGCAACGGAATGTTTTTACAACATCCTAAGAAGTTTTTTCCCCTCAGCACAGTTGCCTCCCCACCCCACCCCTTAAGTAAGTCACAGATGACAGAATCTGGTGACCTTCAGCATCTTCTCCAATATTTGTTTTTCTGCCTCAGATCTTTCTCTTCACTGCTGAGTAATCTGCTTGCAAAATGTCCTTGGCTACTTTAGCAAAAGGTATCCTTCTCTCACTTCATTATTCCCCCCAGTTTCCGGGTTCGAGGAAGCGGGAGAGGTGGTCTTTTTAAGACCATGTTTTCTTTCCATTTGCTGGGCTTAAGCGAGCGTGGGGATTTGTTCGGCAGTCTCTTGGCCCCCACTTGAGGCTTCAGTCTGTGTCCAAGTCATTTGCAAAGCTATAGTTGCAGAAAGCTCTCCATTTACCACCTGAATCCCCTCTAGCAAACTCTGCTCTAGTCACCTTCCAGGTGGCCAAAAATCAGACGGAGCGCCACAGTATCACACAGTCTTAAAATTAAGAATGGGCTTGATTTTTGTTGAGGATTAAGAACATGCCACAGTCATACTTTTCAATTCTCCCCCAGGAGTAGCCACTGGGAACTAAGATTGTAATCTTGCTCCTAATCTTCTCATTTCTCAGCAAGTACTCCTAAAATTAATGGAACTTTTGAGTTTTAAAAATAATGAATGGGAGGGGTTTATGAAGCACCATTCTCAGTGAAAGACCTGGAGCTTGGCGGCTGGTAAATATACTCCAATTTTCTGCAGGTTTCAGGTTCCAACTCCAGCATCTCCAGTTAAGGATGTTTTGTAGTGGGTGTCGAGAAGGATTTTTTTTTCTGTCTGAAAGGCAGAATAAATTGACCTGTGTGAAGCAGTGGTCTGGCTCAGTTTTAGGAATCAATGAAATGGTGGATCATACAAGACACCAGGGCCCTGTTGTGGATTATAATCTGCCTGTTGAAGATCAGTTCTCTGCAGAGTCTCCATAAAGAACATTCTGTGGAGAATTACAGTAAATAGCAACGCAGACCGTGAACAGTGACCTAATGTTGCCCCCTTCTCTTTTGGAACTCTTGTAACAAAAGACACCCATAAAATGAGGCTGGAAAACTCAAAAGAAGAAGAAGAAGAAGAAGAAGAAGAAGAAGAAGAAGAAGAAGAAGAAGAAGAAGAAGAAGAAGTAGTAGTAGTAGTAGTAGTAGTAGTAGTAGTAGTAGTAGTAGTAGTAGTAGTAGTAGTAGTAGTAGTAGTAGTAGTAGTAGTAGTAGTAGTAGTAGTAGTAGTTTTTTCCTGGACTTCCAGAGTCTGCATGTGGTGTTTAGGGATCTGGATCCAAAACCTTGCTAAAACAAAACAGCTAGGAAAACCCGCCTAAAATAAAACAGCTAGGAGTTTGCAGTAATTTCAAGACCTGGGAAAGGGGCATTGGAAAGATTTGAAAATGTGGTGTTTTCTTCTTCTTCATCGTCAGTTTGTCCCAGCCATTCAGCTCCTGTTGCAGGGGACCAGACTCCCGGCATTTCATTGTCACTGGTACGATTTCATTGGAAAGGGATTCTGCTTCGTAGCATCGTTGAATGACTGTGCGGCCTGATGTGTCTTTCCAGTCTAGAGCCGGGGGTCATCTGTTGTGACTGTCCCTGTCCACCATGGGATAGTGAGAGACATTGGGGGCCCAGCTCGATCCTACAGTGTTTTGTCCATGGGGGATCTTGTCACCTCCTGAGCTGGCAGGTGCCTCCTTTGGATGATATTAAAGGAGGGGAAGAAGAAGAAGAGTTGGATTTATATCCCCCCTTTCTCTCCTGCAAGGAAGCTCAAAGGGGCCGACAGTTTCCCTTCCCTCCCCACGCTCACAACAAACACCCTGTGAGGTAGGTGGGGCTGAGAGAGCTCAGAAGAACTGTGACCATTCCAAGGTCACCCAGCTGGCGTGTGTGGGAGTGTACAAGCTAATCTGAATTCCCCAGATAAGCCTCCACAGCTCAAGTGGCAGAGTGGGGAATCAAACCCGGTTCCTCCAGATTAGAGTCCACCTGCTCTTAACCACCACGCCACTGCTGCTGCTTACCTGGAGGTAAGAACTGTGGGTAGCCAATGGTTAGAAACAAGCTGGCAGGGTGAAGCGGTGGCATAGCTGGGCATGTTCTTACGCATTCTGTGCTTCTGGGTTGTGACCTTCCTCCCCATTTTCAGCATATCAGAGCAGCACTGGACAGCTACCTTTAGCGTTCGGAGTCTCTTTCCAGACCACATTGCAGCTGTTGACACCCTGGTGGCTGGGTGCATAGCCCAAATCTTCCAATTTATCCACAGATCTTCTTAATTAATGATAAACTATACATGCTTAGCCAATGTCAAGCAAAAAGACATTAATTTACGTTTGGTATCTTGACTGTATTTTTGATCAGTGACCTTGGGCTATTGAAGTTTTCTTTATGGGTTGCCGGAAACTCTCTAACTGTTTGCATGGGAATTCAGAAAGTGGAAACAGCATCTCTATGCATGGGATGTTTTTGCTGCATTGCTTTCATGTGCGTTTAGATGTGGCAGTTAAGTAAGTTTTGGTTCCTTTTGATGCCTTTCAGCCTTGAGGCCTAGTGGAAAAAAACCCCATAAAGTAGGTTCATAATCTATAACACTGTCTATTGCTCATGATATCTCCCTTAGGAAACACTGCTGTTCTGATATTTTTTACAACCTCTCCATTAAAGAACTTCCCCTGAATTTGCCGCCAAATCTTTTGGCTTTGTACCGTGAGTGTTGCTCTACATATTTATACTACAGAAACAGTCGTGTGACAGTTCTTTTCCCTCCACTGTGTACGTGATCAAAGATGATCGTTACGGCCCAACCAGACCGTAACTGGGTGCAGCACATTCCATCACGCCTGGCAACTGGCTCTCCGAAAGTCTTTTGAAAACGGAGTGACAATTTCAGGTTGCAGTCTCTCTATATTGTACCTCAAAAACATTTTCTCCCCCTTGCCTTCCAAGCTGAGCTTTTTGAATTCCAAAAGAGATCTGGCCCCCTGAGCAAAAAGATCTCACACTCTGAAGTGCAAAATTCCATAGGCATGCGGTAAAATATCATCATAAATCTTTCATCTGGAAACTGCAGCTGTCGGCGGGGGCTTTGGCAGGGCTCGCTTTCTCCTTCTCTCCTCGTCTGCATTCAGCGCTGTAACCTGCTACTCTGTGTAATTCTGTCTACTGCATAATCTTCGCCTCTGATTAGGCAGGGCGTGACCTCCGGGTGCACTTGCTTCCCACACATGCCTTTCTCGGTTTGGTGGTGAAAGGGGGAAAAAAACGGAGGGCATGAAATGCTGCAAGGTAGGTGTGAGCTGTGTCTCTTCCTGTAACCCCCACCCCCTCATTGTAATGCATATAGCAAGATCCCACCAGTTTTAAAAAAAATACCCCAGAGTACTCTTAATGCTGTGGCTTTGTGATGATATTGCAGGGAACTCTGCAGTTTCTGCAGGGAACTCTGCATGCTTAGAGCATATACTGCTGACAGATGTCAGGGACTACATCTGGCCATTCAAGCCCTAAATGAGAGCCAGCGTGGTGTAGTGGTTAAGAGCAGGTGGATTCTAATCTGGAGAACCGGGTTTGAGTCCCCACTCCTCCACCTGAGTGGCAGAGGTTTATCTGGTGAACCATATGTGTTTCTGCACTCCTGCATCCCTGCTGGGTGACCTTGGGCTAGTCACAGGTCTCTCAGGACTCTCTCAGCCCCACCTACCTCACAAGGTGTCTGTTGTGAGGAGAGGAAGGGAAAGGAGCTTGTAAGCTTACAGGAAAGGAAGGTGGGGTATAAATCCAAACTCCCCTCCCCCCCCCCCTTTATGAGTTGCCTGCTGTCATATAGACTATCCCAGTGGTGGTGAACCTATGGCACTCCAGATGTTCATGGACTACAATTCCCATCAGCCCCAATTGGCCATGCTGGCAGGGGCTGATGGGAATTGTAGTTCATGAACATCTGGAGTGCCACCACGGGACTGTCCTATCCATTAAGGCCATACTGGTTTCTGTATCCCCATTGTCTGAATTTAGAAGGAAACTTTTCTGGCATTTGCCTACTTAGCCTGGGAATCTCTCTCCTGAGTAGGAGTACTTAGCTGCTGAACTGAAGGTTAAAACGGACAAGGCACTGGTCCCGTTTTCTTTGCACTGGAAAATAGTAGCTGCGGAGGACCACAATTCGGATCAGGAAGGAGCAGCTGATGCTCCCTTCTCACTATTTGTTCTGTTGGCAGTGATAAGAATGCCTGCTTCCTTCACTGAAGTATCTAGCCTCCCTGTCCAATAGGAGCACAGTTGAGATTAAGAATTAAGCCGTGGGTGTGTGTGTGTGTGTGTTAAACATGTAAAGGCGCCAATCCAGATTTGCCAGCAAGAGTTGCAAGGGAAAACCACTTGTGGATCTCAGAGTGTCTCACTGAATTTTACTCTGTTTTTATGTAATCTTTATTATTTACTTCTTTGGCTTTGAAATTTCCAGTTGTAACCCAGGGTGTCTTTCTTTCAATAAACAAGCTTCTCTGAAAGATGGCATGTCTATCCACTACTAGCTATTACATTGCGCATCTGGTTCATGCAAATCTGGTTGCAGTTCTCTTGGTGTAAACCACACGTGTCCCAGAATTGAGTCGGCGTGTCCTGGTTAGTTGACAGAAGACCACCTAAGGAAGCCCAGGGTCATTATAAGGCAGGCAGAAGCAAACCGCTGCTATATGTCTCTTGCCTTGAAAACCATCCAGGGTCACCATAAGTCATCTGCGACATGATGGTACTTTCTAGCACCACAGGAAGAGAAGAGAATTTGGAAAACCTTCACTTTAGAGAAGTGAACTTGCTTATCGCAACATGAGCCTTTGAAGCTGGCCTTTTTTTTTAACCAAAGGCTTGAAAGATTGCTAAAGTGTGCAAAGCCCTGTCCTGGTACCTGCAGAGATAAACCTGCATCGAATGCACACTTTCAGAGGTTGCTTGGAGAATCCAAGTTAAATGCCCGACAGTCACCATGTTGCGTGAATGCAGAGAACTGCACAGCTAGTCCCATGTGCTCCAACTGGACTTCAGGCTTGCTTCAGAAACAGCGCCTTCCTCGCGTGGTCTGGCAAACCTCCTTTGAAGTGCAGAGTATTTTCAAAGGCCAACAGTGTTACGGTGCTTCTGTGCGCAAAGGAAAAAGCAAGTTCTGGTTCCCACGTCCGAGCCTTTGAAAATACTCCAGTAAATATTTCCTGGAATTTGGTGAGTTGAAAGGCTTTGCTGATTGAAACATGGATGCCTCCCCACCCCCCACCCCTGTGCCCAGTCATCACTGTCTGTTTTGGATGCACCTCCTTTGAATAGCCACAAGTTTCCTGCCCTTGGCTTGACGTCCTTCCTCTTCTGCAGTGCTGTTTTTGAATTCACATCTTGAAATGCGGATCCGATTTCCCACATTAGTTTCAGTTCTGTTCCGACCTAGCTTGTAGCTAAACGGCCCTGCGTGGCAGAGGCAGCCCAGTCAATCCTGCCAGTTCGCTGGTCGCCTCCTTGCGCTGCGGCTTGTCACAACCTCACCAGAGAGAAATGGCTCTGCTGGAGCGGCCGCGAACTACTTTTTAAGCTGCAGGCGCCATATTTGAACAGCCCTGCGGAAGCTCCCCTCCCGCCCCACCGCTGGTCTGCATTTGGCGGTTGGCTGGCGCTTCAGCCTTTTCAACCCGAGCAGCACTCTTTGGTTAGAAGGGCGTCTCCCTGTGCTAGCTGTTGTGGGGTCTCTGGCCCCCTTGATATTTAAAAGGTGTGAAATCTTTTAGAGCCGGCTATGATGGCTTCAAAGCTCCGGCGCTGCTGTGCACCGCTTGTTGTAATGTTAGGGATGGATGCTGCAACTAGTGGCGCTCAGCAATTAGATGTGAACTGAATGCCGGAAATGACATTTAGTGGCAAATGGCAGAAGCCCCTCTGAAAGGCATCTTCACTTCGGCCTCACCTTCCTCCGGGCTTAATACTGCAGAAGCCTTAATGGGATTTAATTACCGGGTCACATATTCAATGCTTAGTTAAATGCGCCTGTAATACTGGGAGTTGTTTTAGGAAAACGTTTTGGTGATTGCACTTGACACTGAATGTGCGTGATTTACAGGGCGCATCTTGCCTTGTTCAGCAATAGAAATGGTAATCAGGCAAAGTGGCAAAGGGTGGCCATTGATGGTTGCATCGGAAGCTCACTGCCAGATGGGGGGTGTTGGTGGGGTCCAAACCTATCATTTGAGCACCGGGAGCGGGGAGAAGCTGTGGTCATAAATGACATTTGTGGCTGTCCTTTGAATGGTTTTAAAAAGAATCACACCTATTGTATCATTCCCCAGCTACTTGCTTCCTTGAAAAGCAGGACATTTCAGGGTCAGGTGCTGCTGAGTATGTTTTCCACAGTGGAAACTGAGCATGTAAGCAGCGCTGTGACTTGAGAGGTGGAGCATTTGCTTAGCGTGGAGAGGATCCCAGGTTCGATCCCTGGTAGCATCTCCAGCCAACAGGATCAGGTGGTAAGTGATGTGAGATGCCTCTGCTTGAGACCCTGGGGAGCCACTGCCAGTCAGAGCAGACAGTACTGACCTTAAGCAGTGGTGGCGAACCTATGGCACGGGTGCCAGAGGTGGCACTCAGAGCCCTCTCTGTGGGCACGCGCAAACAGAATCCCCCCCACCCTCCCACAACATCTAGACTGGCCTGGGCCGCTGGGCTCGATTATTAGCATTAAACCTAAGACCTAGTTTTGGGGAAGCAGTGTAGGTAACCCTGTTAAGCACTATTAAACCCCACTGATTTTTATGCAAAGAACTAAAGCGTGATCCTTTACCTGGGAGTAAGCTCAGCAATGGGGCTTGCTTGTGAGTTAACCCTCCTAGGGTCGTGATTCACCGGTTGGAAGAGTTGCACGGTTGCTTCAAAGCAAAGCCACCGACTACCACCAAGCTTACTCCCGAGTAACGCATGCCTCGGAGCCAACCGTTTTTTCTAAACTAAAACCTCTGTATTCGGGCTAAATTGTCATGTTGGCACTTTGCGATAAGTAAGTGAGTTTTGGGTTGCAGTTTGGGCACTTGGTCTTGAAAAGGTTAGCTATCACTGATATAAGGTAGTGGTGGGGCTACTGCAATATTTAGATACTTACAGCTGGAGGTGTGAGGAGCCGCAAGCTCTGGAGCGCAGTTCTAGTCTGTAAAGCTACCACCAGTTCCCCGAAAGCACAAACAGGACCAGGACTTCCCCAAGGCTATTTGGTCTCACCCAGCTGTAAAACTCAGGCCTCTGTCCCTTCTTTAGCTTCACCCACTTGCTAAACAGTTTCTCTTGCACAGAGCACAGGGTCCAGAGCTTAGTGGCAGAACACAGAGTGCCCTTATAGGAGGCAGGTGTTGAGAAAGGCAGTTCTCTGCCCAAGGTCCTGGAAAACAGGCAGCACTGAATGTGGATGGACCAGTTGTCTGCCTTAGTGGAGGGTACCTTCTGAAGAGCCACTAGCTGCCAGTCATGAAAGGCCAAAGAGCTTCTAGCCACCAGTACCCACCGAGGAAGCATCTTCACCTTACCACAAACCTAGACCAAAACCAAAAACTTCATTCATATTGTCAAAGGCTTTCGTGGCTGGAATCAGCCGGCTGTTGCGGATTTTTGTGGCTGTGGGCTGGTGATTTTTGTTCCTAACATTTTGCTCGCATCTGTGGCTGGCTCCCCTGGGGAAAATACTAGAAACAAAAACTACTAGACCACAGCCACACTGCCTAGAAAACCCTCATGATGCTGCCTTTTTAAAGAAACCAGAGTGATTCTTCCCGATTTAGACGCCATGTTCTCATCAAGTTGGTTTGTTAAAGAGGAGGCTCCTGGAAAACATGTGCATCATTTGCGTTTGTAAGGGTGTCTGCAGAAGGGAAGGGTGCTTTCATAGGGTAAACCTACTGCCCCCCCCTCCCCCCCGGTACAATATTTAATTCATGTGATGATTTGAAGCCCTCCCAGGCCTGAACCCCCACGCTCTGTGTAACTTCTCTCATTGTCTTCTACAATTCTTGGCTCTGAGCAGGAAGCCGATAGAAACCTTCCTGGAGGCACGTGTGATGCACGGGGAAAATGATTTGGCAAGCGTGCTTTTCGAATCACAAATCTTGCTTTCTTGCGAGAGACAGGGTTTCTTTTCCAACTCTGATCCTGTTGGGCTGGGTGGTCTGCCATTGAGATTTCTCCGTGTGTGTGTTTCTGTGCGCATAGCACATGTGTTATATTTATACAAGCTTGCATTTCATGAGAGCATATGCCTGAAACTCTAGGCAGCTGGGAAATTGTTCCTTGGAGCTGCTCTTTTTATTGTGCATTGAAAGGAGAGAAGCTGAAGTTCAGTTCTGTAACTGGAGGGTTTTGAAAGCAATGAAAGGGCAACACAGCATAACTAAAAATAATTTCTTCATCCTTTCTCAGGTGAGTGCCTATACCAGTCGTTCTAGACTTCAGGTAGCTCATGCCCATTTGTTTTACTGTATTGAAACCAAAAGATGCTCCTTGCTCTTACACCTGAGAGAGGTTAAAATTGGCCATGGTGGCAGGGGCTTGTTACCGCGCTGCTCAGGATAACACTTTCCTTACTCAGAGGTATCCCGCTCTCGGCAGCGCCCAGGAACCCAAGCAAGACCCGACAAGGCTCAGATAAATAAAAGAGATTTATTGAGATGCTGACCTAGGTGTCAGCACCTCCCTTCCGCACAACAGCTCTGCCGCCTAGCAGCTTTGCAACCCCTTAAGTACACTTTCTCCCGTCGGGGGACCGGGAGAACCAAAGACAGCCCACCACCATTCATTAACAAAATTCAAAACAACCAATCATACATTGCACCCTGCTGGAACCAATCAATGTCCGATAGGCATCCCCTTCTTCAAGTTTCCTCAAGGCCAGAGCAGGGCGAGGCGATGACGTGTTCACTGATGGGGGAAACACAAAGGTTTTCTCCAGGTGTCCAGGGTCAGGAGGCAGAGAGCGATGACGTGTTCCCCTTATCTGCCTGCTGATGGGATTAGGCAGGGCAAGGCGCCTCGACGGAGGTTTCCCTTTGTCCGCGTGCATCAAGAAACTTTACACGTGAATGGGATGGGTCCGGGTGAGGCAGAGATGGCTCTCTGCCTTGGGCCAAGGAGGTTCCATACAAACACAAGTACAGGGAAACTTACAAATCCTATTCTTATCTAATACAAACTAGTTTCTACCTAATAAATACAAAACAGAATAAATCTTTCAAACGTTTTTAGTTCAGACACAGTCCAGGAGCGGGATTCTCTCCTGGCTCCGCTATCAGGCTGATGGGAATTGTAGTCATGGCCATGGTGGCAGGGGCTGATGGGAATTGTAGACCGTGAATATCTGGAGAGCCGCAGGTTGCAGACCCCTGATCTGGATGTACCATTTTCATTTCCTTTCTGGTAAGCCTTTTCACTGTAACCAGCTGCTGCAAATGTTCCTGATGGTTGGCTTCTTCGTGGTGTAATGGGTCAGAGCAGGGAGATTCTAATCTGGAGAACTGACCGGGTTTGATTCCCTGCTCCTACACCTGAAGCCTGCTGGGTGACCTTGGACCAGTCACAGTTTTCTCAGAACTCTCTCAGCCCCACCTACATCACAAGGGGTCTGTTGTGGGGCTTGAGGAAGGGAAGGAATTTGTAAGCCCCCTTGAGTCTCTTTACAGGAGAGAAAGGCGGGGCATAAGTCCAAATTCCTCTTCTTCTGCGCCACAGGTGCAAAGAGAATGTTTCACAAAAGTGGGAACGTTGCAAGTTCAGTGAACTGAAAATGTCTGGAAAGCTTTTGGCCTTTGGAATGGGAAACCACTCTCCACGAAATCTGCCTGGAAAATTAATGGGCACCTGTTCTTGCAAAGGAGTGAAACTGAAATGCAGGTTTTTGAGTTGAAACACTGCCACAATGTAATTCAGTAGCGCCCCTTGTGCCGAGAGGAGGCATTTTCTGTCATCAGCATTTAATGTTTCACCACCAAAGCGAAGGGAAAGGGGCTGCCAGCCACAGATTTCAGCGAGGGCCTTTGCAGAGAGCTTTCTCTTAGTGTTGTAGGGCTGTCAGAATCAAGGCTTGTGTGTTCTTCTGCTTTGCTTATCTGACATCATCTGAAACAGAGTGGAATTCAAGAGCGGGAAAAGGAAGCAGAGCAGAAAGGTGCAGCAGGACTAAACGCAAGGGCCTGTGACCTTTCGTGAAACAGCTTATGATAGTTTTATTTATTTTTCTGCGCCTGCACACCTCCGTGAGGATAAAAATGCTTTCCTTGCGCTATAAACCTGACAGTGCAATTTGGAAGAAGTGGTTTCATTTCTGTAAACACAGAGGTATTGTGGGTTTTCAGTTCAGTCATGCTGAAATGGAAGGAGTATATAGGGAAATCGCTTGTATTCTAAACAGAGGCTGTTTTTCCTGGCATTGAGACTGCAATTTCGTTCCTTCTACACTTGCTGTTGAGCGTTTAGCTGCATGCAGTCTTGTACTGTGTGAAACTAAGTCTGGAGGGACTCTTGGGTTTTAAATTGATGTCCTCTTAGTAATGGTGCTTGCATGCAGAGGCGTATGGCCTATAGGGACATGGGGTCACCTGTGTCCCCGGGCCCATGCCACCAAGCTTCGCCCCCAGCCTCTGTGCAGGCTGGCTTTTGCCCTCTGCAGGCCTGCATGGAGGCCTGGGGGGGGGGGGCTTGGCGGGGGGCGCCCTCAAGCCATGCCCCCGAGTGCAGGGTATGGGGTGTGCACGGGAGTGTGCCTGGAGAACAGGTTGTGTTCGGGTGCCATTTCCCACCCCACCCCTGATACACCTCTCCTAGCAACAAGCGTTTTTATTCCACCCTCAGAATTGGAACTAGTTAGTAAGAAAGACCTAGAACAGGGGTAGGGAACTCCAGGAGCTCTAGACAGCTCAGGGTCTACAATTCTATCAGTTTCTACCAGCATGGCCAATTGGCCATGCTGACAGAGGCTGATGGGAATTGTAGTTCCTGAACATCTGGAGCCTACCCCTGTTCTAGAAGAACCATCTGAGCCTCCTAGAGTTGTAGTGGGAATCCATCACTTCATAAGTACTCCATAGTACTCCATAGCCTGCTCTGACCACTCCATTTTGTCCCAATGGATAGCTTCCCCTCCAGTGGGTCTACTACATACATTCAAAGCCTGCTCTCTACCATTGAGCTATATCTGAAGCATTGATCTGAGCACAAGCACCGTTTCTTTATGCGTGGCTAGCAGGGAGCAGAAGCAAATGGCTGTTGTGAGTTCAGCCATGCTCAGAACTTTAACAAGCAGTTCAATAAATCCAAGAGCAGCTTGAGATTTTTTTTTAAACAGTAGTTTTTAGGGGTTTACAAAATCAACAAAAATGAATGAAAAACGCATCTTCAAAGACTGCTCTTTAAAAACCCTACCTAAAACATATCCTGAGCTATAAATTGGTAGGGGAGTGTGTGTGTGTGATTCCAGTTTAAATGTGTTACATGCTCAGAAAGCTTTTCATTCCATGTGCATAGGCACCTGTGTATTTGCTACGTATAATACTAGACTGGAGAAGGTGGCAGAAATGACAAGGGGAATATCTTCCTTCGGTTTGTGTGAATTAATGCCAAAAAGGGAGTCTGAATTAATGTTCCGGGTTCATGAATTCCCCCCCTCCCCCCCAAAATGGAGAGGAGGCGTGAATGTTTCCCCTCACACAATTGCAAATATCCAAAGCATTTTTGAGCTTCATGGGGCTGGGATGACAACCTTGTTTTGTTAATAAAGGATTCTTTCCCTCTTAAGTAGACCGCAGAAATGGGACTTTGTCCTGCCAGCCACAATATTGGATGCCCCAAGCAGCTTATTCCCCGGCTCGGCTCACAGTTCAGTGAATACACTGATCGATTATCCGGGGCTTAACCAAGCCTTCTCATTTCCTGCCTTCCATTACTGAGCTCAATCAAGCTGGCGGTTCTTTGAGGCCTGGCTTGTGCGCCGAGATAAGCCATCTCAGGCTGTTTCTATTAGAAAAGCTCTTGTAGATGGAACAGTCATTAGATAACACTAACAGGTTTAAAGGTTGCAGTCTTTGTGTTGGTTCAGGTTAAGAGGACAGGAGCCAAAAGACAGTGGCTCTCTCACAGTTGTGCTGTTGGGAGGCTGGACATTTACAAAGTGTACGTAGCCATACTAACACAGGCACATGGTTTGCTTTTTCCTCGCTGATCAATTGTGACTGTTGGGGGGTGGGAGCAGGGACAGACAGATTCTCTGCCATCTAATCCTAGGCTTGACAAATCCCGGGTGCCATGACATCTAGAAATTTCATTGTGGGCCTTGTTTTTTTCTCATTATTCATTTATTGCAAATGCCTCATGCGATACTCAGTAGAAGCAGGAAGCTTGTTTATGTGAGGGGATAGAAGTTAGTTTTTAACAGATAAGGTTACTCCTAGACAACAATGTTTTTTTTTTTGTAGCTTTCAGAAAGACAAGAAACTGTGGATTTTAGGATTAGGTCATGTGGCAGCAATTATGAGAAAGCACAGTCATTAAAATATGAAATCCTAAAGGCTGAAATAAAAAATCTGGCTGCTCATTTTTGGGCTGGCTGCTAGAGATGACAAAAATTTCTTGAGGCTTCTTCTTTGACTGGCAAAGTGTCAAAGTTCACTGGGTTTTTATTTTTATCCTGCCTCCAAAAGCCATAAAATAACCAAGGTCCACTGCTGAAGTGACCACAGGATAGATGGCTGAACACATACTTGGCAGGTGGAAGTTGGTTTCCGTGGGCCTCAGGGCTTTCGGCCATGCCGCTCCCCCCACCCTTCCCCGGCAGCGAAAGAAACAAAAGGGTCTGTGGAGCGGATGTGGTCTTTTCCTCCAACTCTTCCACAGCTGTGGCTGGGGCAAAGCACTTCTCATACATCAGATCCAAACTGAATTCTGGCATCTCAGGTAGCCAGGTTGGAAAAGAATCCCATTGCTAGTCAGAGAAGACAAATACAGAAGTAGATGAGCCCACCGTTTCCTGTGGAATTAGTTTTTGTACGATGGTGGCAAAAAATAATAATAATTGGAAAACAGCTCACTTTTCTAGGACCCAGCTTTGAAGAAGGGGGGAGGGAGAATACCTGAGTGTGCAGGTGAGAAGAGAGGTTCCCTTGTTGGCACTCTGTTCAGGTCTTTCCGCTTCTTTTATTTTTTCTCTCGAAGCTTGAGCATAACTGAGAGGTGTTGATGTGCCCAGAACCTGCTTTGAAGGCTAAGGGAGGCATTCTTTCAGTGCTCGGATGACATTATAGGAGGCAGCAGCTGGATTCCCTGTGCAGTACCAGACCAACTTTTCTCCACCTCCTGCAACTCAGGAAGCGCAGCCTTTTGTAGGCAGCTGTGGTATTTATTGCCCCAAACATAATTCAGCTGGTTGCTGTTGCAGTTTATTTATTTGAAGAATTTAGACTTCTGGGGAGAAACAGGCTTTGGGGTACTATCTGGCTCCCTCATACTAGTTTGCGCCCAGAATCTCACCCAGATGTGTTACCCAGTGCCACTTGAAAAGCTGTGTGCATGCTTGTAAGCAGTTGGCATGAACTGTCTTGGCCCCTGCCTTATAGTTTGTCGTGTTATGGATTTTGGGTCAAAGCTAAAACTCATCACTGGAGATTTAGACAGATTTGAATTCAGGTCAGTAACTAAAATGCATGAGCCAAGAAATGCCTCTAATACAATCATTAAGAAACTGTGAAATCTCTCAACTGTTGGCTGGGGGGAAGGGAGGAAGCCTGTAATGGGGGTATGTATATCCAGACGGCCTTTCAGTCTCCCCATACCACATAATTCGCCGGTAAGCATTTTTTGTCCATTGAGGGCTTTTAACCCGGAAGGCAAAATGTATGATCATTAGACACTGATATTTCCAGCTCGATCTGATTTCTGCATACACACACCCGAAGCAGCATCGCCGTCCTGGAGGGAAAGCCTGATTTCTACGGTTAAGCCTTTTGAATTAATTGGACACAAAAGAAGCAATCACCGGGACATGATACCTTAAAGGGGAGCCGAGATTTGCAAGAAGGGATGCTTTCTGGTATCAGACCGAGAGCAGATTGCGGCAAATTAGCATGTCAGCACATTTTCAGTTGCCTCATCTGTCAGGGGATTTAAATGTAACTGGTTATTTTGTGCTTCGGTTCTAAACAGCAAAAGGGGGTTTTGTTTGCAGCTTTTGTGCGTGGGGATCTTTAAGAACCTCCTGCTGTGCTGGCGAGGAGGGGAAGGCAGAGCCCAGAGGCAGAGAGCCAACATGGCAGAACAAGTGCTGAGTCCTCCATATTTTTTTTTGGAGGCTGTGGCCTCTGCATTTAAACTGCTGTTGTTCCTACTAGATCGCTGGATCCAATTATTGTCTTGGTGCTTGTACTGAAGAGGGGTTGGCCCTGGCAGTCCCTCAAACTGAAATGGGATAGGGAGCGGGGTGAGCCAAGTGACCTTCTCTCTCCAGCTTTGCACAGACTTGTGTGTGTGTGTGTGTGTGTGATCCCTCTAGCAGGCTCTGTCCAGTGTGCTCCTTGTGGTGTTGTGGACCACCAAGAGGTTCTTGAGCTCTGCCAGACTTCTCGTGAAGAGAGGGGCTGCTTTGTTTTCCGTGGCATTCTTCATTATTCGCTTCTGAAGCCATTCAAGATTCCCCAGTTTCTGATTAAGAAAACCTGGGAGGCGTAGGAGAACCACTAGTCGGGGGCTGTGTTTATGCTGATGTTCCAAAGGAGTGTAGTATGTGACAGTGGGCAGAAAATAAAAGGATAAGAACAAGATTCCAACCTTCATGGCAGCGAAGGTATTAATTGCAAAAGGATGGACCTGCTGATCTCCCACCGGTCAGCTGCTCCCACATGCTGATACCCCGTTTCCCCTAATATAAGACATCCCCGAAAAATAAGACATAGTAGAGGTTTTGCTGAAGTGCGAAATATAAGGCATCCCCCGAAAGTAAGACATAGCAAAGTTTTTGTTTGGAAGCATGCCCGTCGACCAGAATACAGAAAAATAAGACATCCCCTGAAAATAAGACATAGCGCATCTTTGGGAGCAAAAATTAATATAAGACACTGTCTTATATTCGGGGAAACACGGTAGCACTTGTGTGGTTCAAGGGTCTTCACAAATACACTATTTTTGTGTAATTCTTATTTCAAACTTGGTAAAACAGGCAGCTTATATTGTGACCCTTGAATAGCAGGTTCTGTAGCTGAAGCAGGGAGAAAAGTAGCCGCTGAACTCATTTGAGGCAGCGGCAGGGTTTGAACTGGGGACTTCCTGGATTGCGTCCACACTGTGCCATTCCACGGACATTTTGCTTGGCCAGCAACTGCTGCTGTAAAGCGTACCAACTTGTCAGCGCCTTCAGATGCTACAGTTGTAGATTGGAGGCTGGTGTGATGTAGCGGTTAGCTGCGATCTGGGAGGTCCCTGATTCAGATGTCTTGTCTGCTGTTAGCTCAAAAAGTGGTGGGAAACAGGCCCTCTTGGCCCCAACCCCTGTCCGCAGTACAGGAGTAGGAATATAGGCCTCCCTTTCTGCGGTGCAACACAATAGCCGATGCAGAGTGCTTCAAACACGGGGAGCTCTGTAGGCATGACTTCAATATGACTTCAAAGGTCTGATTATTCCCTTCACCATCTGTTCTGTGCATCTTCCACCTTCCCACTCTGGAAAGGGTGAGCCACACAAAACCGGCAGGAGGAGCAGTTAAATGTGTAGGCGCTGCTCGCCCCGCAGGTTAGGACGTTACAAACGAAGCAGCCCCTTATGGCAAGAGCAAACAGTGGGGAGGTGGCAGAGAGCCTTGCAGGTAGCTGAGCTAGCAGCAGGTGTGTCCAAGGAGCCTGCTGTGGATTCGGCTGGTTTTCTTTTCCTCCGTCGAGTCTGCCGCAGGCACTCCGAGTGAGTCCGCGTCCTGGATTGATGAAAGCGCTGCCGAAAAATGGACTTGAAAGGAAGGCTGCCTTCCTTTCCCTTCTCTCCAGGTAGTAGCTCCGGTCTCCTTCCGGGTCCCAGCGGCTCTTGCCTTGCTTCTGTTGCCAGCCCCTTTCATTTTGGAAACTGACATAAGGCAGTTGAGAAAGGCACGCTGAGAAGAGAAGGGGGGGGGGGGTACTGTTGGAGCCAGCTTTCCTGTCAAACTAGTGGCTTGCTGGTTGGGGGTGGGGCAGCATTTCCTCCCTCTGCAAAATGATTAGCCAAGAGCCTGGCCACATGCTGCTGGTCTATCTCTGGGCAAAAAGCATTGCTTGAGATTTATTGACAGGAATGATTTTTGAATTGGTGTGATGCACCGATGCGGGGGTGTGGCAGGGGCGTGGGGCGCATGCATGCCTCAGGTGCAGCTCCCCCTTGTTCTGGCCCTGCAGGTGAGGTAGCTGGTGGCATCCAGGGCAAACCGAGTCAGTTTTGAATCTTGCTGAGAAAGGCTGCAGTTAGTGCACCCTCCAGCTTTGCAGGAGCTCATGGAAATAGCTTTAAAGGGCCAGATGATCAAGGAGGCTTCTTCTTCATGCCAACCTGTCCCAGTCTCTTATTAGAAACAAAGCATTGCTGTAGGTGACTGAACATATAAAGCTACCTAGTATCAATGTATTGTCAGAGGCTTTCACACCCCAAATCAACTGGCTGTTGTGGGCTTTCTGGGCTGCGTGGCCGTGGTCTGGTGGTTTTTGCTCCCAAGGTTTTGCCCGCATCTGTGCCTGGCACCTTCAGAGGCATGTCACAGCAAGGTGTTTCTCTCCGTGGCACAGTGTGGAGTGATTGTGTGGTGAGCAAGGGGGGAGGGGAAGTGAGGAGCATTTGCATGTGTCCGGGTGGAATTCGTTTGCAGTTATGCTTGCAATTTGTGATTGCATTGCGTTTACATCAGTATGTGTCTGGGTGGAGTTCATTTACTAGCTAGTATCGAGCGAGATCCATGGGTCCATCTAGCTCAGAATTGTCTACGCAGATTCGCAGCAGAGTAAGGTCTTCCCAGTCCGGACCACCTGACCCTGCCGCCAGAGATGGCGTGGATCGAACTGAGCAAGTGTTCTGCCATTGAGCCACAGCCACTTCCCAAAGCTCTGCTCTGTTGCAGCGCAGGGGCCTTTTTTTCTTTTCCTTTTTCTCAGCCCTTTGAAGTGCTGGTTTCTCTCTCAGGCTCCTACAAGCAGACGCTGTTGATGCAGTTTGCATTTGCTTTTGAAGAGGCCTGTGTCAAGCACAGGTGCTCATAACAGCTCAGGGAGGGCTTATTAATGTTGTTCCCTGGTGTAATGCTGCCACTAGCTGGACGTTTCGTAGTATTGCATGTGCTCTTTTTTTTTTTTTTTTTTTGAGCCTCAAGGATCCGTGCTTTACTTGCAAAGCTGGTGTGATTTTGGTGGGGGGAAACAATCACAGCAGTACCATGCCCAAATAATACTGCACTTTATTTGCTATTTTTTAAAACCTTTTGTTAGCCACATGCTCCCAAAGCAGCTTATAGAGTAAAATAAAGACAGCCAAACCTTAGAAAATTGTTCAAAAGCATTTAAAGCATCGTAATACAAGCAAGCTCTGAAAGATTAGATTCCAGTCATAAACCCCTGAGGGAACAGGAAAAAACCTTCACTTATGAGCATTGTGACAAGGCTGGGGAAAAATTGTTAGGTATTTTATAGGCAAGAGATGGAGGAAAGATGGGAGAACGCTTCAGAGAATGCAAATTCTGTGCTATTAGTTTACCATCAAAAATTCCCTGTGTTTGTCTCCACTGGTATGCTGAGCACAGCCTCTGACAAATTGTAAAGAGCTGCTAGGGAAACTTTAATTTAATGGATGCCTCAGTTTAATAACCTGTTTGGGGCTCGCTTTAAATCGTTGGGACCAGTTAGAAACTTCCAAGCACGCAGAGTTTCTAAATCATGTGACTTCTGAGGGCTGCTTCAACGTCTCGTAAATTGCGGTGCATGGATCAGTTTTTGCCCCAAGGAGGGAGAAACATCTGGCCAGGTGCCTCTATGGACCCAGCAGCTGCTTCCCGGAAGGGCTCAGAGTTGATTGTGCTGGCCATGATACAGCAAAGAGCAGCTGTAGCTTCACATGGTCAAATGTGATTTTGTCTGCATTCCTGGGGCTGCCGTGGTTTGGAACCATTTGTGACAACAGTGCCAGTCTTAGGAAAATTTTATCCTGAAGCGTCCCTGAAAGTTGCTCACCCTCCTTCCGAGGGGCTGACATTTCTGAGTGTTTGGCTTTAAAGTGAGCCCGAACTTTTTATACCATAACAGTCTTCAAAGTGCCTTTGGTGGTTTTCTGAGGAGTTGTGGCTCCTGAGTGCATTTTGGAAGGTGAGCTTTGGGATTGCACTGAATCCAAGTCTACATTCCTGTGTCCCTAACAGGCCTCTTCATATTTTGAAGACTTCCTGCTTCCATGTCAACCAGAGCTTATTGTGACATCAGAATCTGACAAGCCAACTGATTTGTTCATGGTCCATAAACCGAGATTCAAAGATCATATTCAGATGTTGCAAGCAACCTCGAGCTTTGCAGTGGCGAGAGTGGGCCTGGTTTATTTTCATGCTTGCTCACTCCTTCTTTCTTCTCTTTAGGGGTGAAGCAGAGGTTGAAGGTTACCTAGTTTATGAAGTCCAATATCTGTCCCTCATTCATTTTCATCACTGACAAATTGAGGTTTATGATGTTGGGAGTGCAGCAAAGAACACTGCTTGATCTTGGTTTAGTATTTTTCAGGTTTTGTAAGTAAGAAAGCGGTTTGGATGTCCACCGTTGGGTCTTGTCTCAAGCTGGAGACCCCGCTGCAGTGATAAAGATGGAATATCAGTGATGTAAATGAATTAAATGTGAGCTTGGAGATTTTAAGAGGTATCAAAGTGCTTGTATCATATACAAATGGGCCACACTTTTCACAGGGCTAGGAAAGAACTGAGGTAGTCTCATTTCAGCATTATGCGCCCAGATGTTTTGGTGCTGACCCTCATAGTCTTCATAGTGAGGTCTCAGAAGTAAATGTTTTTTTCAGGACCTAACATCAAATAGTGAATTGCTTGAAGTGGGAGTTTCTGGGCCAAGTAACAAAAAACTCTTTGGATTTCCAGTGTGCACTTCAAGGGAAAATAAGTTGACACAACTTATATCATAACAAGGGAGAGTCCTGTTAGAGGCTTATACAGGGAGGGGATCATTATGTGGATCCTGAGCGCAAAACCATAGCACTGCTGAGTGCCACGCCACGCGTGGGTTCAGACTTCCATGCAGTGATGGGGAATATGGTCTGTTCTTTTTTACAGCTCACCCATGCTTGTGTCCTTTGCAGTGGAAAACATATGCAGCATGTTATGCAGTTCACCTGTTCGCTAACTCCATTTTTTGTTCTTCTCTTCTAGAGCAAACGGGACCACCTTCTGATGAATGTCAAATGGTACTATCGTCAGTCTGAAGTCCCAGATTCTGTTTACCAACATTTAGTGCAGGACCGACACAATGAGAATGGTAAGTTTGGTCTCCAGGTATTCAAAGGGACTTTTACTGTACATGTAATTGTATCACTAGATAAAGACACACCGCGAGGTGTGGGAGCAGAATCATTCCTGCTGGCCACATCTCTTAATTCCATGAGTTGTTCAGAAAGTCAGAACACATCCTAGGGACACAAGGGATTGGATTTCCCCTGCCTTTATGCTGTTAAGAAAGGAGGAATTCCCCTTTGATTACCCAATTAAATGATGCTAGAGATCATAAGGCTTGCAGAGACAAAAGCTATATGGGACAGGACTGGCAGTGAAAAGGTGAATTCATTCATTCATTCATTCATTCATTCATTCATTCATTCATTCATTCATTCATTCATTCAAAGCCAGGCTCAGGTTGGCTTTCAGCATGCTACAACCCATCAATCATAATACAATCAATGACAATAAAGTCACTTTTAGTTAACATAAAATCAGTTCATTTAAAATGCTAGGATTTTGTTCCATCTTTCCGTAAAAGTATGGGACCCTCAGTGTTGTCCAATAAGGGGGAGAAAGGTGTGAGAGACTCAAAAATGGATGATGGGTCATATTTATTTGTTTGCTTGTGGGTCCAAAAAAGAAAAGGGGAGGGAGAAGGGCTAGAGAAGAATGAGAAGGAAGAAAAGGAAAGACAGAAAGGAAGGAAGGAAAGGGAAAAGGAGAAATGGGAGAGAAGCCAGCTTATATATACACCATCAGTGCCTTCAAGCACAGGCCTGGCAAAAACGTCTCTGTCTTACAGAGGTGCACTTTGAGAAGTAGCTGATGTTGGTGCTGTGGCACTATCACAGATAAACTTTGTTTCTCTGCTCTCACAGATTCTGGGCGTGAGCTGGTAATTACAGACCCAGTGATCAAGAACCGAGAGCTCTTCATTTCGGACTACGTGGATACCTATCATGCTGCTGCTCTCAGGTAAGCCCTTTGCAGAGCGAGTCCGTTGTCCTCGTGCTTTACAGAGAGACTGAGAAGCTGAAGAGACCAGGATCCTTTATGTAGAGCGTTTAAATGCTGCTTTTCTCAACATCTTGCCATGGCTTGCCTAAATGACACAAGCAAGGTTTATTCTTGTGAGAAATCTCTTTGCATCTTATTTTTAAAACCATTGTTACTCCCCTCCACACACACAGACTAGATGGCTCAGGTTAAGTGACTTCATATGTCCTTTTAACAGTCTTTTCAATGATCATAAACCTACCAGTGTTTTTAGAGGCTTTCTGAACTATCTTTGGTATTTAGGCAAGGATGCCTTTGGCGGGCAGTTCTCCATCAAAGAATTCAATGTATAAAACTGTGGGGCTGCGTGAATTTGGCCCAGGTGGCTACCTTTGAAAGGTTCCAGTTTGCCTCTGCTTATGGGGACTAGAAATTTGTGTCTTCTAAAATGAACAGCAGTTCTCTCAAGACACTAAAGAACCCATCAGCTGCTCGGGGTCCTGCTCTTCCTGGCTTTTTGTGATCATCCCTCCTGTCGCCCTGCCTAGAGGGAGCTGATCGATCTCTCTCCTTTGTTGGTTTAAAAAGTGAAGAGCCAGCCATCAGTCTCTGGGAGAGGAGCTGTTGCTCCCTGTGCATTTAAATGAAAAAGCCGTTGGCATCTTGCATCTCATTTCTAGGCTGGCGGAAGGAGCACATGGATATTGTCAAGACGTGAACTGAATGATCTCTCTGCTGATAATGCTCAGATGGTGCTTTAAGCAAAAGCATCTGGAGACTTTTTTTTTCTCTTCAAAGCTACTTTGCTGAATCTGCTTCCTTTGAATCAATCTACAGCTGCAACCTCTGCTGGAGGGGAGGAAAATGGACCTTTTTGATTTGACTTATGGCCAAGGTTTTGCTTTTGCTTTTAAAACAACCCTGCAGAATTCCTCTGGTGTGCTGTAATGTCCTCTTGGAATGCCCAAAATGCTTTTTATATCCCCAGGAAGGTGGCTTTCTGATCTCAAATTGATATCCCAGGAAGAGAGCTTACAGAAGCCACACTGGATTTTTGGACTCCAGATGTGCAAATTTGTCAGCTGAGACACTGAGAAAACAAATGGCATGTCTGTGTACTTTCCCCCAAGAACGTGTCAAGACAGTCTTTTGTAATTTCTATGAAGAATAAGGAAGAGAGAGAGGGGGGCGGGGGTGGGTGTCTTCTTCTTTGGCAGCAACTGGCACTCTGCCACAGCTGGGGTTTTTTGCAGTGCGGCCCCTGTGCCATTGGTATTGAAGGAAGTTTGTGCAGCCACGGGATATGGGTGGTTCTGGAGTCATCCTCCTTAAATGCTGGATGGGCATTTACTACTCCTGTTCCTTTAAGGGCTTGGGTAATGCTTGTTCCTGTTTAATGTAGATCTCTCTAAGCAAACAGTCGATCGGGCCATTGTGGTGCATGAAAATAGCCAAAAGGGTGAGATGAAATTGGGCCTTTTGAAATAGAAATTGCTATGTAGTAAAAGTACAACTAAAATCTAAATATCCTAGTAAAGGCCCTAAGTAGGCTTCCATGCATGTTAAAAGGCCCAAATTCATCTTAACTTTTTGGTTCTTCTGGTATTGAGGTTAAGTTTTTGACCCTTTTTCTGTAGGCACTATGGTGCATGCTCTGGTTGCATTTAGATTAGATTACTGCAGTGTGCTGTACATGGGGCTGACCTCGAAAGCTGTTTGGAAGCTTCACTGGACGCAGAATGCTGCAGCACAGGTCAAGGTGCTTGTGTTTACTGTTGAAACCCTACATGGGAGTTGTCCCGGCGGCGACTTGACATGCACCCCTAGTTCATGCTGTGGTGTGACCTAAAAGCCACCGGATCATAAAACCTCTAATCTGCCTCTCTCCTCACCTTAAGGAGCTTCCAGCCTAAATATAGACAGGGGGTAGTATGGGTGGGAGAGAAAGAAAAGTGGGAGATGAAGCCAAGAAAATGTAGTTACATGTACTTGGGTTCCGTTTCTGCTGAACTCATTTCTCCCCCTGCCTCCCCAGTCATTGTAGAAGCCAGGATCAATGGGCTGTTCAGACTCCCAACTGGATTGCAGTAGAATTTTGTGCAGGTGGATTTTTGGCTTTCTGAGCCAAATTTTGGGCAACATGTAGAAGAACAACAGTTTGGATTTATATCCCCCTTTCTCTCCTGTAGGAGACTCAAAGGGGCTTACAATCTCCTTATCCTTCCCCCCCTCACAACAAACATCCTGTGAGGTAGGTGGGGCTGAGAGAGCTCCGAAAAGCTGTGACTAGCCCAGGGTCACCCAGCTGGCGTGTGTGGGAGTGTACAGGCTAATTTGAATTCCTCAGATAAGCCTCCACAGCTCAAGCGGCAGAGCGGGGAATCAAACCTGGTTTCTCTAGATTAGAATGCACCTGCTCTTAACCACTGCGCCACTGCTGCTCCTAGAAGAAAAAGGCAGTGAAGGTGGGTGAATCTGGAATAGTGCAGCTTGCCTGTCCCTGTCTGACCTAGAAGCTGGGTGATTTCTTGACAGGAGTAGTCGTCTGTTGTCTGGTGCAAGAGAACCGGAGGCAGCTGGGGAACAGCAAAGCAGAACCATTTGGGGAACGGCAAAGCAGAACAGTATTAGTTTTATCTCCTCTGCAGCAGACCCCCCATCCCATGGAGAAGTTAAGTCACTGGTAGAAGACAGTGTAGCATGCTGTGCAAAGTTAGTGGTTGCAGGATAATTGTGTGTCCCCCATGCCACGGCATTTTGATGGACTATGTTTTCAGGGTGTATTGGGCTAGCATGGGATCCCTTTTTTAGACAAGAAGATTCAGGGCTCTGGTCTCACCTTCTTATTGGACACACTTCCCTTTGTCGTCCGACAACAGGTGTTAGGTCTTGAGCTGTCATTCCTGTGTTGTTCGGGGAGGTTGGTAGAGCTTTTTGGATTTGCAAGATGCACCCGATTTATAGGCTCCTTTCTGTTAGGCACACTGGTCTTATTTCAAGGGTATAAGTATCCACTGTAAGTACCTACTGGAACTAGAAACCTAACAAAAGAAAACAGATCTCAGATTATTTCAAGCCACTTTCCCAACAGAGATAGAGGATTGGCCCTTGCATGTATGCTAGTGGTTAAAATACAAGTTATGAGAGAAAATAAGTTCTAATCAGAAATTAGATCCATCTTGAATGCTTATACTTATTGTGCAATAAGGTGTGACTGTGTGCAGCTTCTTAAACATTTTGTTTGATGTTGCTTACGGTGACAAACCGAGGGCAACTGACATTACACATGAAGAAAGTTTAGAATTTTCCAGATGTTACATTTCATTCCAGCATGGCCAATTGGCCATGCTGACAGAGGCTGATGGGAATTGTAGTTCCTGAACATCTGGAGAGCCGCAGGTTCCCTACCCCTGGTCTAGAAGAGCCAGTCCATTAAACAAAAGGCCAGTCACATGATCATAATGAAAACAGCAGCCGCACAGTCATATAGTCACCAACCGCAGAGCTAGCTAGCACTATTTCGCTGACTCTAATTGCTTCATCAGTGTTCAAAAAGAACTTCTTGCAATCCATCTCCAAAAGAACTTTCACCTTGGCAGATAACTCTTGCTTGCTGTTAGGAAAACTCTTTCAGGCTGCAGCAAGATATATGGCTGCCTGCCCTCCCATTCTTGTCGCAATGATATTAGCTTGCTAATTGGAGAATATCACTTGAATGCAGCAATACCTATAACTGCCTTAAATGAGAAACATGGAACTTAGGAAAACTAGCCTCTCGTATAGTGTGTAGCTGGAACATGAAGTCCACCGAAGTGTTACAGTGGCGTCCAGCTGACTACTGATCTTACACTAACTGCAAATAATTTACAGGCTGTTGGTTTTTTAGTTATATTAAAGCAGCACTTTTGTGCCTTTTGTTTAATGCAATTTAACACGCAGCATGGAGTATCACATGAGTACGTGGCTAGTCAAAACAGTGGCCCTTTTTGGTTTTTGGAAGCTAAGAAAGAACGATAAAGTCTCTGTCGTGTCTTCAGTGTAATGAGCCAGAAATAGCCTAAAACATTTTTCTTCTTCCTTGTAGGGGGAAGTGTAATATCTCCCATTTCTCTGACATTTTTGCTGCTAGAGAGTTTAAAGCTCGAGTGGATTCCTTTTTCTACATCTTGGGCTACAATCCAGAAACAAGGTGAGTTGTTTGCTGTTATTTACCAGAAAAGGGGCTGTTTATAAACTTCTTTGCTAGTTTTCCCTAGGCAAGGCACATAGCCTGCATATTTCTTTGAGTGGAAATACTTCTTAATTTATCTAATTGCCATTACTTAATCCGATCTCAATTCCTGTCCAATGCTCAGCTGTGTACCCAGGGCTAATATTATAAATGCAACTGAATTATAAAGCGGATACAGAGAGCTTGACAAATCCATTGAGTGGCCTTTCTTGTCCAGTACTGTAAATGCAGGTTTTTTAAGGCCTCATTGTCTGTGACCTTCCCATTTTGAGATGCTGTTGATTGAACCTGGAGGTTTTCAGAAGTGTGGATTTTGTGCTCAGTTGCTGGCCTGTGGGCTTGCTGTCTGATGTGCAGACTCTCTTCCCCACCCTCAGCTCCACGATGCATCTAACTAAAGATCTGAATTATAGTATGTTGTCAGAACACAATCTTGTGGTCGTCTCAGCTGGTCTTGGCCTCTCTGAAGAGCAGACACTTTGCCAGCTGGCTGGTTTGCTAAGGTCCGTGTGGAAGTGAAGTTTGCTTGGATCCAGGATAGCTTTAATTGGAAGTTGGTTTCTCACCTCCCTTCCCCAGTGCTCAAGGACACTGGACTAGTTGCAACATTGCCAGAGCCAAATGGGTGCTCGTGAGCAGTTAAGCTGCTTGTGCCGCTAACATTCACGCAGTTGTCAATCTGGGTCGGGTCAGCCTGCAGGTGTGCAGAGCACCAATATTGCTGGAGTCGCACGGCTCTCATTTTGCAGTTTGTGGTGGCACGACTAGCGTTGGAAATAATTAGCATTTGAATATTTTCCTCGTTCTCCTCCATCTGCAAAATGGACCTTCTCTGCATTTGTTTACAGTGGGGTCCATAGCAAGCAGCTGCTCTTGTGGATGCCGTCTTTCATGCAGCAAGGGTCAGGCTTCTCTTTCAAAAAACAAACATGATCTGTGCTGGCAGTAAAAGTTGCTTGCATCCTCTTCCTGGCACAGACATGCTTTTGAGTCTCTGTGGCTAAAGCACCATTTCTCTTGTTCTCCTGCGTGCTCTGATGCTGAAATTTGTGAGCGTCACACGTTTGCTGTCTCCTTTTGCCCTGGGTAGAGCTGACTTTGGTTTTATTTTTACTGTGTTGCTTTATGACGACCCCCTTGAGAAAACAGCTCCTTGGGTTGGAAATCCAGCCGTTCTCTCTTGATAGTGCATTAAAATTCCTGCCGGGGTATAGGCAAGAAGTGTGTGCTTATGGCAGTGAATGGGATTTGCTGCTGACCATTTGGACCCTGCAGCACTGGAGGTATTACTGATGGGTTAGTGGCACTTGAGAGAGCCCAAAGCATAAAAAAAGAAGGCAGCGAAGGCCCTTTTTATCATCAACCTTAAAAACTTGCTGAGCGCAGTTCAATAAGGGTGAGCAGTATATTGCTGATGCCTCTGTTTCTCGGTGTGATTTGTGCTTTTAGGAAGACTCGTTTCTTCTGCCCTTGCTCAGGACACAAATATGTGTACGTGATGATAGCACTTAGTTCTTTCTTGTACAGAGGTGACATTTCTTCCTTTTTGAAGGAAGGCTTGAACTGGGAAGGGGATGGGCTTAGAGGCCCTGGAGCCGTCTTCAAGGCACTGAGAGGCACGAGAGTCTGTAGTACCAGCCCTTCTCCTGTTGGCCAGCATGGATTATGATTATGCCAGAGAAGTGGGTTGTCCTGTTTCCATCAATTTTACCAGTTTTGTGCTCTGATGGTTGTGTTAGACTTTGAGTGGATTTTATGATGAATTGCATTGTTCCTGTTGGAAACTGCTTGAGCTGTAAAGTGTTGGGAAAAGCGTTGCGGTTCCGTGATTTTCTTCCGATTTGCATGCAGAGGATCCCAGGGTCAGTCCTGAATTAGGGAAACTTGGGGAGGAGGTGCTGGGAAAGACCTTTCTGTGCACCAGTCCCTGGACAGAACAGCTGCTGCACCGAGCAGCCTTCCGATTTGGGCAGCTGCGCCTTATTTATCATGTATATATTCCAAGTCTGGGTTTGAGAGGAGGCATATCTGCAGTCCAGAAACTGTCCGGTTCCCCCTCAGCTCTGGATCATCAGCATGTCACAAATATCAAGCTGAGATATAGACAGTTGTGCTGTGGAAATGATGAAGGTGGGTGGGAGAAGGCAGGGTAAAGAATGAAGAATACCAGTAATATATTTGAAAGGTGTTTTGTGTTTCAAAGGTCATTTATTGGGTTCTGCCTCAGCGAATAAATTGGGGCGGGGGGCGAGACAAAAGCCTCGGGGGGTGTCGGTTCAGCTGCCGGCGGGACAAGGAGGCTCCCAAGCCCGCTCTGCGCGCATTGATGCGTCAGCAGCAGCCGCGGCCAGGCTGCTCCCTCCTCTCCTCTCCTCTCCTCTCTCCCTCGGCCTGCGGCGCTGGTTGTGGTTGCAAGCGGGCCCCTCGCCTGCCGGTGCGGGGTTGGCGATTGGGGTTCTGGGGCCCCCTCCTCCTCCCCCCGAGCGCCAGCGCTGCACGTGGGGGGCGGTGGAGGCGGGGCCGACTGGGCTCTCGGAGCGTCGCGCGTTGCAGACCCCCCCCCCCTCGGCTACGGCAGCCGGGGTGGGGGGGCCGCCCGCGCGGGGCTGCGCTCTATTTACGGAAGCGGCGGGGCGGGGCGTGGGCGCGACGCGTGGCCGAGGGCGGGGTCACGGCACATGCTCAGTGCTGTCAGTCCGAGGGCGAAGTTTCTGCGTTCTGCGTGCAGGCTTAGGTCACGGCACAAGCTCAGTGGCTGGCGGGCGGGCGGGCTGGCTCGGGGCTCCTCTGCCTGCGCGGGCCTCCATCTTGAAGGCAGGCGGGCGGGCGGGGAGGGGGCAGAAGAGCCAGACACCCCCTCCCTCCCGGCGTTTGCCTGCGACAAGGTCAGGGGGGGGAAGAGCGGCGCCCGCCCGAGCCTGTCATTGTCATGGACGACCCGCTCGGCCCCAGCAGGTAGGCTGACAGCCCTGCGGCCTCGCCGCGGCGGCGGCGGCGATGCGCTGCTGCTGCTGCTGCCCCGCCGCTGCTCTGCAGAAACGGCCCGGCGGAGGCCCGTGCTCGGGTGGATGTTTGCATGCTGCGCGCTGCTCCGGCCGGGTGCATGAAAGACCTGAAAGAGCCAGGAGGGAGAGGGATGGCAGCCTCGCGCTCGCGCGGCCAACATTCGTGCGCCAGAAGAGGCAGGAGCCCCCCGGATGGGGCCACCCCCGCGCCTGCCCTCCCCTCCCCGCTGCAGACGCCGACGCCAATCGCAGGCTCCGTGGGCACCGCCTGGCTGGTCGCCTGTCCGTCACGGAGCTACATGGCCGGGCTGCATTTTTCCCCCCGTTGGCCTTGCGATGCCTGCAGGGAGATGTTTGGGCCCATCGGAGGCAGAGCCTGCATCAGGAAGAGTCATAGATCCCTAGTCATTGGTTGCTTCCGAGGAGGGAAGGGGCTTGCTCTAAGAGCCAGCCTGCTCCTGCTGGTGGAGGGTCATCGAAAGATCCCCTGTAAGTTTCTCTGAGTCAGCATGGCAGCCCTGGAGCAACGTGAGATTTGGCAGTTTTGGATTTCAAAGCAGTGGGCAGGTCGTCAGGCCGATTCAGATGGTTTTCACTTTGGCCGAGGCATGGCGTGCACTGCTTTGGTTTTCAAATTGTCCATCTTCCCACATTGACTTTTCTTCCAAGGACCTCTGCATGGCTCAGAGGAGCGCTCTAGCAGGTGCATCAAGTTCAGGCAGGGCTCAGTCTATTTTGGGCCTCTCAGCTGCCCATCCCCCCCTTAAAACGAGAATGTGCCCCCGAAACACCAGAGGCTTCCCTGCAGATACATGTATTGTAAGAGAAGATGAGCAGCAATCAGCCACCAGGCCTGGATGGGTACTTGTTCATGACTGCTGCTCTTCTAATTTAGGGACCCCTAAATTGAATCATGGGAATGCTCAGGCTGCAGTTTGGAAATGGCCTGTGTGTATCGTATTCAGCTGAAAAATGTATTTTGCTGCAGTAATATGCTGGCAAAAAGGAGGCTAAACCAAACTTGGCACCAGACTTAGGTTAGGCAGTTTTAAGTATTTGACATGGCCTCTTCTTGTCCTTTAGACCTCCCCCCCGCCGCCCCCACACAGTTACCTGTCTCTGTATGGGAACAAGGCTAATCTCTATGTTTGTGCAAATGTGCAGTGTGGCAGGATCTGACCCTCTGAAGGCAAATTTCTGGCCCTCAGAGCTTTCAGCGAGATTTTAAAAAATATATGAGTAGCCCCTGAAGAAAAACCAATCAAATATATTGGGCAGAGCTTTCCTGGGAGTTGGGGCTTTGGCATAGTGGTGTATTGCTGTCACAGTGCTGTGGTTAAGAGCACCTGACTCTAATCTGGAGAACTGGGTTTGATTCCCCTCTCCTTCACATGACTGATGGTCTCTAATTTGGTGACCAGGTTTATTTTGTCACTCACATGCATGAAGCCTGCTGGGTGACCTTGGTCTAGTCACAGTTCTCTTCAAACTTTCTCAACCCTACCTGCTTTCTCAACCCTACCGTCTATTGTGAAAAGAGAAAGGGAAGGAGTTTTGTAAGCCACTTTGAGACTCCTTTTAGTTTAGAAAAGCAAGGTATAAATCCATTGCTGGAAAAGGCTGTTCCCTGCCCTTCCTAAGTCTGTGTTCTAGACTTGTATTTGTGCCTGCTCTGTACCTCAGTAATCCTTGCCCACATATGCTCTGTATTGCTTCAGAACTCTTTCCAAAAACATAATAAATAGTGGTGTTTGCTCCAACACATTCCCCACTTTATTTCTTTAACTGTGGAAATCCTGTTTCCTGATGGTTATTGCTGGGTGGGTAGTGTGTAAAGGTGAGGCTTTTTTTGTGCTTGGACAATACAACTTACTCCAAGTGCTCCTGTTTTCGAATTTCCACATGTCTAAGAAGGTGTTTCAGTGTAGGCCCGTGCCTGTGAAGCCCTTACTTTAGTTCTGATCCCATCTGCTGTTCTATCAGGTCAGCTGTATGCTTGGGATGTGACCCCTTTTCACTCAGGTGAAGGCTAGCGGGTTTTGACAGCACCATTTTGGGGTTTTGGAGTGATTTGGCTCCAGGTGGCAGTGTGAAGGCAAATGCTGCAGCAGAGTAGACAAAAGTGAAGTTAGACGGGTCTGGGTCCCAGATGGGAGTCCATAATCAGAGCCCTGCCAGATCAGGTGAAAGAGCCATCTAAACCAGGTCTTGTATTGCCAGCAAAGGACAACAGGTTGCTTCCAAAAGAACCAACAAGCAGAACAGAAAGACAAAAGCCTTCCTCTGATAGTTCCCTCCCTCCCCAGACAACTGGTATTCAACAGCACAGTGCCTCTGAACATGGAGGTTTTATTCAGCCAACATGGCTAAATAACCTTTCTGGCTGATGGGAGGAAGATGGGTTGTAAACATTTTAAATATAACCAAAAAAGCTGTTGTAGGGCAGTGGTACCTGATTTCATTGTGTATCTTTTGAAGCTGTTGAGTGTCTCCACATCTTGTGGCAGCCAGTTCCATAACCTGTATGTAGTGTGAATAAGTATTGTAATTTGTCTGTTCTGAATCTAGCAGTGGGAACTCTCTGCATTCTGACTTCATTTTGGGATACAGTTAAGTTCTCAACATATACAGCTGACCAGTTTCAGTCGGCAACTAGGAGTGGTACAAGAACCATTTAGATTGGCAGAGCCTCTTGATCCGTCTAGCAGAGGCTGGTGGGTTGTCTCTTTTTCCCCCCGAAGTGTCTTCAACCAAATACACTGGAATAGGTTGAACCAGGCATGGGTCATTTGTTGCATGGCAGGCATCTTTCCTTCTCTCAAAGGCATTGATTTGTCCAGGTGCTGGCAAACTCATAACTCCTTCCCTTCTTTGTGTTTGTTGCAAGTGGTCCCAAAAATCTAGTTCAAACGATCATGGGGATAGTTTTTTACTCCTAGATGTGTGCATGCTGAGTAATTTTGGAAAGTGACATCAGAGATGCTGTTTCACAATTAGTACTTTTTATTTATTTTTTTAAAAAAGTCTGTACAATATCTGTATGAGCCACCAAATGCAGCATACGTTGTTTCTAATTCCTCTGGTGTAGAGGTGATACATATTACCTTGTCATGTCAGTTCTGTGATTGTATGTTAGATAGGTTAATGGCTGCTCCATTGAAGGGATTCTGGATATTTCTGATCAGGCATTTGAGACTATTAAAAAAGTCTGATTCCCCCAGAACATATGGCTCTGGAGCTCTGCTTCCAGAATGAATCTTGGCCGCCATTCAACATTAAGAAAGTAAATTCAGGGCAAACGTGGACTCAGATCCAGTTTAGTATCATACCAGGTCAGGTGCTACTTTCTATCCAAGGGTGGGGAAAGCATTGATGGACTCAATCCCAAATCATGAGGACTAGAAACTTCCTTTTAGAAATGCAATCTGTGAGAAACCAGCTGATGGCGTCTGTTGTTTGGGGTGCTTTCAATTCTTACTTTGGAGATCAGAATATGGAGAGTATGAAAATGTTTCCTGTTCGGGTACTGAACGTTCACAGTAATGTGAGGTCTGCCTTCCGGGGTCAGATCAAAGCCTATCTATTGCAGTACTTTTTCCCCACTGGAATCTCACAAAGTTCAAAGGTCCTTACTTGCTGATTGACCCCAGGATGGCATTCTGAGATACATTGCCTTTGAACATGGAGGTTTCATTTAGTTGTTATGGTTAACTGGTCAGCCTAACCTTCTTGAATCTGTGTAAATCTTTTTAAAAGGGTGTTTCACTTGCAGGCCATTAACTCATGTAGTCGCCCAGAAAATACAGTGGGGTTTGTGGGATATGTTAACCTTGGGCATAAAGCCAAATATAGTATGTGATTGCCGCAGAATGAGAGTTTAAATTGGTTGGGGTTTTTTTTCCTTCTCCTTGTGCTTGTTAAATGAGAGCTGCTCATGAAATAATGTTGGAGACCCTCCCTGGAATCTTGACTCAGGATTATAGACAATGTTCCCCCAAATGTCACGTCTTTGAAAGGAGCTAAATATAGGTGTTTTTCCTGCCTCAAGCTCTCTCTCTCTCTCTCTCTCTCTCTCTCTCTCTCTCTCTCTCTCGTTTGTTTGTTTGTTTGTTTGTTTGTTTGTTTGTTTGAAGGGAACTGTGACTACAGAATTGTCCAGATTCAGGGGAAAGTATGGGGAAGGGAGGGAGACAGCCTAAAAATCAGATCTTGATTAGTTAAATATTATGATACTTAACAACTTGGGGTGAAATGTCATGGAATGAGTGGAGGGTTTTTCATCATTGGATCTAGGGCAGGGGTCTGCAACCTGCGGCTCTCCAGATGTTCATGGACTACAAATCCCATCAGCCCCTGCCACCATGGCCAATTGGCCATGCTGGCAGGGGCTATAAGTTATAGTCAGGCGCCTAATCAGCTCAGGTATCTATGAACCTATTGTCTTTTATTTGAGTAGGTTGTCATCCCACAGCCTGAGTGTCTCCCCCACATCTGTAAAATGGGAAAACTGCATAAAACTAGCCACGCAGTTTGTCCCTGGAAGGTAATTTGATCACTTGGTGAAAGAGAGAGGGAGCTGATTGGTTAGAAGAGCTTGTTCACGCTTCGTGGCTCCCCAGTGACCTCCGAATTTAGCAAATCTCCATTGAAATTGCACTCCCCCCAGCTCCTGTTGGGGTACTCTGCCTACCATCAGTGTGTGGCAAGTTCTACAGGGGTCCATAAAAATAGCCTATGCTGAATTGGGCCAGTGGTCCCTCCAGTTCTGTGCTCTGTCTCCAAAGGGCAACCCATGAGCAGGTCAGAATCAATCAAGAGAGGGCCCTCCCCCCAGCATCTTGTAATCAGTGGGACTCTTGCTCCAAATATGGAGATCAAAGGACTGGTGGAGTTCTGTTGGTCCATTTAGTTTGCTGGTTCTCCTGGAGGCGATTTCGGGCATCTTGGATGTGGGTGATTTCCAACCTATACTCAGGGAGGCAGGGCTAAACGATGTCACTTCCTGTGGATTGGTTGGGCTCCATCTTAGATCTCCAGTATTCGAATGACACAGCAGTAGTGAAAGCTTTAACTCTCTCAAGAAATAGAACAGGAAGTAACAAGAACAGCGTAATAAACACATAACAGAACATTGAAACGTCAAGAAACCTCGATAAAAACTACTAACGGTTGTCGACAAGTCTGCCGTAACTCTGAAGAGTACTGAAAGTATTAGTATATCTATACCTAGATCTGTATGAACTAAACTGGAGACTGATATAATCTCAGGGAGGGCCAAGATGCCCTCATCGCCCCACAGGAGAAGGCCCCTTCAGGGTAATGTCCGGGCGTTTTAAACATACGCCCCTGGTATTCTTTGGCTGTCTCCCATCCAGATACTCGCATCTGACTGACCCGAGGTTACCCAGCAAGTTTCCAGGGCAGAGTGGGGATTCAAATGTGGATTTCCCAGATCATACTTGAAGGTTTTTGATTGCGTAGTATTTTTGCCAAGGATAAGTGCAGTTTGCAACCTGAGAAGCCCAATGGATGGCAAAGGGGGATCCCCTTTAGAAGACTTGATAGGCCACCTTTGTGGTTAAAGAACATATCTAGCAATCTCCAGTAACTCCAGAGTTAGTAATACACAGGAAAATCAATAAAAGGTGTAGGAACCAAAATACCAAGGTAAAAGAAATAATAAAAACTTGATTGACAAATGTAGCAGAGGTCTTTAAAACACTGTGCTATGGACACCAGCTAAGCAGAGTGGGACCATTGGTCCACCTATCTCAATATTGTCTACTCTGAGTTTCTGCTGTTCCTATAGGATTTTGGGCAAAGAGAAATTGTTTCCAAGAGTTGCCACTGCCTCTTAATCAGCAGTTTGATCCCAGGACGTGCTGCCAGCGGAGTATGCCCTCTTCAAGCTGTGAGCCCGCTGAAATGCACAATGTTTGGACACGTACCTTATGCCAAATTAATTTAAAATTAATTTATTTAATTTGATTAATTCATACCCTGCCTTTCTACCCAGTAGAATAGCTTACATAACTCTTATCTCCTCCATTTTAGCCTCACGACAACCCTGTGAGGTGGGTTAAGCTGAGAGAGTATGGCTGTCCCAAGGTTACCCAGCAAACTTCCATGGTATGCGCAAGGATTCGAACCTGGGTCTCCTAGATCCTAGTCTGATAGTCTTAAACACTACACTGGCTGTGAGCTGAATCAGACCACTGGTCCACCAGTTGGTATTGTCTACTGAGGCTGGCAGTGGCTCCTCAGAATCTTAGTCTGAGGTTTCTCGCATCACCTCCTTCCAGATCAGGGGTAGGGAACCTGCGGCTCTCCAGATGTTCAGGAACTACAATTCCCATCAGCCCCTACCAGCATGGCCAATTGGCCATGCTGACAGAGGCTGATGGGAATTGTAGTTCCTGAACATCTGGAGAGCCGCAGGTTCCCTACCCCTGTTCCAGATCCTTCAACTGGGGATTGAACCTGGCCCTTCTGCGTGCTGAGCTGGTGCTCTGTCGCTGACCTGCAGCCCCTCTGTACGACGATCCTTTATTATTTGCCGCAGTTGCGCAGACAGCTTTGCAGTTCTTGTTTTATCCAAACTAACATCCTCGTGGGGTAGACCGGACTTGAGAGGTCTGTCCCAGGCTATCAGGGAGCCTTGTGGCTGAGTATTTGAGCCTGTGGGGTCTCCAAAAACCCAGTTTGCATGAACCGGGTGTGTGGGTGTGTGTGTGTGTGTCACGCAGAAGCGTCTCCTGATGGCTGCTGCTTTGGAAGACCCCCAGAAGCCTATACTAAGAACGGCTGTCTTAAAAACTGTGGACATCCGCTACTGGTTTGGACCGTTGTTGGGTGGCCGAGGGACCCAGTCCCTGGTAGGTTTACAGCATTTGCTGCTGTTGATTGATGTCAAACCAGTCGGGTGCCTGCCCTTCCGGTGTGGGGTTGGAATGTAAGTTCATCCCAAGCCCATTTGTACCTCTTCCCCTCCTGTCCACGTGGACCATCTGTTTCCTGCATAGGAAACCTCCATGTTTAAAGGCTGCGTACCTCAAGAATATCATGCAGGGGACAAAGAGGAGAAGTCTGTTGGGCTTTGTGAGATTCCAGTGGGGGAAAGTAACTGGAATAGGTGTCCCTTGGCTAGGAAGAAGGTGTGTGTGGCGGGGGGGGGGGGCATGATTCTGATTTGCAGTGAGGGTCTTCTGGTTCCTCCGCTCGAGCACCAGAGATTAGAGAGCTCCGATCCCTCGGCCGTGGGGGGGTTCCTTCCTTTTTGATATTCCGTCTCCAGCTTCCAGTTCCTTTCTGTCCAGTCTCTGTTTATTCGCTAGACTACAGTGTTGCCATGGCAACAGGTTACTTTTCAAAGGGGGAACATCTTGTCATTATATTTAATCCACTGCAGCTGAAGAGGACTGAAATATTAAGTTGTTACTATGGATACCACTTTGTTACATTGGTTTCCTTTGGTGTCAGATTTCATATACAGTGTTAGCTTCTTGTTCTGCTCAAACCCTCCCCCCCATCCACCTCATCAGACCTCCTCTAACCCCCCCACCCCTTTTCCCATGGAATAAACAGCCCATGCTTTCCCTCCCATTAGGACTGTAATTGCTCTCTGCTGTTATAATTTGGCTCCCCCTCCCAACCCCCAACCCCCCTCCCAGCAGCGTGGCTGGAGCTGCAGTAGGAAGAATTTCCCTTCCATTTGCAAGCTTTTGCTACAGCGGGGGAAATAGTGGGAAATGGTTCAGAGGTGCCTCCTTTGGGAAGGATGGTGGTGTTGTGGCCTTCTCCTGTAATTACAACTAAATATTCAGGCTACAAAGATCCCTTCCCCCTGGAGGAAATAGCTTCAAAGAGCAAACTCTATGGTCCACCATCGATTCTAGGTTAAATCCCTCCACAGATCCCCTCCTCTGTATGCGCTGCCCCAGATCTCTAGCAGTTTCTAAGGCTGGAGCTGTCAACCCTGTTTTCCACCTTGCAAGACGAGGGTCCTCTGCAGCCCCTTTATTTCCCCCCCCCCCCCCCACCTCAGCATGTGGAAGTGATTTACCTTTCTTAAACTCTTAAAAACAGGGAAGACAAGGAATGTCAAGAAATTCAGGGTTTTTTCTTCTTCTTATTTTCCCTAGAGGGCCATTTAGGTTGGGTCTTGTTAATGTGAGGTCAGCTCAGAGGGGGACTTCTGTCTGGGGCTACGGTGGCTCTCCATAATCCTGGGGGGAAAGGGGTGGAGGTAAGGTAAAGTTAAAGTTTCCCCTTCAGTCGTGTCCGACCCTGGGGTACCACTGCAAGCACTGATTTCATAGGCAAGCCGTTTTTGTGGGGTAGTTTGTCATTGCTTTCCCCAGCTATTCTTTATCCCCTAGCTATGTGCTAGGTACTCATTTACCGACCAAGGATTGGATGGATGGCTGAGTTGACCATGAGCCAGCTCATGGATATCTGACCCACAGGGGGCTCGAACTCCTGACCGTGTGAGTGGCAGTGCAAGCATTTAACCAGAGGGAAATATGAAAAGTTGGGGGCAATTCCCAGGGCCTGCAATATGCACTGAAAAAATCCCCAGCATAAGACATTTTTTGAAAAAAGCAAACAAAGAGAGTAAGATATAGATGATGGCAAATTGGCCATCAGTAGCTAATCACATGTATTGTGTGATTGTGTGTTTTATTTGAGAGAGAGAAAGATGCTATCCTAAACCCCTTCAGGTGTCAAGCAGCAGGTACAGAATGCATCAACAAAATATAATTAATTGAAAATGGGTAGATTTTTTTAAAAAGCAACGAAACAGACTAAGTAACTACATTACTCTTGTGCAGCTCTCTGCTGCAGCATACAGCAACGATGGCTTTAAAAAGTGGATCAGCCAAATGTATAAAGATTGGCTATGTGCAGCCTCCCTGTTCCAGAACTGTCTACCCCAGCATACCACTGTGGTAGACTGTTCACTGCCCCGCCTATGATTCTCTGTGCTCTGAAAGTGGTATCCCTCCAGATGTTATGGACTACCGTTCCCATCATCCCCTACCAGTAGCTGTAGTCCATAACATCTGGAGGGCCGTAAGTTTGACACCTGTGCTCTAGGCTCTTGGTATTCCTCCATGGTGAAATACCTGCATACTTTGCATTGGGCAGTACCATGTAAAACCAGGTGAGTTGAAACAGGCAATACCTGGAAGGAAAATGATGCTCTGTCTGGACTGGCGCTTGGCCCAAGTTCCAGGTGAAGCCCCAGCTCCGACTTGGAAGTGTTTGTAACCAGGCCAGACATTAGCAAGCTGCCCGGTGGGCGTGGCCCCCTGCTGGGCCCTGGCAGAACAGCATGGCTCTTCCTGCTTCTGCAGTCATGAGTGGCTCACCAGTGGTGCTTTTATGGCAGGGTTAACCTGGGTGGGGCTGTCTTCAGTCTGCTTATTCTCAGCAGCAGCCTCCAGATCCACCGCTGTGTTTCATATTGGCCAGGGGTCCCCAAACTTTTTAAACAGGGGGCCAGTTCACTGTCCCTCAGACTGTTGGAGGGCCGGACTAAAAAAAACTATGAACAAATTCCTATGCACAAATGATTGTAAAATGTTTGATTTCACCTTTCAGCCTTTCTGTCATGGTCTATTTTTAGAACAGGGACCAAAGTATGTCAAGTACAGGGTGGGCTCCAAATATTGTTGGGGAGGCTGTGGAATACCTTCCCCTGTAAAAAAAAAAAAAAAAAGCAGAACTTTCCCAATGAAACATTCCATCTAACCCAGGATCAGGTATCTTCCTGGAGTTCCATGCTTTCCTCCTAGCAGCCAGCGAAGCGATTAGCACAGCCTGGCTGATGCCAATGGGAGTGAGGCGGAACAGAAAGCCTGAGAGCAACACATGGAGTAGCCGAGAGGGAAGGGTGGAGCAGGCGTTGCCACATGTAACGTTTCCAACTCTGGGTCAGAAAATTCATGGAGATTTGGGGGTGCCATCATGTAACTGCAATCAACAGCCGTTGGGGCCGGTTCCTCCTCTCCCTCGAGCCCCCACTGCACATGAATGGAGCCATCACCGCCATGCCTGGTGGGCCGGATAAATGCCTTCAGGGGGCCACATTTGGCCCCCGGGCTGTAGTTTGGGGACCCCCTGATATTGGCGAAGAGCGGCTGCCTCTGCAGGATCCCTGAGCAGCCCAGGAATTGCTAATCTGCATTGAGTGATCCTTAGATTGCTTAGGCACGGTGGGCAACTGCCTGGCTGGATCACAGCAGCTTCCACTGCAGCAGTCCCAGTAACCAGTTGGCAGGAGGTGATCCATCAGGAATTGGCCGGTACCTCATTAGTCTACCCTCTGCCCAGCCTTAATTCATAGTCCTTTCTAAAAATCTGGACTGTGGAGCACGGGGTTCCAGGAATGACTGACAGATGAGAGGCAGACTGAAGTCTCTTAGCACCTACAAAGGCGAGCAGATGACTTGAGGCACATGCTTTTGGGAGCCAGGCCCCCCTTTATCAAACGTCTTGTCATTCCCCTCCCCAAGAGGGAAGGGAGGAAAGGAGGTTCCTGGCAGTGGGCACCCCAAAGCCCAGCATAGTGAGGCATAGCTGAGTTAAATCTCCTAACAAGCCTTTTGAAAAGGACTCCTTCCCTTGGGGGTTTGGGCTGACGTGGCTCCTCCTCGGGAGTTGGTCATTGTCAAATTAGGAGAGTTTTTTTGGGGGGGGGGGTCTTGAGTGTGCTGGGCAAGGGAAGGGGACACAGAAGCTTTTTTTTTTGAGATTTTCCATCAGTGGCTCCTACAGGGTGGAATTGATAGGAAGGTGGAACCAGTTCTCTGCTGTTGCACTTGGTTGGCCTTGCTTAGCTCATCATAGTGTTGCCAAGTTTTATCAATATTCTCCCCTCCCCTTGAGTTTTAAAATTCAAAGCTGCTTTCAGAGGCTGAAAATTGTGCTGCGTTTTCAACCTTAGGACACCTCAAGCACAGGAGCGCTCTCTCACGGAGCAGGCGGACCCTGTGTCAGCATGCCAGGCCGCATCATGGCGGGGACGTGCTCTTATTCTAGTCGCCTGAATTAATGCACCTTTTTAAAAGTCTTGCTGCAGGGAGAGGAGCTCACTACCACTTGGTGAACTTGCCCAGTCAGGGTGAAAATGTGGCCGCAACAATGTGAGCCTCTGTTTTCCCCGAAGAGCGTTCCCAAGACGACCACGCTGAGTTCCTTTTGGTAGATTTCTTTCTGGGCAGGCAGCCATTGTACCGAAAGGTGTTGCGATAAAGGGACGGATTTCGCAGCTTGTTTTTCTTACTGTAAACGCAACGGTGGGGATAAAAGAACCAGGGATGAAGAAAGGATGACACAGAGCGGCCTGCTTTTCCCAGCTCTGCGAACACGGGTTTTTATTCATTCTTCCCCCTCCTCCCCTTTACATAATAAAAGTGTGTTTCCTCTTCCGTGCCTTGCTGTGAACTCCACGGAGAGAGCGCACAGCGCTGTGGCGTGTTCCCGGTTGCAGATGTTGCTCTTTTGGAATCAATTCTGTGCTGACAGCAGGACTCAAGCAGGCCTGTTGGAAAAAGAGTAAAACTGCCCCTGTTAAACCTTGAGTGAAAAAATTACTTCGAATCTCATCTTGATTTGAGATATTACATAATCAGGGTGCCGCAGCTTGAATAACACATAAGTCAGGTTTAGAAGGCATTCATTCCCCCCCCCCCTTTCTCCCCGGGAACACACATGAAGCTGCCTCATGCTGAACTGGACCCCTGGTCCATCAAGGTCACTCTTGTCTACTCAGGCAGACAGCTGCTCTCCGGGGTCTCAGGGGTCTTTCGCATTATCTACTACCTGATCCCTTTAACAGGAGATGCCGAGGATTGAACCTGGGACCTTCTGTGTGCCAAGCAGATTCTCTGCTGCTGAGCCACAGCCTCTTTCCTGCCCCGTGTTTCTGGTCTGCTTGCAGAGCATAGTGACTAGTATTCGTGCGGTTCTTTTTAAGGTTCAGAGTGCTTTGCGTGTGTTACTTTGCCTTAGTCCTTACTGTGTGGTATGTCAGAAGCATCATCTCCGTATGGCAGAAAGGAGACAAGAGAGAGCGCAGCTTGCCTGGAACAACTGGCAAAGCCCTGTTAGAGGTGACATTTGCATGCCCGCCCCCCCCCCCCCCGATTTGTTGGTTAATTCCTCCTTCGGCCCTCTGCTTTCTCTGGCACCCCACCCTGATCCCAGTTCCAGAGGGCAGTCAATAGAGAGAAAGGCCAGCCTCCTTATGCTCAACCCAGGGAGTGAAGCAGCAGCACCTGCCCTTGGTTTGTGTCCTCTTCCTTCTGGCACGTGTGAAGACTTGCTCTTGCAGACACAACAGACATGCCAGTGGCAGGGCTGGCTGGCTGGCTGGCTGACTCAGTCAGGGACTCCTTCTGCATTATTCAGAAGCTGCCTGTTTTGGAGGTCAACGCTAGACCGGCCTGGCTCCTTGGCACAAGCAGCTACGGCTGTTGAAGCTGTCAGGAGGGATGCTCTTCCTGTGGCTTGTGCAGAGCAAACGAGAAGAGAGGAGAGGGTGTGTCAGGCAGGAGCTAGACCGGCCCAGGTTCAGATTCTGCCGAGTCATGCAGCTCTCCGGCTGCCCTTTGCTGTCTCCTGCTCCCTCCAGCACAGTCTACTACTTCATAGGGCAGTGGTGACGAACCTATGGCACTCCAGATGTTCATGGACTACAATTTCCATCAGCCCTTGCCAGCATGGCCAATTGGCCGATGGGAATTGTAGTTCATGAACATCTGGAGTTCCATAGGTTTGCCACCACGGTCATAGGGTTATTATGAGGACAAAGTAGACATGGGATACATGCTGTCTTGAGAGCCTGGAGAAAGGGCAGGATAGAAATCAAGCCAGTAACATAAATGTAAGCATTTCATGGGAAGATGTTTTTTTAAAAGCCAAATCTTTGTGGCCCGTTGATTTGAGAACATCTCAGGAAAACTGTCTCCTTTTGTGCCCAGCTGGGAAAGAAAACCAGATCTTCCTAGGCTCCACTGTCAAAGACGAGGCGCCCAACTGACCTGGTGGCTGAAGTGTTTGAGTGTGCCCAGGAATGCCAGTGATGCAAAGCCCCAGGCAGGAGAAAGGGACAGGCATGGGGCAGGCTGACTAGCAGCTGCGGCTGGAAGCAACCCAGGCCATTCAGTAGGTGGCACCCTTTGCACACAGCTCAATGCCTATTGCTGGAGAATCAAAGGCGGGTGGGTGGGTGGGTGGTGGTGTTTCCTGCTCTGTTCCTAAGCCACAATTTGCTTGTGTTTTAAACTGAGCATCCTGCTTGCAAAATAAATAAATCAAAATCCAATTGGTGTTTGAGGGTTCTTTCAAGCAGCATGTGTAGATGTCTGGGAAAGCCCTGAGCCAGCTGCTGCAGGCAGTTTACTAGAATTCTACCATCTTGATGTTGCTTCTTTGAAAAAGTGTTTCACGTTTGGGCAAACAGCAAGTAACAGCCGTGCTGCCTTGCCGGGTAACATCTTCACAATTTGAACAAGGACCTTCGCATGCAGCTGGTGATAACAAATTGTTGAGAGATTTATGACCCCACTTTGCTCAGCCTTCAAAGCATCTTGGAGATTAAACATTTTACAGAGCGTCAACAATATATATTCTGCTCTCTGATGTTTCTGTGTCTTTTGATTGCAGGAGGTTGAACAGCACACAGGGCGAAATCCGGGTCGGCCCCAGTCATCAGGTAAGACTGATAACCATCACCTGTTTCCTGTTCCATTGTAGCAAAAGGTTCCACGATCCCTTTGACCTGGGAAACACAAGATGTCATTCGAAAGCTTTCTGTGTTTTGCAGGAGACAGGGCACCTTAATTTCATAACAGATGCTATTGGGCTTTCTACTGTGTCTTAGCAGCCTGAACTCTGACATTAGATCGGCTAAGCTAGAGGAGACTGTGAGTTTGCTGAAAACAAAGGACACCCCCCCCCCCAGATGTCAGAACAGGAAGAGAAAACAAAAGGGAGAGGGAAAGGTTATGATTGGTCAGCACAGGTGGGTGAAGATGCACATGGGTGGACCCTTGGCTCACTGAGGACATATCTAGAAGGCTGCCTGATGATTTCAGGCCACCCTCTCTCTGGTCTTGTGTATGTCACACTGCTTCCTCTCCCAGGTCTCAGGCCGGTCTTGTGAGATGCCACCATGGCAGGGATCTGTTTTGACCACACAGCCCAGAAAAGCCACAACAGCTGGTGGATTCTGGCCATGAAAGCCTTCAACCTCTTTTATTACCTTCAATACGGTCCAAAAATGCTCAGGCAGTTCAGTCATGGCTTGTTTCTTCACACACCGTCCTTTTCGTTTGCCTTTTCGAACATTTCCAGGCGAAGCTTCCGGAACTGCAGCCGTTTCCTTCAGGAGATAGTGATGCTGTGACACAGCATGAGGAGCTGGTCTGGATGCCCGGGGTCAACGATTGCGATCTGCTCATGTACCTGAGGGCCGCACGGTAATGTGAAGCCAAAGCATTTATCTGGTGCTCGTTGCGGTAACTTGATTGGATGGTCCCCAATGCTGTGGACAGAAAGAATGGCATGCCTCCTATGCAGGATAAAATGTTGCATGGATTTACTAACATCTAGCCCGATCTTGTCAGATCTCATAAACTAATTAGAATCAATCCTGGATGGGAGGAACCCCCCCCCCCCCCCCCCGGAAGCCCAGGTCTGCTCTACAGAGGCAGGCAATAACAAACCATGTCTCTTGCCTGACCACCCCTTGGATGGGGCCTCCATGAGTTAAGTAAGAGGTGTCCAACTCTGGAGCTTCAGATGTTCATGGACTACAATTACAGTCAGGAGAATTCCCATCTGAAGTGCCAGAGTTGGACACCCCTGAGTTAAGTGTACCTTGATTGTGCTTCACATCACCACATCTGTTCTGACAAAAAATCAAGCACCATTGCTTTATTTTATTTTTTGTTTAGCTTGTCTGGCCTAGGCTTGGGGCTGTGTATTTGTGTGTGCGGGTGGGTGTGTGGGGGATTACAAACAGTATGGCAGAAATCAACAGCCTGGACTTTTCTTTTCCTTCTTGAAGGAGCATGGCAGCCTTTGCAGGGATGTGTGATGGAGGCTCCACGGAAGACGGCTGTGTCGCAGCCTCCCGCGATGACACGACACTGAATGCACTTAATACAGTACGTTCTGGTTGTGGGGGACAACTGTGTGGCTTTTTGAGGTTGCCCTGACTTCCTGGGCCTGTGGGGGGGAGGGGGGGCAGTCTTTGAGCATGCCAGCAAAAAACAGACAGGAAACAAACAGGAATGTCTTCCAGGTTGTTTTTCTCCCCTGTTTTGAACCTGTAAGATTGCCTTATACAGAATCAGGGCCATCTGGTCCATCCACCCGCCCAAGCCTCAGGCAGAGATCCTTCTAGCTGAGATCCTTGCAGCTATAGTGCTGGGGGCTGAATCCAGAACTTGGGAGGCAAAGCACTGCATGCAGACAGACTAGCCAGTATGGTATAGAGGATAGAGTGGCAGAATAGGACCCTGGGCGACCTGGGTTCCAGTGCCCACCTACCACGGAAGGTCTCTTGGTGACCTTGAGCCTGTCACAAACTCTCAGCCTAGTCTCCTCACCGGGTGGTGCTCATCTGTGGCTTCTCATTTGTTTGGATTCTTCTGCTGCCCGAGAGCTTTGAGAACTTTACTTGGCCTCATCTAGGGCAACTAGAGGGATGAAGGTAATTCAGTCATCCCCTGCACTTGGAGAGAAGCAGTAGAATGGACTATACCACCTCAGAGTGCGGGTAGGGAGGTCAGTTTTCAGTGCTTCCTTCAAAAGCAGTCTTACCATAGGAAGGCTAGCGCAGGGATTGTGGCTGGCCTAGAGCCTTTTCTCTCTGTTTGCAATGCTAGTTTGTTTAACTGCAGCAAGGCTTTTTAAAAACATGGGCAGTGTTTAAAAAAATGGCACCTCTCCCCTTGGCTCATGCAGGGCATTCTACCATCTGAGGACTCTGCCACCTCATTCTGCATTATTCTGGTCTGTGGACCAGACCTGGCATCCCTTCAACTGGAGATGCTGAGGACTAGCCCTGGAATCTTCTGCATCCAAAAACATGCTCTGCCCCTGAGTCACTCCCTGCTTGGGAGGGTTTATCCTTTATTACTTGGAGAAATGGAACTGGGTCTCCATACTGTGCTAAGAAGAGTATGTGTGTGTTTAGAAGTGATAATATGGAGCCCAAAAGATTAATGGCAAAAAATTGATAGGCTATATGATTTCTTATTATGGAAATGCAATAAACTTCAGAGCAGCACTTCACATAAATCAATCCTGACAAGCTTCTTTGCTAGTGTTTTATTTATGTAATAATAGGGTGCCGTAACCTTCACTATGATTTATTGTTAATTACACCTCATAGAAATGAAGAGCGGGGAAGTTTTTTGCTGTGCAGCATTGCATTATCTAGTCCAACAACGCCTTCCAGGGATTATTTGCTTAATAGCACGGGTAAATTTCAGCGTTTCGTGTGTGGCGGGGTGGGGATGGGTGGTTTATTTTTTTCATATATTGCAGGCTTTCCGGTTGCATTGTAATTCTTTCCTTTGGCAAATCAAGTGGGACAGAAAATGTTATTTGCAAATTATTTGTCTCTTTTTAATTCATGTGGTTCAGGGTTTGTTTAAGTGGGTGACAGGCGGGTGTGTTTATTACATTTTTTATTCTGGCCTTCCACCAGACACATGTAGGCAATGTACTTATTCCACCTTCCTTCTATTTTATCCTCCCTGTGTGGTGGGTTCCATTGAGAGCATGAGCGTGATTGGCTCAAGAGCATCCTAGGTGAGTTTGGTGACTGAGACAGAATTTTGACTTCCAAATATGAAACAGCTCCCAGCTCAGTTGGGCAGCTTGGACTAAAAGCCATGTCTCAAGAACAGTATAGCTCCCCTTGGAGGCAGACAATAAGACAGAGCTATTCCGCAGGGCCTGCAGTTGAAGACCACTACAAGGAACCTGTTATCCATCTTGCCTGGCTTCCCTTTCCCCCTTTCCCTTTTCCATCCCTCTTCCTATTCCCCCTTTTCTTCCCTTCCCTCTTCTCTCCTCTACACCATCCCTGCTACTCATTTCACCCAAGGCGCCTTCTTATAAATGGAATGTTGTAAACGTGTTTTTAACAGATGTTTCAATTTTTTTTAATCTGTAGATTATATTTATTTGATTGTACACAATGATTGTTAGCTGCTCTGAGCCCAACTGTGGGAGAGCAGGGTATAGATCTAGTAGAACTAAACTGAACAATGGCAAACCACCTCTGAATGTCTCTTGCCTTGAAAACCCCACCAGGTGTCACCGTAAGTATGACTTGATAGCAAAAAAAGAGAAAAAGAGAAATTAACTGTGATGGATAGGTAGATAAACATAGTCTAGTGAACTGTGGAAGACTGGGTGCTCAGCCTTCGAGCAAAAAAGGGAACAGGCGTGTGTGCAGCTTTGTCCCCTGTGATTGGCCTGCAGTTTTAAGGCTTTGGATTGGCTGGCAGTAAAAATCTAAAGCCCAGAACAGTCTTCCCAGCTTTAATCATCAGGTCATGTTTTGCGGTGTTTCGGATCCTCCTTCTAGCAAGCAGTCTCACAGCTCCCAGGTCGGTGACATTCTAGTTGTGGGATTGGATACAGCCAGTCTGCCTGACAAAATTTTCCTTTTGGAGGCAGTTGAGATCTTTGCTGAATCTCAGTTTCCTGTCCCTACTTTTGATATTTTTTTAAAAGTTCCTCTAAGGACAATCGCAGGTGACTCCGCTCGAGCCATCTGCAGATGCACGTGTTCGTGCCTCGTTCTTTAGAAGTGAGAACAGAGAAAAGGAAGCATTAAGACTTGCCTCAAAGACTGCTGGAGACAGAACTGACAGAGCCTGTCTTTATTAGCTTGCAGATCAGCAGGCATAAAAAGGCAGATTAACGAGAACAGCAGAAAACATCCAGGCAACTTAGCAAGAGCAGAGATTTTTTTTCTTCTAAAAAATTACCCTTCAGCACTGTGATGGCACATCTCAAATGCACGTGAATGCATTCCTTCTGACAAAAGTCTAAATCTTGAAAAAGCCTTTCTTTCCCACCATAATAGGGTGAACCCAGTTCTTCTTAATATCTGGGAGCCCTGTAAATCACTTCCTTAATTAAAATTCTTCAGCGGTAAGCTCACGTTCAACAGCTGTGTCTCAATACAGTTCTTCTTTAAACAATTTGCCTTCTGTTTGTTCTTGAATGCCCCCTCCTTTCAGTAAATATGGTTCAAAATGCAACGTGCAGGTTTTTGTATACCTTTGTGCAAGTTCCTTCAAGTAGGATGTCACTACAAGCTCCCCTTTTCCTCACAAGGATTGAAAAGCTGAACAGTCTCCCAGCTTCACCCCTGAAACTGTCGTAATAGTTTGGTCATGAGATAATCAAGTCACTTATAATATCTAAGTGGCATAAGGGGTTGGCTGTGCATTCTTCCGTTTTGTTTTCACCACAGCACTGTGAGATAAGTTAGGCTGAGAGAGGACGACTGGCCCAAAATCACCAGTGAGCTTTGTGGCTGAGTGAGAATTAGGGTCTGGGTTCTCTTGCAGGCTCAGGGCATCTTGGTGGGTGACTCTCCACCCCATTTCAGGGAGGCAGGAAACAGAATTTCGGCACTTCCTGTCCAGGCTTGGCATCCATTTTAGCCAGTATTTTTCCTGCCTAGAATAGAATAGAATAGAATCTTTATTGGCCAAGTGTGATTGGACACACAAGGAATTTGTCTCCGGTGCATATGCTCTCAGTGTACATAAAAGAAAAAAGTGGAGTGTACGGAATTCTTGGTCGCTCGTATCTTTATTCTTGTCCTTCACGCTTATTTTCCTTTCAAGTCTGTCAGTGTCCTTACGTTTTGTCTAGTTTGTGTTTTAGCGGTAGATAGAGATCCCCTCAGGGCCTCTCCCCACCCAAACTCCAAAATGGCCGACGGCCGTTTTTCTTCCCCTCAGGGATATCACCTCTCTGCGGCAGAAGCCGTCAAAGCCTACAGTCAAGGCTCTGGCAACTGCTATGAACGCTGTCTGTTTCTGCCAGTAGCCTTATAGAGGAAGTATTTGCAGACAACATGTCTGTCTGTTGGGCTGCCCCCACCTCGATTGGAGAACCGCACATCCTGTTGAGTTCTTCCACATCTTTGACTGTGCCATCATCCCAGGAATTGAGGGGACAGCAAACTAGACACCATCCTCTTCCTATGGGTATGGGATTCATTCAAGATCTATCTTTCTGTTGGCAAGTAAGATGCTGGGGGGAAGTTTGGCCTGGATGATCCCATCTTGAAACCTGACCAACTGGCTACTGTTGGGTTCTTGCTTCCAAACTCAAACTCTGCTTCCACTGATTGACTTTTGACGACCTTCCTGCGTCCTCCTAAATTCCCAGGCCTACCTGCTTTGGAAGCAGATCTCTTAGGTGGATTTCTATATGTTGCTCTATAACTTTAAGTTGTGCTGTGTTTAATTTCCCATGTTTCTGACAGCCAAGTACCCCATCCTCCATGCAGATTTTTAAAAATCCACAAGGCTGGGTAAGGCCATGTTAATATGTTTTTCTGTAACCCCAGAGCCTCCCTAAGTGCCTCTAGTTCAGGGGTAGGGAACCTGCGGCTCTCCAGATGTTCAGGAACTACAATTCCCATCAGCCTCTGTCAGCATGGCCAATTGGCCATGCTGGTAGGGGCTGATGGGAATTGTAGTTCCTGAACATCTGGAGAGCCGCAGGTTCCCTACCCCTGCTCTAGTTTGACCTCTGAAGAAGGCAGCATACCCAGTCCTCAGAACTGGTAGTCTGCTTGCTATCCCCAAGTGAAGAGCATTTTAAGGCCCTTGCATCTGTTCCTTAGTTTATGCAAATGCCTGAGCCAGAGATTTTTTAGAAATCCTTTCCTACTGCCTGGTGGAGAATGGGTGTCCCAGATCTGCCAATCTGCCTAGAATTTCAAACATGACTGCTTCCCGCTGTGCAGAACCCAAGCAAACTAAGCTCTGAATTTTAGGAGGAAACTTGCCACCATCTTCTGTGTATGTGTTGTAAACATCTCTGAACTCTGGAGGAAGAATGCTGTTTTAAAAGTGCAGATTAGATGTTCTCAGTGTTTTTCCCAAAGGTGTTTTTTTTAATAGGTACGATTGGGTATGTAAGTAAGTATGAGAAGGGGGAAAAAGCAGAAAGGAAAGTGGAAGAGAAAGGTTAGCTAGAGGCTGCAGAGAGTCCTCTCCCTATGCAAGGCAGGAAACTAAGCTGGCCAGCTACAGGCTAACAGGTCCAGAGGAGGGCAGCCAAAATGGTCAAAGGTCTGGAATCCATGCTGTACGAGGAGAGACTTGGGGAGCTGGGAATGCTTGATTTGGTGAAGAGAAGGTTAAGAGGTGACATGATGGCCCTGTTTAGATATCTGAAGGGATGCCATGTTGGTGAGGGAGCAAGCTTGTTTTCTGCTGCTCCAGAGACTAAGACCAGGAGTAATGGATTCAAGGTGAAGGAAAAGAGATTCCACCTAAACATCAGGGAAAACTTCCTGACAGTCAGGGCTGTTCAACAGTGGAATGCACTACCTCGGAGTGTGGTGGAGTCTCCTTCTTTGGAGGTTTTTAAAGAGAGGCTGGATGGCCATCTGACAGGAGTGCTTTGATTATGTGTTCCTGCATTGCAGGGGGTTGGACTTGATGGCCCTTGGGGGTCTCTTCTAACTCTTATGATTCTGTGAGATAAAAAGCAGAAGCTTATCCCTGCCTCCCTGAGCGACCAATGGGAATAACCCATGCTTGAAGGTGCCCTCCCCTTCCTCAGAGCAGAAGGACCCTTCACAGTAAGTAACCAAGGCTCATTTTCATCTGATCTCAGTGGACTTGAATCAGAACGAGGTCTTCTCACTTGCACAGTTCATGTAATCAGGCATAGCGTGGTGTTTAACTATGTACACGCACATGGCTCTGGCCTGAATGGTCCAGGCTAGCCCAGTCTCATCAGATCTGGAAGCTAAGCCGGGGCAGCCTTGGTCAGTACTTGGATGAGAAGTCCACGGTCACACCATAGTGGCAGGCAACGACGAACAACACGATACCACCTCTTTCAACAGGATGGTATGCCAGCACCTGGCCTCTGCCTTATGTGTTGCTGTGGTCGGTGCTCAGATGTGCCTGTGAGCCTAAAGAGACATTTCACACACTCTGTTGTCTCGTTTCCTTGGGGCAGACTGGCTATTCAAACACACCCGTGCATTGCTTTAAACCACAGTCATCTTGTGACTGTAGCCATTGAGGGTGCTGCTAACCCTGCTCTGACGGACACTTGGCGTCTTCTGTTGCAGTCTTGCATGGGAGAGCTTCAAGTTAGCCTCTCAGTCCTTTGTGCCCTAGTGTGGCAGCAGTGTGTATGTCTCTTTCCCTTGCCTTGCAAAGGAAATTGTGTTCTGAAATCTAGTTGTGTTCTTAATGGACTCCAATTATTTAGTATTATAGCTGGAATCCAGCCCCCAACGCTGGCGGTGGCTTTCAGGCAAGGGCTCGTAATGACTGTAATTGCAGAAGAGTGCCTTGCCAAAGCAGGAGCTGCCAGATGCGATGCCGTGGTGATGCAGGAAAGGTCACGGGAAAAGGGACGTTTAAATTAAGTTATAAATTACAGCTGAAGAACAATATTTTGATGTGTGAGACCCGGGGATGTCAGAGCAGTGAGATGTAATTCATGGATTCATTACTGAGCAGAGGTTCCTGACAGCTGAGCCATGCCAAAAGGAGAATTTATTTGTAGTATCATGCAGCCAGAAAATGGCAGCTCTATTGCGGAGCGGGTGTGGAAATCCATCCCCACCCTCCAACCTTGCACTAATGTGGCATAGTTTATTCTAATAAGTCCTGTCTGCAATCCATGCGGTTTAATGTCAGTTGTGATATAAATGAGGAATCTGGGCAGGAGTGAATTTGGAATGTTCCCTGTGCTTTTGTCACAGGGTGGAGGGGAACAAATATTATGTTGAAAGAGCTACAGTGAGGCTGTTTCCCTTCCAGTATGTGGAGGGGTGGTGCTTGCATGTGCACAGGAACGACTGAGGGGGTTCTTGAATGGTGGGCTTTAAAACATGAAGGCAAAAGGGGGTGCCTTTTTCTCATTGTTTCCTGTCATTGAGAATTCTGATGGGCAACCTGCCACCCCCCATTTGCAAATCCTGACAGGCACCACTGAGGATTTGGAAATACCTTGGGGAAGACTGGTGCACCAAATATTCTTTCTCTTGTTCTTTTGGTGTCAAAACATTCTAAACCGTGTTTTAAACTTAGAATCCATGACAGTCCTTCTGGCAGGGATTCCTAGTTGACAATGGAAGCTGTCCTACAGATCTCTCCTTGGTACTGCTTTCTGGAGACGCTATGCTAGATTGCCCAGTGACATGTCTTGTTAAAAGGCAGCCTCGCGTGTATGTAACAACTCCATTCTGCTGCTGGACAGCTACCCATCCTGTTTTTGTCCCACCTGTGGAGCACCTCTGAGCTCATTTCCTGTGGAGACCCCGTGTCTCCCACAAGCTTTGTGCCAGAGTTGCTTTTGAACCCCCATCTATCCAGACCAGCCCTCAGAAAGGAAGTTTAAGAAGGTCTACCCAAGAACCACGTGCAAGATGCTCCTGAGCTCTTCTGAAGGGTAAGACCAGGTGGTTGACATTTTGCAGCATGTGGCCAAATAGATACCTGCCCAACATGGCACCTGGGCACCACGGGAAAGCACAGGCTTGTCACCCTCAAGTAAAAGAGAATTCAGGAGTCTGTTTCTAACAGAAACCCCTTTCATTGTTGATGCTGGTTGCCTTCTGGTTCCTGGGAGATTGACCTAATCTGAAATCCTCACCACAGCCTAATGCTGTGGCTGTTTGCCATGTGAAGTCTGGTCTTGCAGTGATGCATCATGACCACTAAGGTGACTGCGAGCTGTGTGTATTCTGCTCCTTCTTGTTTCTGCTTTCCTAGCCTCTTTCTGAAACAGGAAAGGAAGAAAACTTCATTCCGCTCCTTGAGGCAAAAAATAGATTTGTTCCATGAGTCATGAAAAAGAGGCAGGAGCAAAGCCTCTCGCAGCGTGAAAACTGCTACTCCGTTGCTAATGCTTTAATTTCTAATAACTAGGCCTGCTTGGAATTCACACCCTTGACTTTGAAATGTCTTCTGCCTAATCCCAGATGTGTAGGGGCTGGCTAAGGTTACTTAATGAATCCCATCCAGTGGTGGCTGTTGAGAATCTTTGCCCCTCCACCCGCAGCTCATAACATCTTTAAACTGTTCAAGGTGTAGACAGACCACCTGTCAACCCCCTGCCAGGATTATATTTCCCTGGCTTCCAATTATGTGGCCCCCGTGGCCACACCAACAGTTCTCTCTTTCAGGACAGATACTGTTTGTCCGGAGTGGTAGGAGCGAGCACCTCTGGTGTCGTTGGCGGATCTGGGCCAGCTGAGGGTCAAAAAAATGTTGAGGACCGCTGTGGAGTGGTTCTACCCAGTGCTACAAAAAGCAGAAAGGGGGCCAAACAGGGCAAAAGTCCTTCGGGACAAGCAGTGCTAAATTTCATTAAAGCGATAAAAGCACCATCCATTCAAAAGAGGCAATAAATGATCCAGTCAAAAGGAGGAATGTGGCCACTGACCATTGTCAACTGCTGATAATTCCATAAAGGGGAATGAATCCAGATAGGTTAGTTTGAAAGTAGAAAACACTTTTGGGGAGCTAGCCATCCTCCATCCCTGTTGAGTCCTGGTTTGGTACTATCAAATCTGCACGTGAAGATCTGCTTCCGTTCAGGGTTGACTATACCGAGTGAGAGAGACCAGAGGTCTGAGTTGGTACGATGCAGCTTCACCTGTTCCACAGCGATTCTATTTCCCAATCCTCGTAGGGTGGAAGAGCTCACTAATCAAAGCAATCAGTCAATCTCTGGCTCATTCCGCACATGCAGAATAATGCACTTTCAAACTGCTTTCAGTGCTCTTTGAAGCTGTGCGGAATAGCAAAATCCACTTGCAAACAGTTGTGAAAGTGGTTTGAAAACACATTATTTTGCGTGTGCGGAAGGGGCCCATGTGTGTATATATATTCCTGCACCCACAATATGTGTGTATGCCTTGACCTGGATGGCCCAGGTTAGCCCAGTGTCATCAGATCTGGGAAGCCCTGGTCAGTATTTGGATGGGAGACCACCAAAGAAGGCCAGGGTTGCTACACAGAGGCAAGGCAGTGGCAAACCACCTCTGCTTGCCTCTTGCCTTGATAACCCCCCCAGGGCCACTGTAAGTTGTCTGTGACTTGTTAGCACTTTTCACCACCACTATATATGTGTGTGTATGTATACATGTGTATACAGCTTCCTAATAGGAAATAAGCAGATGTCTTCCCGTTTCCATCACTGCGGCTGGTTGTAGCAAAGGAGACCAAAGACAGTCTTCTGTTTCTGTCCCAGCAGCTGTTGGACGTCCTGAGTTGCCTGCTGAGATTTTATTTCAAAGTCAGGCTATCAGTTTTCTCTCACTATTCATTTTAGTGTAATTTAAGTGTGTGTGTGTGTGTGTGTTGATTTAAAACTCAACATGCTAATGTGTAAGCAGGGTAAAATGGATATATGCTTAAAGAATAAATAAAAACCTCACTTTTCTTCTTAAAGAAACCGCTGGCTTGTCTAATTTTACTGGGTTTTGCTGGATCCGCTGTTGACTAATCAGGTTACCCTGCAGATGAATTGATGCCTTTGTCCAGAGGCAACCCGTTCCATGCAATTCCCATCCCTCTCTCCTTTGTCTGTCTGTAGAGTTAATTGATTTCTTGTCATTCCCTCCTCCCCGGTGCTTGCTCTTTCCACCGGAGACATTATCAAGGGAGGAAGCGTAGCCACAAACAACAGGCCCTGATCACTCCTAACATTTTTCAAGTCCTGGAATACCTGTTTAGATCATACCACAGATTCAGGTAGACTTCTTGATTATCTCCCTTGCTGGGCTGTGCCTGTTTGTGGCCCATCCTTCATGTGCCAGAGCTCAGCGGTGGAGCGCAGGCTTTGCATGCCAAGGGGTCCAAGCTCCATTTCCTCCCATAAAACAGATTTCAGGCAGCAGAGCTGGGAAAGAATCCTACCCAGGGCCTTGAGCAGTAGTGGCGTAGGAGGTTAAGAGCTCGTGTATCTAATCTGGAGGAACCGGGTTTGATTCCCCGCTCTGCCGCCTGAGCTGTGGAGGTGTATCTGGGGGATTCAGATTAGCCTGTGTACTCCCACACACGCCAGCTGGGTGACCTTGGGCTAGTCACAGCTTCTCGGAGCTCTCTCAGCCCCACCTACCTCACAGGGTGTTTGTTGTGAGGGGGGAAGGGCAAGGAGATTGTACGCCCCTTTGAGTCTCCTGCAGGAGAGAAAGGGGGGATATAAATCCAAACTCTTCTTCTTTTGGTCAGTATTGAGCAGGATGGGCCAGCGGTTGGACATCACCCAGAGCAATTTGTATGTCCATGGACTCCTGTAGTTGGGGTAGGCCAGGGGTCTGCAACCGGCGGCCCTCCAGATGTTCATGGACTACAAATCCCATCAGCCCCTACCAGCATTGATTGCCCCTTCCAGGCAAACGTGATTCTCAGATCCTTTTAATCATTTTATTCATTGTGAGCAGGGGCTGATGGGAATTGTAGTTTATGAACCTCTGGAGAGCTGCAGGTTGCAGACCCCTGGTATAGATGCTCCGACCTGGATGGCCCAATCTGTTCACATCTCAGAAGCTAAGCATGGTTGGCCCTGATTAGTACTTGGATGCCGAAGAGCTGCAGGGCTGCTATGCAGAGGCCAGCAATGGCAGGACCACCTCTGTGTGTCTTTTGCCCTTACCTGCATGGCTCAGACTAGCTTGAGCTCATCAGATGTTGGAAGCTACCCTGGTTAGAATTTGAATGAGAGACCCCCAGAGACATCTCGGGTTGCCACACAGAGGCAGGCAACGGCAAAACATTTCTTTGCTTACAAACCTTACCAGCTCCCTGAAAGTCGTCTGCGGTTTGATGGAGAGGAAAAAAGCATAGATTCTAGAAGTTGTTTTTAAGTGTTAAACTGTATTTAAATCTGATAAGCTTTCCTTTTTTTAAAAAAAGTCTCCATAATATGGAATTCAAAGGAAGGAAAACTCTGAGGGCTTCCAGCATGAGTTGCAAATCTGTCACCATTAAGGAATGTTTAACTATAGCCTTGCCAAGTTGCTTCAGTAGGTAGGCTGGCTGACCATCTTACGATTAGACCAAGGGTCCATCAAGTCCAGCCTTCTGTTCACACAGCAGCCAACCAGGAAGACCACAGACAGGAGGACTATCACAGCAGCCTCCTGCCTGTCCTTCCCGATATGAAGAGGCATGCTGCCATCTTTTGCCTGGTGCACCATAGATTTCTCCATGTGCTTGGTTGTGTGTGAAAATGCAGCAAAAATCAAAACTGTTCAAGATTTGGAATGAACTTCTCAAGCGTGCCTCCTTCCTCTTCCTTTCCTCGCTGCCAAGCACATCCTGAGCTGAAAATGGACCAAGTAGATGGGAACAAGAGAATGCCACAGAGGAAGTGACCCCTTTTAAAGACTGCTTAACTGGGTGTTTTCCCCTTTCCGTCAGAATGTTTTTTTATGCTGATGGAAAATGCTCAAATCTTACCAAACCCGCTTTGGCATCACATCTCTCTTGGGAAAGGCTTCAGAAAAAGTGAGAGCAACTTTCTGCACTCCAGCCTTCTTTCAAACCGATCTCTTTTGCTTTTATTGTCTCCCCCTTCAGCTACACGAAAGCAACTACGATGCCGGCAAAGCTCTCCAACGCCTGGTGAAGAAGCCCGTGCCCAAACTCATCGAGAAGTGCTGGACCGAAGACGAAGTGGTGAGGAATGCCCTTGCTTTTTTCTTAACCTCTCTTCTGATCCCTGCTTTGAGGTGGTGGGGAACCACAGAGGAGAGTTGTAGGGGGAGGTGTTTCCTGTCCCTACAAATCAACAGCTGCAGAATTGATTTGTTAGCAAGATTGATTCGTTGGCACCTGGTTTGCCAAAGGGAAGCAGTTTCTGGCACCCCAGTGGCATGTTCTGCTGAAAGCATGAAGCTGGTTCCTTCCTCCTGGGGAGGGCTTCCTGCTGCTCAGCTCTCATTGCCTTGAGCTGCCTCCTGGTTTGTTTTGCTTGGGCATTTCAGATATTGCTTCAGCCAGCTGCCGGTAAAAGGCTGGCCAATGGGACAATCTTACACGCTTCTGCTCACCTACTGGCACTATGGAACTAAGTAAAGGACAGGGTGGAACATCCCCTCACATCCTGTTGTGCTGTGCAAGGTGGCATGACAAGGAGACAGGTCACCCCACCCCCCTTGATGTCTTTTTCCCTTGATGCCTTTTTAGGGGCCAATACCAATTCACTTTGTATTAATTGCAGAAGGTGGGTCCTAGGAATTCCAGTCAAAGTGTATTAGAATTGGGATCCCTCGGCTGGCAGCTCCCTGCCCTCCGTTAGGCATGTACCTAATTGAGGGACTGGAGCACCTTCCTTATGAGGAGAGGCTGCAGCGTTTGGGACTCTTTAGTTTGGAGAGGAGATGGCTGAGGGGGGATATGATTGAAGTCTATAAAATTATGCATGGGGTAGAAAATGTTGACAGAGAGAAATTTTTCTCTCTTTCTCACAATACTAGAACCAGGGGGCATCCATTGAAAATGCTGGGGGGAAGAATTAGGACTAATCAAAGGAAACACTTCTTCACGCAACGTGTGATTGGTGTTTGGAATATGCTGCCACAGGAGGTGGTGATGGCCACTAACCTGGATAGCTTTAAAAAGGGCTTGGACAGATTTATGGAGGAGAAGTCGATCTATGGCTACCAATCTTGATCCTCTTTGATCTGAGATTGCAAATGCCTTAGCAGACCAGGTGCTCGGGAGCAACAGCCGCAGATTGCTTTCACCTCCTGCATGTGAGCCCCCAAAGGCACCTGGTGGGCCACTGCGAGTAGCAGAGAGCTGGACAAGATGGACTCTGGTCTGATCCAGCTGGCTTGTTCTTATGTTCTAATGTTCTTACCATCTCTAAGGGGAAGCTGACTTTGGGCCTGGGGTGCCAGTGCCAACTTACAGGCAAGAATCAGAGGCTGATGGGCTGCTAGGAGATTGGCTGAGCTTGGCCAGCCACAACCCGTGGGCTGCACCACGGGGGGCAAGTCCCAAAGCAGTGACTGCCTGCTCCTTGGTGCCTGCCTTGTCAGTTCCTTTAATTATGGCCCTGCACGCTTTCTGTGGGTTCACGTCACAATCAGCGCCACTTTCCGGTCCTGAAAGCTGCCCCTCTCCAGCTTATGCGTCGGAAGCTCTGTGGCTGTTTCAGCTCCCGGCTTTGATCAGCTCTCAGCCTGGGAAGATGGAGAATGGAGCCTTACAGATCAGAAAGGAAGGCGAGGACGCTGATTGAAAAATGAAACCTCACTCCCAACGAGACAATGCAGTGGGCACGCAAGAACAGCCGTCATTAACGCAGCCCGTGGCTGTCAGTCTCCGCTCATTTGTTCATCTCTCTCTTTTTTCGTGCGTGTGTTCCTTCTCTTCCCTCTATAACTTTACAGATATATTTGGTAGGCTTCTAGCCTTGGCAGAGCTGGACCTCAAGCTGTTCTCTTATTCATAAGGAGTTTTTAAATCTCCGCCCTTAGAAGTTTGCAAGCCTGCGGTTGTGTGTGTGTGTGTGTGTATCCACTGACTGATAGCTCCCAGCTAGAGACTACTATGTATGAAAACAGGGGAATGCTGCCAGGAACCCTCGGGGTTCGTCCCCATGCTGAGGAGGCTGCGGATTCTGGTTGGGAACAAGAATATAATCCAGGTCAAGAGCAGCACCTTTAATTGTGCAACTGGAAAATGGTTTAAAAGCTGTTGGTAGAACTCTGTTCTCTGATTGTCCCGGCCCTTGAATCCATGGCCCACATTAGAGTCCTGCAGACTCTCTGGTCAACCCACTGAGCATCACGTTCTGCCTTCCGACGGCCATCGCCCCATCCATCCTCTTTCTCTGCTGCTTCCATTGGCCGCCACCTTCCCTCCCCTGGGATGTGATATTACTGCTTGCTCTCTCTCGTTGAAGAACAGACTGCATTGAGAACTGGGCCTGAGCAAGGCAGATAGAAACAGAACAACTGTTTGCAGTTGTATAGTGCACAAGAGCCCTGCCAGGCAGGCCACGAATTATTATTATCCACAAATAATTACAGGTGTGGAACTGAATGGGTACCTAAGGCCACTGGAGCAGGTGAGATTTGTTCATACTCTAGATTGGCGGCTCATTTGCTCAGCCAGTGAATAACTGAAGTGGCAGGTGGTTTGTGCAGCTGGATGGTCTTAAGGAAAAACTTGCAGAAAAAGGCAAGCTCTTCATTTGTGCAGTGAGAGTTAGCAGTGTTTACTATCCAGTGTCCTGCAGGTTAGGGTGGAAGATAATTTTCTTCTCTAAGATATATACATGATGCCCTCCAAATAAAATCGGACCCTAGGCTATAGCCTAGATTGAATTTAAGTGGGTCTAATCCAGGTAGATTTGAGTCCTAGATTTGGGGTATAAGCTTTTGAAAGGCAAAGCTTCCAGATTCTGGAGCTAATTTGTAGATTCTGCACAGATCTGCTAGATGTGGGCAACGGATGTGGAATCCTAACTTCTGACCACAAGGTGTGCTCTCCCCATCTTCTGAGACGGCACCCTTTGAAACTTGTTTTCCCAGCCATGCAGGCAAGAAAACTTGGGGTTTTTTTTCATGTAGGTTATGATATTGAGTGTGTTAAATTGCATAGTCAGTATGAATCGCAGCATCGCAGTACGACTTGCATGTCATAATCGAAGAAGGTGTGTTGCCACACCCATGTCGTCACACAGGGGAGGGTCTGAAGATTGTCTTGGCTTTGGAATACACCTCTCCACCTGTCGTTGAACCCACCCGGAATCGATAAGACCAACACGAGGCAATAGCAGTGCAGACGAGAGCCGAAAGCCCACCCCGGTTTGCAAGGCTTTTTAATTAAACACTGTGAACACATTTAAATAACAGCAGCTCCAGGCTGAGCAACGTCTAATCGAAACCGATTAAGTCACCCGTCCGCACTTGGATAGTTATTAATTCTGTTTGTTTCTGCATGCTAGCTGAAGGCAGAGTTCCCCGGCTGTGGAGGAGCCCCATCATGCGCAGGGATGTTTGTGCAGGATGGCGCTGGGGCTTTAATTAGCATCCTGATGTTGATTATGAAGAACAGCAGGCTTGCTAATTGAATTCACTTTACGACCCAGGACCCAGGTCGCCTCTGCAAAGTCAAGGGGAACTTCTTTGCAAAGAGCTTTATAAGGAGGAACTGAGGGTTCCTGTTTTCAAAGGGGAGGGGAGGATATTCTTACTGTTTGTTTAGCTCTAAAACAGGGGTGGCCAACCTATGCAGTGGCCAACCTATGGTCATGCTGGCAGGGGTTGATGGGAGTTGTAGTCCATTAACATCTGGAGCGCCATAGGCTGGACACTCCCGCTCTAAAAGGTTCTGAAGGCTGTGATTGGTGTTTGGAATATGCTGCCACAGGAGGTGGTAATGGCCACTAACCTGGATAACTTTAAAAGGGGCTTGGACAGATTTATGGAGGAGAAGTCGATTTATGGCTACCAATCTTGATCCTCTTTGATCTGAGATTGCAAATGCCTTAACAGTCCAGGTGCTCGGGAGCAACAGCCGCAGAAGGCCATTGCTTTCACATCCTTCACATGAGTTCCCAAAGGCACCTGGTGGGCCACTGCGAGTAGCGGAGAGCTGGACTAGATGGACTCTGATGTGATCCAGCTGGCTTGTTCTTATGTTCTTAAGGCTGACTGTTCACACCCTTGAGATCCCCTCAATGAATGGCTAATATCTTAAAATCATCATTTTAAGCATTTCGCCCCCTTTTTGGTATGCTTAAGAACAAAAGTTTTAGAAATAACTGGTCAGTCTTGCAATTATTTTATTTTTGGAGGCAAATCACTTTTGGAATGTAACCCAAGATGTATTCTACATATGCTCTGCTGGAATTTTCTGCTTGGTGGCATCCCCTTAGGCCAAATTCTTAGGTGTCCCAATGGACCTGTTCTGTGATAAAGAATGGATTGTTTTCAGCACATAAATGTCTCCTTGCCTCCGTGGAAATCTTGTGCCACCCCTGACAAATGTAACTTTACCCTGAATACTCAGCCTTTTAAACATATGAACAGTTAAAAATAACATGATAAAACAGTTCAGTAAAAACATCTAAACAGAACTAGAAACAGGGAGGAGGGCCAGTAGCCGTTATTGGGGTATTCCAACCCCCCCCCCCCAAAAAAAAGTGGGGCGTTGTGTGGTTTTCGGGCATTTTCTCCTGACGTTTCACCTGCATCTGTGACTGGCATCTTCAGAGGATCCTCTGAAGATGCCAGCCACAGATGCAGGCGAAACGTCAAGAGAAAATGCTACTCGAACACGGCCATACAGCCCGGAAACCACACAGCACCCCAGTGATTCTGGCTGTGAAAGCCTTAGACAATACACACGCACGCACACACGCATGCACACACACACACACACAAAGCTTTCTCCTGGTAAAGGCAGACAGACAGATCTCCTTCAGGAAGGCGGTCCAAAGTTTTGGTGCCAAGACAGAAAGCTCATTCTCAGGATTCTGCCCAACTGGAGTGCCTTTTGCAAATCTTGCATTTCCACAGGTTACCAAAACAGTCTTTTCCTCCTGTCCCTTTATCTCTGCTCCAGCCTGCCACATGCTTCATCCATCATTCCTTGCCTCCTGGAATATTTTTAGATATGATGCATTTGCCACATTGACAGTCTTCACCCCTTCTCCCCCACAGCCCTGATCCCTGAAAGACTCTAGCAAATATTTACATTGGCGAGACGCCCTAGATAAAAAGGTTTCTTGCTTTTTACCAGAGACCAGAAGCTACGCATTCCATTTAACGCTCTTTTAATGGTGGTGTGTTTTTTTTATTTCATGAGAAAGTCGTCTTTAATCAAGAAGGATTAAAAATAAAATTAAAAATCTGTGTCTGATCTACTTTCTGATGGAAGCGTGTTTGGGCGCACCCCGCAAAAGAGAGGGCTCATCTTTATTGCTGCCAGGGCTGAGTGGGAAATCTGCGACTTGGAAGATTAATAAACGCCATCGAGGGTGGCTGTTGGAACTGTGCATTTCATCTCATTTTCAAGGGTGCCTCTTTATAACGGAGACAGCTTATGCTCTCGGCCCTTCTCAGTCGTCTTCCTGTGTTCATTTAAAAACAAGAACGAGATGCGGGGAGGGGAGCGGGGAGCTGGTGCTCAGAAGGCCGTGTTTGTTCTCTCTGCGAAAGCAATTTATTTCATAACCAAAGTGGGCCAATGCTATTATCCTTTGTAGTTTCTTAGCAACAGAACTGGAGTCAGTTGAGCAGTGTGCGCACAAGGGATGCACATCTCGCGTCCTCTGTGTACAAAACATTTAATGGTATAGCTTTATAACGGAAACAAAGGCCCCGCCGCTTTGGAGAGCCCTCGCCAGAGATTCCTTAAGGCGTGAGCAAGAAGGAGCGTGTGGGATGAGAGTCAACAGTTTTGGCATTCTCTCTGCACAGCATCTGTGGCGAAGGGGCGCTTGTGAGGAACCCTCCAACCAACTGCACCTGGGGCTTGTTTCAGCCAGTCTTTCTGGTACCACTCCTTATAATATGCGCAACTTTTTAAAAGAAGGAAGAGCTCCAAAATAGTCAAGGGCTCTTCCCTGACAACCCTTGCCTCCTTCGGGATGAGGGGGAACGGTGTGAATTTATTGCCAGGTTTAAACTCCAAAGGTGTGAGGAAAGGGTGCTGCCAGTTTAGGTGCCATAACCGAAAAGGCCATGCCCTGGTAGAGTTGATCGGATGCTTTCTTGATGGCCAGTTGTGTGGGTCGAAAAAGGTGTTCCTTGCGATGACCCAGAGTGTGAGTAACTTCAGAGTTCTGAACCAGCACTTTGAAATTCTCTCAGAAAGAAACAGGTATACCAATTCAGCCAGTGGGGTTATTTATGTACTGCCTTTCAATTGGGGTAGTTTCCAAGGCAGCTAACAAGTACCAACTCATTCTGAATAGTTATGTCCTGTTTTTCGAAGTTTACAAAAAAACCTGAAGCTATAACCCAGTCCATCAAATCAATAACTAACAACAAAATCCTTCCCACCTAAGAGAGGGCAGAACAGAACAATCATCAATGACTCTGGAGAATGGCATGTTGGAGTCAGTGGTAGGCACAGGGGGTGGGGGTGTCTGGGGGAGGCATACCTGGGGGTTCGTTGCGTGCTCATGGCCAGCTTAACCCTAGGAGACCAGGGCAGGGGGAGGCACCCCTTCACAATTGGCAGGCAGATTTGTGTTTGCTAAGTTCTTTTCAGACGTGCTTCCAGACCTGCTTCTGGGACTGCTGGTTTTGCTTTTGCACAGGGCTGCAGCACGCTGCAGAAGAGCAAAGGGCTGGCCTAGGAAGGACGATTGGGGATTAATGACCGAAAAGCCTTTTTTAAAAAATTGCAGCAGTTGTGAGCGTGGCCGTGGGAGGCAGTGGCATTGATCAGCCTGATCGGCACTCCAAGGAGTTCTCTTCCTTCTTTCCCTGTTTATAAACACAGCCCAGTGGCACTCTGCGGGTGACGAATACGTAGAGCAGTGTTTCTCAACCTTTTCGACGTCGCGGTACCCTTGACCTCGCTCTTCATATCTCAGGGTACCTTTGAGGTTCACTTGATTTTTTTTTTTGGCATTTTTAAGGGTTTTTTCCATTTTTGGCCTGTAGGTGGGGGGAGTGGCAAGCAGGGGGAGGGGAGGGAAGGCAGCTTTGACAGCCGTGTTGTTTGTTTGCCTAAATTTGGCATGCATTGGGGGGATTTAAAGGGAGAGCTCCCTTTAAATCTACCCCACCCCAATCCACACCGAATTTAGGCAAATAAAACAATGCTGTTTTTCAGTGTTGTTTAAAGGGAGCCCATGAGGCTTCCAAACCCCCCCCCCCTTTCAAAATCAGTTTGATTCCAATGGGGGGGGGGGAGGCAGTAGCATTGTCATGGTACCCCTGGGACGTGCTCATGGTACCCAATGGTACCACGGAGCCCTGGTTGGGAATCACTGACGTAGAGGGATAGCTGGCATTCAATAAGGGGCGGAGCTTTACTTTGAGAGGAATGAGGTCAGCCCAGGTTCACAGTGTTCAAAGCCGATGTCTGTCTGTTGGCTGCCAGGTGTTGTACCAAGCTGGAAGACAAAACTGGGATGTTCTGCCGCGAAGCACACTGTTGAAAACCAGCAGTAAGGAGAGACACTCACCTGCTCTTGACTTCTGCTCCCTTTGGCCTTTTGTCTTTCCGTGTAACTTGTCTTGCCACGATTGTAAGCAGAGAACTAAATGGCTCTTCCTCAGAGGCCTGCCCTCTAGTGGCAAGAACTGAGCCTCGCATCCAATCCAAAACTCTGTCTTTCCAAGACGTGGACTTGCTGATATGCTTCCTCACGGTTGATTCTACCTGCGTGTGTGGCTTCTCAGCGGCCGTGGCGTTTGTGTCCGGCACCATGTCCAGCTCCCTCGTCTGCCACTCACGGCTCAGCTATTTAAATGACTTGCTGTTCCATGGGCAGCTCTGAAGCTTCCTTGTGGGAGCTATTATTTCATTTAAGTTTGTGGAGGTGTCAGCTCTCTCGTTAATAGGCTTCTCATGTTGTAGACGTGTCTCATCTGAATATTAATCATTTTCTTTATCCATCTACGGCTCTTAATTAGCGGGAGGGTGAGAGAGCTACTAAAGCTCATGATGATCTAACTCAGGGGTCTGCAACCTGTGGCCCTCCAGATGTTCATGGACTACAATTCTCACCAGTCCCTGCCACCATGGCCAGTTGGCTGGTGGGAATTGTAGTCCACGAACATCTGGAGAGCCGCAGGTTGCAGACCCCTGTTTGGAAGTCTTGAGATGATCCGGAGAAGAGCCCGAGTGGTCAAGGCTGCGCTGCTGTCCTGAGCATGCTTCACCTGGGTAGTGAGCCCTGCCAAGCACAGTGGAACTCGCTCCTGAGCAGATGCTTGTAGGACCGTGCCATTTGCGTTGCCACTAGCTACAGGTAGACCTGGCGTTGGTGCTGAAAGCCAAGAAAGCTGGCTGGCTTGTTTTCTTAATAATAGACACATTGGCTCATGATCGGGTCGGTCGAAAAAGAAAATCCAAAGCCACAATCTGTGTCATGCCGTTTATTGAGATCAACCCGATGACGTGCTAATCTGCTCCCTTTCAAGTCCCCCAGAGCTCTTTGTCAAGCCAGGGAGAGCAGATTTCCAACATATTTTTAAAATTCTGGTGTAAACTCCTCCACACACCAACACCTGTTAGATATTTGGGCAGGCAACAGTGGGGGCTTTCAGAAAGCATCCCCTTCTTTCCATATGCAGCAAGATCTGTTTTCAGAAGTGACCAGGCTAGAGCCAGCTTGGGTCCAGGGTTTGAGGCTGTGCTTGCTCCTCCTTGTGAAGGCTTGCAACTGGTTCTAGAGACACCTAAAACGACCCATATCCAACCACACTGCTCTGCAGAGTGAAATTTTCCAAAGAGGAGCGGCAGTTCCTTCACATTCTCCGGCCTTTTCCTGCTGCAGCCCACCGAGCCCCCTACATTTTTGTTTTCTGGAGCTCACAGGTCCCTCAGGAACAACAGAAGAGGTTTTCAGCAGATGGGGCGCCTTCCATAGTATTGCAACTGTTGTGTTGGAGCTGCGGTGGGAGGAGTGAACAAGGGGGCAGGAAGGAGGTATCCTGAAACCTTTGGCGTGTCTGTCTCGGGACTGGCTGATGCTTTGCCATGCTCTGGACAAAACTAATCAGGTTTTCTGGAATACTTCTGGATGGATTTCCCTTGGCCCTTCTTCTAGCCCAGCATTTTGAAGGCCCGTTGGTCTTCGTTCCAGACTTGGTTCCTGCTTTATCTGGCCCCCGCACCCCATTCTGCTCCCTATCTGTCTCTCTTCACGCCCCCTGCCATCCATTCAGAATTCCCCATCTGAGACTTATATAGCTGTTAGTTTGTGCTGTGAGATTGATCACTTATTCTCATTGTGCCTCATGCATTTAGAAGAGCCACTAAGCATCAAACCATGTTTACCCTCCACTGGGTTGGAATAATTTTAGGCACTCAAATCAACCGTTCTGGTTTGGAACTGGGGTTTTGTGAAGCTGATTCGAAAAGTGTGTGTGTGTGTGTGTGTGTGTGATGGCAGCTGTCTTTTTGACGTTTAATTTTGATGTGTGTTCTCGGAACCATATTTCTCTGCTGCAAAGGCACTGTGTCTGGGCAAGTCATTTCAGTGTTCCCCCAAAAAAGGCCTTCAGCCCACTTTGGCTTCCAGTGTTGTCGTCGTGCTCCAGGTGAGTAGCTGATTCTTTCCCGTTCCCTCTCTCCACCCCGGCCCTCCCTTGTTGGCGACTTTTTAATTTAAAAAAAGAAAGAAAGGAATACTCTTTCCCCTAAACTAGATGTTTTTATTCAGAGGCCGCTGCACATAAAGAAAGGGAACTTATGAATCATCTGCTTTAAAAAGGAGTGAAGGCTGCTTTTTATACATGGCTGCCAAGTTCACTGCGTGAGCCGGCCTCTTCCCCCGGTAATTGGATAGCCACGTTGTGAGAGTGGAGCAGTTACTTCTGCAGCGGCCTTAAATACTTCCGACAAAAGGTTTTTCAACAGACGGGGCCCCCGCTATGGTCTTGCAGCTGTTGGTGGGCAAGCTTGCTCTGGAGCCAGGGTGGGGGGAGTAAACAACCGGGGGACAGGAAGAAGCAAGAGTCCGAGGAACTCCCCCACCCACAGGTTTTGACTGTTCAGGGCTGGAAGCCCTTGCAGCTTCCATTTGTTTCCAGGACAGGAATCTTTAACTTTCCGGAACTCCAGCCAAGTCTCCAGTGTTCTAGGCTCGGGCCAGTGCTGGCTTGCCTCCTTCGTCTACCCCACATGCAATGCATTATGGGTGTTTTTGGCTGGCATCCCCAAAAGCTTCTTCAGGAACACCCAAAGACTCTCTCGTCTGGCAGGGCGTATCTCAGGGTTCTTTGGCGCGCCCGATGTTTCTTTGCTGTTCAGGGAATGAGAGTCCAAAGAGCATTCGTTGTGCTTTGCAGTTCTTTGTACCTTGGCAGTTGTTTGGGGGTGGGGGCGGGTTTTTGGTTTTTATTCAGCGTTGTTTCTCATCTTTTGAGGGCTTAATAAGAAGCTTGGGCCAACTGCATTCCCATGCTGGATTTTAAGAAATGAAGAGGGTTGTCTCCTTAGGAAGTCCCTTGGCTAGAGTTGTCATCCAGCGATTGAGGCAGCTGTGCATCCATTTCTACTGTTTTTCTTTTTGAATGGTAATGATTTCTGTTCATCTGTAGTGATAACCCTTTTTGCTGTGTCCACAGCATCAGGAACTAGCAGGGTTTGTGCCTGGGGAGGGGGGGGGGGGCATAGCGGTATGTGTGTTCAAAAGCAGAGCTACAAGAGAAGGAGATGAAGCGAAGCCCGTCTAGGACGTTCAGCCGTCCTAGACGGGCCTGGCTCCGTCTCCTTCTCTTGCAGCTCTGCTTCTAGCCTTTAGTTAAACTCCCACCTCAGGTAGACAGACAGAGAGAGTCAGAGGTATCTGAACAAGGATCTCCTGAAACAAACTTCACCTTCCAGAGGAGCCTGCTCATGTCCTCTGAATAAATACCAGCTTGCTTTCCCTCTCTCCCCTGTTTAAAGAGATGTATTTCTTTGCTCCTTCGTAACAGCTGCGGCTTCCCAATGCAAGCTGCCAGCTTATTAAAGCGGCTTTACAAAAGGAGCCCGAGCATTCGGGTTTTTTCCTTTTGTTGCAGTCGTCATTATCTCTCTGCCCAAAAAAAACCCCTCGCTGTAATAATACACACACAAAAAAAAGATTCTCAACTCGGGTTGCTGGAAAAGCGGCCATGCTGTGACATTAGAACCCTGCTTGGAAGGCCTTCGATGACCCAGGTTGTCTCTTCTGGGGTCCACGAGGAGCAACGCCAGCAGCTGCCAAGACTGATTTGAGGAGTTTCACACACACACACTCCTCATTCAGAAGGAGGATATTATCTAATGGATTGGATGACGTTTTTAAAATGTCTCTACTTCGTCTTTGGGCTCAAAGAGCTGCACAAGCAGAGCCAATTTGGGGTGGGGATAGGGTGAAACCTGGCAGCTGTCTCCCTTCTCTAGAGCAAGGCTTCCACCATGGGGTAGGTGGAAATCCTATGAAAGGGTAAATCGAAAGAGCAGCAGCCGTGATCCCAAGGCCGTTTGCATAAGTCATTTTGCAGAGATTTTCATGTTTGGCCATTTAAGGGGCTGCTGTGTTGGTTTGCAACAGAAGAGCCAGATTTGAGCTTTTGGGAATCTAAACTCCCCTCATCACATATCTGGAGCAGGGAGCTCAGACCCTCTAAAGCACAGGTGTCACTTGCGGGCCTCCAGATGTTACGGACTACAGTTCCCATCATCCCCTGCCAGTATGATGCTGGCAGGGGATGGCGAGAACTGTTGTCAATAACATCTGGAGGGCTGCAAGTTTGACACCTATTCTCTAAAGCTTATACCCCAAAAATCTTGCTAGTGTGGACTCGAACCTAGCTGTTCGGCATTCTAATATTATCTCACAGAGACCCCCTTAAGATCATGCAGACGAAGTAACATGAATGGCAAACCTTCTTTCATTTAGGCCGTAACGATTGCTTGGCTGTAGAGAAGTCCGAAGAAGAGCGCCACCCGTCAGCTGCCATGTTTGCTCAGCTGAACCAATGAACGGGGAGGGGGAGTGGGCGGGAGGAGGCGGGTGGAGCTGACCCATTGGAGAGGAAGACGGGGATCCTGTGCTACAATGCAGGGACTCTCTTTTCCAAACTGGCTGCCCCACACACATGTTTCTTATTACTGTCTCTTCCTATATTTAGAATTTTCCTCTCGACTCGCTCCTTCCTTTGCAGAGTTAACTTGGCTGCATGGAAGTTTCCAGTCCCAAGGATCAAATGCATTTCTGCATATGTGAACGCTAATCCGGTTTATGGAAACCTAAAACCACGAAGCAAAGAAGTAGCTTAATATATCATTTTTTTAAAAAGGATTTCTTTTCTGTCAGCTCACTGGAGGAGTCTTTGGCATACATTATCCCGGACTGTTGAGTTGTGTCGGATGGGAAGTGTTGCCAGAATTTGTGACTCCGCCTCAGGAAATGTATTTTTTTTTTAAGCACATACTTTGGTTTTGATTTTAAGTTATCGCTTCAATTAAATCTTCCTGGAGGCTCTTCGTAGCCAGCATTTGAGTCAAGCGTTGGGTCCCTCTTCCGGCACAGGCATCTTGGATCGGAGGTGTTTGATGCTTTTTGGCAGGAGTAACATTTTTGTCTTCCTGGGTCAGAAACATACTGGTCTTGGATTCACATTAGCTTTTCGGGCTGTTTTCCTTAATGGGGTGGCCTGGGGGTGGGTGGGATCGCGCCACTAATCAATCAATCTCTGTTAGCAAATAGCTGCTGCTTCCCGTGTCTCACACTGGAGGCCCGCTATTGAAAGAAACTCACTTCCTGTCCTGCCCTCCTTAAGTAACTTGCCAAGACAGAAGCAAATATTTAAACACCCTTCCCCCTTTTTGGAGCTCAGGCTCTCATAGGCAGCTGTGTACTTCAGGTGTGTCACAAATCCCATTAGGTCAGTGGTGGCGAACCTTTGGCACTCCAGATGTTATGGCCGTGCTGGCAGGGGCTGATGGGAATTGTAGTCCATAACTTCTGGAGTGCCAAAGGTTCGCCACCACGGCATTAGGTGACCTGTTGTTTTGAGATGCAGTGACTGGTCCCCAACTAACCTCACAGAGGGGGGCCCATGTCTGCTCCCCTGAGTTCCTTGGGGGAAGAGCAGGGCAGAATAAAAATGTGACGGACAACTTCTGTTTCCAAAGCATGTGCTGGGGCTGGTTATCGCATGCCTTTCATTTATATATTTGCTCCTTCAGAAGAAATCTCAAAATGTTTGCTCCCCCTCGAGCCACTCGGCGGATCCTTTAGCTGTTCCTTAATCCGCCGCTGCTTTTCATGTGCAGACCGCATTTGATCTGTGTGCAGGAGCCTTTGGCTGCCCCGCTGCAGGCCGCTCTCTTAGATTAGCACTCCCAGCGCAACGACGACTTTATCTGGTGTGCTGAATCGTGCCGCTCGTTGCCACAATCCCCCTGTGCGATCACCGCTTCCGCACCGCTCTGGAACAATTAGTAATTGAGCTGGAGCAGAGCGCCGCTTGACAACAGGCGTTTCAGCTCGATATTCTTCCACCCCACCCCTACAATCCCATAATGTTCTATGAGGGATGGAGACGGAGGTTGGGGGGGGGGGAGGCTTTTTCCTCCCGAAACAAATTTTTTTTTTGACAGAGAGAAGTCTCTTGTTTTCAGCCTCTTGGCTGTTTGTCAGCAGTTCCCCCGACTTCCCTCTTGTGTCGGTTGCCTGGCAACCGGAGGCTGGAGCAATTGCGCCGTGATTTATCGAGGAGGCCGTGAGCAGCGGCGAGCCCAGGAGGCAAGAACGGACCTTTTAACAGGAGCTGACATGCGGTGCTGAGCACAGGGGAGGGCAGCCTTCACCACACTTGTCCAGGGGGGGGCGTAATGGGGAATACGTGTGGTCAGTCGTCAATGGGGCAGCTAGGAAGAGCGGGGAAATAACGAGTCTTCATTTGCAGATAATTGGTTTTCCATTGGGGCCGTGTCCTCCATGTAGGAGTCCGCCCCCCAAAGAAAGCTCACGGGAAACTTACATTTTGCATCTGGATGCACGTGCCTTTTCGTTTGAGCAATTCGGGTTGCTTGCCGGGTGGGGGGGGGGGGGGGTGAGAATCAATAGATGAGTAAAAATAGCCCTCCCTCAATGCATTGAGGTGCGATTTCAACGTTGGGTTAGAATACCAGATCAGCGGTTATCCAGACAGCTCTGAGCTTTGGGAGGGGAGGTAGGAGCAGAGTTGGTTTCAATGCTGTCCTTTCCTCACCAGCCGCAGAAAAATGTGTTGTGGATGTTCTGTCGCCTTGAATATCCTGTTCTGTGTTGATCCCCCCACCCCACCCCCGGTCATTCCTTTGCTTGGATGTGAGAACAAGGATTTTTAGCAACCTGCTTTCTCACTTTCCTGCCGCTTTACAAACTATGCAAAACCGAAACTGTTCAAGAGGGCTTTTCTGTGCAAGTCATAGGGGTACACTGTACAAAACGGTTCACAAACTTCCTTGGATAAATGACAGAGACTGGGGCCTATACTTATCAGCATAGCTTATTATAAATAGGCTTCTATTATGCAGTTTCTGTGCCACTAAAGGTGTCATGTTAATGCTCACACAATGCTTCTGGTCTTGTGGTTCCAGACTTCTGATACCTTAATGCAGTGATGGCGAACCTTTTTGAGACCGAGTGGCCAATTTGCAACCCAAACCCCACTTATGTATCGCAAAGTGCCAACATGGCAATTTAACCTGAATGTTGAGGTTTTAGTTTAGAAAAAACCGGCTGGCTCCCTCTTCCTCCGCAAATTTCCACCTGCCTCTGAAAGCAGGGGCCAGCCTCGCTCTAGCCTCCCAGTAAGTCCTAATCACGCCAGCATCTTCACTTCCAGGCCGCCGCCTCTAGCATCTCTCCCCCTTCTGTGCCCCGTGATTTCAGCCACAATTGGAGCTATGGCAGGGCACTGGTGTCCCGCCAGCCGAGTCCTCCCTGCTCACCACGGTGCATGCCCATCATGCTCAGTGGCCCAGGCCAGCCTAGATGTGTGTGTGTGTGTGGGGGGGGGTGATTTTCCACCCCCCACATGATGAACTCTGTGTGTGTGCCCACAGAGAGGGCTCCGAGTGCCACCTCTGGCACCCGTGCCATAGGTTCGCCATCACTGCCTTAATGTGTTGGTTATTTTTCAGATAATTTTTTTTTGGATGTCTTCAATTCATAGCTGTTTAGCTGTACTGCACTTACCTCTCTCTACCACAGCATGTAGCTGCATGTCTCAGCTTTGAGGGGGAGCTGAAAGGTCCTCCTCTTCCTTGGCCAACTTCCTCTCATCCCGTGGGCCACAGGATGAAGACAAGGCTTGCTTAAAAAGTTCTTGCTCTCTTTCTGGTCAGCAATGTTATTGTTGTCTTTTATGCCTCCTTTCCACCCCACCTGCACAAAGCCAACTCCACCGGAGCAAGACAGCCCTTTTGTGAGGAGAAGGGCAGAGATTAATAGCATGTCAACCAGCCATGGTTCTGTGGATCAGATTGGGACTGAAAAGTGGCCTGTTGCCTAGTGTGGCCACTGGTTTTAAAACCAGCATAAGCAGCTGCCTGTAATAAGTCTGTGTAGTAATAAGCGGTGTGAATTATGTAAAACTCCTAGTGGGGAGGAGGGGAGATGGCAGAATAGTTAATGCACATTGTCAGACTGGCACCAAAGGAGTACCTGCTCCAAGCAGGAGGATCAGAGGCGGCAGCAAACTGTCCTCCCCCCCACCCCCCACCCCCACGCCATTTCTGTGTTCTATCCACCAACACACATTAAATTGGTCTTCCTCAAGTCAGTACCAAAGCAGCGGAGGATAGTAATCATCTCCATCTCCCGGGTGCTAAGCTGTTGGGGCTTTTGTGTGGAACAATAAGCCTCACACTGAACTACTCCCCCCCCCCCTGAAAATATTGGCGTCAATAAGCATGACCACAGCTGTGTGTAAATTACATGTATAAACAGATTAGATTTGTAATATTTACCCCAAATGCAAACACATTAATAAGCCCATTTACATACTTGCTTGGCTAAATCAGATGGCACTGGAGAATCGGCTTGCTCACCCAGGCATATTGATGGTGGATTTATTACGAAAACAAATGCGTGTGCGCTCGCGCGTGTTCGGGGTTAACGGAAGCTGAGTGGAGAATGTGCAGAAACACCAGCCGACACTGAGAGAAAAGCTTGGTATGCTGCCCAGCCAGTACATTTGTAACGTCCCAAGGAAGATGAAGGATGTAAATTCGTCAAAGGGATTTTGTATGTTAACTTGTTCGCTTTGCGCGGCATGCAGACCTGTCAGGCAAATTCAGAAAAATTAAACTTGCCGATGCTGTTTGTGCATGTTCTCCATCTGCAATGTAAAGCTCAGTGACAGGACAATGACAGCAATCCTGTGGATAAAGTTTATGTTATTTATAGTCCCCCTTTTCAGGAATTCAAGGCGGATTACACCTAGTGAGTCAATACAACAAAATGGGACATTCAATAACTAATTGTTGTTAAATGCAGTAGAGCGCTGCATCCTTCGCAGATTGTAGTAATCCAGGTCTGTAACTATGCTTAGAATTGTAGCTTAAAATTAATGTTTTGATCCTGTACCCCCTGGTTTGATCCTGTACCCCCTGGTTTGATCCTGTACCCCCACTAGAAGTACTTAGCCTCCCTCTTTCTCTCAGGGTAGCACCTCTCATTCCTCACATTTTCCTTGACTTAATTGGGCATGAAGAAGAAGAAGAGTCTGGACTGATACCCCGCCTTTCTCTCCTGTTTGGACACTCAAGGTGGCTGACAAGCTCCTTTCCCTTCCTCTCCCCACAACAGACACCTTGTGAGGTGGGCGGGGCTGAGAGAGTTCTGAAGAACAGGAACGTAGGAGTGCGAAAACACATCTGGTTCAGCAGATAAGTCTCTGCAACTCAGGCGGAGGAGCGGGGAATCAAACCTGGTTCTCCAGATTAGAATCTCAACCACTACACCACCCTGTGTTACTGCCTGCTGTACTAATGCTAACATCTGAAAAATAAGGTGAGGTCTACAATTCTGAAATAAGAGCCAAGCGTCTCAAGTCTGCTCAGATGCCCTCCCCTGCTTCTAGCATTGCTTTGCAAGGACGGGACCTTGCCTAGTGACTCTCCTCTGCCACACAGATCTTCTTTATGCAGATTTTACACTTGTGGGGTCAAAACACATCCCACGGAAGTGTATTACGGACTTGGATTGAAATTAGTGTTCATGTGAACCTGATCAGCCGAATGGTGAACACTTCAGATCATGTTCTGTAGCCGTCAGCTGAGAAAATCAGCACAGCTATGAGGATGTATCTACATTGCCAGCGTACACTGATTTAATAATAATTCCATCAGCCAAGGCACCCCGAGAATTGCAGAGGGTAGATACCCTGTTCTTCAGTAGAAGAACTGGATTCAAATCCAGTAGCACCTTAGAGACCATCATGATTTTCAGGGTATAAGCTTTTAAGAGTCAGTGTATTGTTGAAGGCTTTCATGGCCGGATTCAACTGGTTGTTGTGGGGTTTTCTGGGCTGTGTGGCCATGCAGGCGAAAACGTTAGGAGCAGATGCAGGCGAAACGTTAGGAGCAAGATCTACCAGACCACAGCCACACAACCCGGAAAACCCACAACAACCATTTTAAGAGTCAAGATTGCCAGAGGGAGCTTTGAATGTCTAAAGTGTACACCCTGAAAATCGTATTGCTCTCTGAGGTGCTACTGGACTCAAATGTAGCTCTCTCTCTCTTTTTTTTTTTTTGGTGATATCTATAGCCGCTAAAGTGGCATGAGGTTGATCTCACTTCAAGGCGTGGATGGGTCCTGAGAACTTCTCTCAGTTAGATTTTGTGAGTTTCCCCAGCGTGTGTGCTTCGAGTTAGGCAGAGCTTGAGACGAAATGAATTTACAATTTTTGAACGCTCTGAAAACGTCTAATGTGGGAGCAGAGGGGAATATTTCAGCGGTTGGTAGAGTCGGCAATAAAATAACTTGCAGTTAACAAAATGGCTCCCAGGAACAGTCCCAACGTGAATGCCGAGCAGAATTCCGGGTGCTGAATTTTAATACTTGGCTGCAGCCTTTGCTGGCAAGCCCTAATCCCTTGATAATGGGAACCCTGGTGTATAACCTCAGCCGCTGCCTCCATAATGGGTATTATCGCCACATTGATAAACATGCCATCTGAGCTCCGTTAGTCAGAACATAATGGCTTTGTGTATCTTGTCATGCCATTTGTTTCGGCAGATAAAATATGGGGACTACAAGTAACACATATGCAAACATTAGCATGCTTGTTTTTAGCGGCTCCTCTAGTTATTTATAGCCCCCCTGTTTACACATTGTGGCAGGGATACCAGAGAACCTAATAAATTATGTTGGGGGAGGGAAAAGGGGGGGGGCAAGCTTCAGATTGTAAAATGGCATTAGGAGACCTTGTGTTCTGGCTGTTTGATAGCCATGGCAACCATTTTTGCGAAGCACGTATCCGTATTGTCTGTCGACAATGGCTGCTGACCCATCGAGCCACAGAAATTTTTAATGCCTCTTTTAATAACAATTGCTACCACAAATATGCTGTGCTTGGTTTCTAAGTGCCGCTGCCCTGTTTGTTTGTCAAGGCCTTCAGCAAGCGTTCATCACTGCTGCAAACCATAAATGCACTTTTGTCGTGTGCAGATCACCACCACCCCGCAAAGAGATCACGGAAGGAATGGGCATGGTTTTTTTTAAAAACGGGTGGGGCAGGATAGATCTCCTGATGCCAAACCTATCTTGGACAGCAGGCAGAAAAAAATCCAAGATTTTTTTTGGTATCAAGTTCTTGGTTTTGTAGCCATTCTTAAGACTGTTGTGTAACACAATTATTTCTCGTTTATTTTATTTATAGTCTGCCTCTCCGGCTGAGACTGAAAGCAAATTAAAGGCTGTAAAAACAGTACAGTCAGACAGCATAAAACAGCCAGTGAACAATGCAGTTGGACTCAGATTACAGAATTAGGGAACAGCACAAGCTGTTCTCTATTCTAAGGCAAGGTGTGCTATAAACAATACAGAAAGGGGATGGAGTTCATTTCAGAGGGTAGTCATGCCGTGGAACAGCTGGATTCGAGTCCAGTAGCGCCTTAGAGACCCGTAAGATTTTCAAGGCATGAGCTTTTGAGAATCAAAGCTCTGTTTGCCGGATACAGGTAGGACTGGAGTCCCTGAACCTTCATTGTATCTGATGAAGCAAATTTTGACTATCAGAAGCTCATACCCAGAAGCTCATGTTAGTTTCTAAGGGGCCACTAGAGTTGGATCTAAGTATGAGATAGAGCAGGGGTCTTCAAACGATGGCCCTCCAAATGTTCATGGACTACAATTCCCATCAGCCCCTGCCAGCATGGCCAAGTGGCAGGGCTGATGGGAATTGTAGTTCACGAACATCTGGGGGGCCATAGTTTGAAGACCCTTGAGATAGAGCAATCAAAGCAGGCGACACTATGTCTCAGCACCCTTTTATTGCTCTGGTGTCTTGAAAAGCCTGGAGTTAAAAGGGAAGATCCTCTCCCCCCCCCTCCCCAAGGAGTGAATGAGTGTGTTAGCAATTGTCGCTGTTCAGAGCCTTGGAGGTGGTTGCTATTGCAAATTAACACCAAGTTGTGATGTAGTGTTTACACTTGTACTGCGGAAACTACCTTTCTGCTTTTGCTTGAAGCTCATTGAATGACCTTGGGCCACCCACTCTTGCTACCTCCGGTGGTATTGTGAGTAAGGAAGAAAATGTGTATTGGGGAGGGGGGTTCTCACAATGCTGTTCTCTCGTCTCCATAGGGGAAGGCCTGCATGAAGACGGGAACAAATTGAGATGATACTTGCAGCCCTACATTTCACTGTGCAGTTCGGAGGTCTGGAAAAGAAGAGGCACCTCCCCACCCCACCCACTCCCACCTTTATGTCATTTTGACTCCCCTTTAGAAAAAGTTGCACCTCTGGCATGCATGCTGTGCCCAATTCTTTGGGGTGGAATTGGTGGATTATATATTAGCCAGTGCAGATTTAGCATACCATTACTGTGGGAATAAATACCTGCTCTTTTCTAAATAGGGACTTCAGTTGTCCCTCGAGAAGAACATGAAAGTAATTCAGAGATTGCTTTTGCTGCAAACATTTAATCAGAGAAGGTAGGAACTGTAAAGGGGAAAGGCTTTAAGGAGTGCAGAAGCAGAAACAGTAAAGTAGGTATTTTATAAAACTGACTCAGAGCTCTTTGATAATTTTCTTAGGATGTAGTTGTGCCTTCCCCTCTTTCAAAAGACCCAGCTTCTAGTCCGTCAAGTTATTATTTTAAGTATCAACATCAAGTGTTGTGTAAATAGAGAGGATTAATCAAGTTTCTAACTAAGGACCACAGCTTCTTTTTAAAGCACGCAGTAATTAAACATGCCGGTTAAACTTCAGCTAGGTGCCCTGGATAAAGTACCTTAACTTCGTTGGTCTCGACACTCCAGTTCTATCGTTGATTTGCTGTTTAATTGATTGTTGTCACTTAGTTAACTTGGTAGTTTTAAATGGGTTCCTTTTAAAGTAGAGCTTGCAGAGTGTCTAATTTGTACACTCCAGGTATTCTCCCAGTAGGGGGTTTAGCTGTGATAAAACAGAAAGCCACATAATATATTTTATGACCAACTGATGTTACACCAAAACACATGCAAATTTTTGGTTGGTCTGAATAAAAAATTAAATTTAGATTCTACTGTTTCCCCCTGCTCCGTACTCCCAACATGTTCGTCTTGTTTCCTTTGTTCTTTCTCCTCCAAACCAGTGGGATATAACTATTGCAATTCACAACTTTAGAACCATGTATATGGGGCCAGCAGTTTGCCCTGTTAATTCAGTTATACAGTTGGATTGTCCCCTCTTTTACCTCTTGTCTTTGAAGGGGCCTGTCCAAAGTTCGGGAGGAAAAGCCATGTGGAAACTCGTGATTAATCTGAGTAAATTGCAGTTTGCAATCTGTGGCTGGGACCCAAAGAACTACACAACTAGATGGATCCACCAAAACGAATTTGAGATTCGTGTCTCCCTGATAGGCATCTCCCCCACCCCCACCCCATTCAGTTCTTACTGTTTCACATAACTCTTCACAGGGTTGCTGCAAGAATAAAATGAGCCTTTGCAGTCAGGACTTTAAAGAAATCTTAAATAAAAGCGGGGAAGTGACCCTGTTAGGGATGCTGATATAATCCTGTTTCAAAGACATTAAAAGTACTCTGCAGTTAAGATCCATCTTCCCCCTCCACTGTGCAGGTAAATGCATGGCTGTTGGTTGCGTCTTTTGTGGTCTGCGTGGTGGTGTATTAGGGGCATATCCTATGGGACATTGTCAATGGTGAGGCCCAGCAGGTCTAGCCAGTGAACTCTGTGATCCTAGAGCAAGATGAGCAGAAGGTGGGTCATGAACCACCAGCCAGCTTCCATTGTTTCTACTAGTTGCTGAACGTTCTCTGAAGGGTGGTGGATTAGACCCATCAGGCTCAAGGCTGCTGAACACATCTTTTGATGTAATTGTAATTGACGGTGGATATGGCTTGGCTTTGTTTTGGTTCTGGTTATATTTATATTTTTAAAAATCTTAGGCCATTTCCGCACGGCCGTAAGGGCGCCTCCACGCCAGCAGGAATTCCGCCAGCGTGGAGGCGGAGGCCGTTTGCATGCAGGCATGCAGACGGCCTCTGGAGAGGCCGGCAGACGCAGGCGGCTCCGCGATGGAAGCCGCCTCTTCCCCCCTTCCCTTTGCCATAGGTTTAAATGCTCGTAGTCGTTGTCCTG